>NW_027478798.1:0-300000 GCF_051014685.1 Ptiloglossa arizonensis
CTAGAAACGAATAACTGGAATGGCCAAGGGGAAAAGAACACATACCGTTGCAATCGGGCGAGTTTCTAGTTTCTGTTGCAACAGGTATTTCTCGAGTTCGTCAATCCGTTCGCGAGATATGGGAGTTTGAAGTTAAGGAATGGTTGAGAAACCATCAAAATTTTCGCTGGTCTGATACTCGAAACCTATAACTGGAATGGCCTAGGAGAAAAGTACACACACCATTGTAATCGGGCGAGTTTCTACTTTCAGATGCAACAGGAATATCTCGAGTTCGTCAATCCGTTCGCGAGATATGGCAGTTTGGATGTATGAAACACTTGAGAAACAAAAAATTTTCGCAGTTCTGATGCTCGAAACGAATAACTAGAGCGGCCTAGGGGAAAAGTACGCATACCGTTGTAATCGGGCGAGTTTCTACTGTCAGATGCATCAGAAATTTTGCGGATTGGTCAATCCGTTCGCGAGATATGGCAGTGTGGAAGTAAGAAACGCTTGAGAAACTCAAAACTTTCGCAGTTCTGATGCTCGAAACGATTAACTAGAACGGCCTAGGGGAAAAGTACGCATACCGTTGTATTCGGGCGAGTTTCTACTTTCAGATGCAACAGAAATTTTGCGGATTGGTCAATCCGTTCGCGAGATATGGCAGTTTGGAAGTAAGAAACGCTTGAGAAACTCAAAATTTTCGCAGTTCTGATGCTCGAAACGAATAACTAGAACGGCCTAGGGGAAAAGTACGCATACCGTTGTAATCGGGCGAGTTTCTACTTTCAGATGCAACAGATATTTTGCGGATTGGTCAAACCGTTCGCGAGATATGGCAGTTTGGAGGTAAGAAACGCTTGAGAAACTCAAAATTGTCGCAGTTCTGCTGCTCGAAACGAATAACTAGATCGGACTAGGGGAAAAGTACGCATACCGTTGTAATCGGGCGAGTTTCTACTTTCAGATGCAACAGAAATTTTGCGGATTGGTCATTCCTTTCGCGAGATATGGCAGTTTGGAGGTAAGAAACGCTTGAGAAACTCAAAATTTTCGCAGTTCTGATGCTCGAAACGAATAACTAGAACGGCCTAGGGGAAAAGTACGCATACCGTTGTAATCGGGCGACTTTCTACTTTCAGATGCAACAGAAATTTTGCGGATTAGTCAATCCGTTCGCGAGATATGGCAGTTTGGAGGTAAGAAACGCTTGAGAAACTCAAAATTTTCGCAGTTCTGATGCTCGAAACGAATAACTAGAACGGCCTAGGGGAAAAGTACGCATACCGTTGTATCGGGCGAGTTTCTACTTTCAGATGCAACAGAAATTTTGCGGATTGGTCAATCCGTTCGCGAGATATGGCAGTTTGGATGTATGAAACACTTGAGAAACTCAAAATTTTCGCAGTTCTGATGCTCGACAAGCATAACTAGAACGGACTAGGGGAAAAGTACGCATACCGCTGTAATCGGGCGAGTTTCTACTTTCAGATGCAACAGAAATTTTGCGGATTGGTCATTCCTTTCGCGAGATATGGCAGTTTGGAGGTAAGAAACGCTTGAGAAACTCAAAATTTTCGCAGTTCTGATGCTCGACAAGCATAACTAGAACGGTCTAGGGGAAAAGTACGCATACCGTTGTATTCGGGCGAGTTTCTACTTTCAGATGCAACAGAAATTTTGCGGATTGGTCAATCCGTTCGCGAGATATGGCAGTTTGTAGGTAAGAAACGCTTGAGAAACTCAACATTTTCGCAGTTCTGATGCTCGAAACGAATAACTAGAACGGCCTAGGGGAAAAGTACGCATACCGTTGTAATCGGGCGAGTTTCTACTTTCAGATGCAACAGATATTTTGCGGATTGGTCAAACCGTTCGCGAGATATGGCAGTTTGGAGGTAAGAAACGCTTGAGAAACTCAAAATTGTCGCAGTTCTGATGCTCGAAACGAATAACTAGAACGGACTAGGGGAAAAGTACGCATACCGTTGTAATCGGGCGAGTTTCTACTTTCAGATGCAACAGAAATTTTGCGGATTGGTCATTCCTTTCGCGAGATATGGCAGTTTGGAGGTAAGAAACGCTTGAGAAACTCAAAATTTTCGCAGTTCTGATGCTCGAAACGAATAACTAGAACGGCCTAGGGGAAAAGTACGCATACCGTTGTAATCGGGCGAGTTTGTACTTTCAGATGCAACAGAAATTTTGCGGATTGGTCAATCCGTTCGCGAGATATGGCAGTTTGGATGTATGAAACACTTGAGAAACTCAAAATTTTCGCAGTTCTGATGCTCGACAAGCATAACTAGAACGGACTAGGGGAAAAGTACGCATACCGCTGTAATCGGGCGAGTTTCTACTTTCAGATGCAACAGAAATTTTGCGGATTGGTCAATCCGTTCGCGAGATATGGCAGTTTGTAGGTAAGAAACGCTTGAGAAACTCAACATTTTCGCAGTTCTGATGCTCGAAACGAATAACTAGAACGGCCTAGGGGAAAAGTACGCATACCATTGTAATCGGGCGAGTTTCTACTTTCAGATGCAACAGAAATTTTGCGGATTGGTCAAACCGTTCGCGAGATATGGCAGTTTGGAGGTAAGAAACGCTTGAGAAACTCAAAATTTTCGCAGTTCTGATGCTCGAAACGAATAACTAGAACGGACTAGGGGAGAAGTACGCATACCGTTGTATCGGGCGAGTTTCTACTTTCAGATGCAACAGAAATTTTGCGGATTGGTCAATCCGTTCGCGAGATATGGCAGTTTGGAGGTAAGAAACGCTTGAGAAACTCAAAATTTTCGCAGTTCTGATGCTCGAAACGAATAACTAGAACGGCCTAGGGGAAAAGTACGCATACCGTTGTAATCGGGCGACTTTCTACTTTCAGATGCAACAGAAATTTTGCGGATTGGTCAATCCGTTCGCGGGATATGGCAGTTTGGAGGTAAGAAACGGTTGAGAAACTCAAAATTTTCACAGTTCTGATGCTCGAAACGAATAACCAGAACGGCCTAGGGGAAAAGTACGCATACCGTTGTAATCGGGCGAGTTTCTACTTTCAGATGCAACAGAAATTTTGCGGATTGGTCAATCCGTTCGCGAGATATGGCAGTTTGGAGGTAAGAAACGCTTGAGAAACTCAAAATTTTCGCAGTTCTGATGCTCGAAACGAATAACTAGAACGGCCTAGGGGAAAAGTACGCATACCGTTGTATCGGGCGAGTTTCTACTTTCAGATGCAACAGAAATTTTGCGGATTGGTCAATCCGTTCGCGAGATATGGCAGTTTGGAGATAAGAAACGCTTGAGAAACTCAAAATTTTCGCAGTTCTGATGCTCGAAACGAATAACTAGAACGGCCTAGGGGAAAAGTACGCATACCGTTGTAATCGGGCGAGTTTCTACTTTCAGATGCATCAGAAATTTTGCGGATTGGTCAATCCGTTCGCGAGATATGGCAGTTTGTAGGTAAGAAACGCTTGAGAAACTCAACATTTTCGCAGTTCTGATGCTCGAAACGAATAACTAGAACGGCCTAGGGGAAAAGTACGCATACCGTTGTAATCGGGCGAGTTTGTACTTTCAGATGCAACAGAAATTTTGCGGATTGGTCAATCCGTTCGCGAGATATGGCAGTTTGGAGGTAAGAAACGCTTGAGAAACTCAAAATTTTCGCAGTTCTGATGCTCGAAACGAATAACTAGAACGGCCTAGGGGGAAAGTACGCATACCGTTGTAATCGGGCGAGTTTCTACTTTCAGATGCAACAGAAATTTTGCGGATTGGTCAATCCGTTCGCGAGATATGGCAGTTTGGAGGTAAGAAACGCTTGAGAAACTCAAAATTTTCGCAGTTCTGATGCTCGAAACGAATAACCAGAACGGCCTAGGGGAAAAGTACGCATACAGTTGTAATCGGGCGAGATTCTACTTTCAGATGCAACAGAAATTTTGCGGATTGGTCAATCCGTTCGCGAGATATGGCAGTTTGGAGGTAAGAAACGCTTGAGAAACTCAAAATTTTCGCAGTTCTGATGCTCGACAAGCATAACTAGAACGGTCTAGGGGAAAAGTACGCATACCGTTGTAATCGGGCGACTTTCTACTTTCAGATGCAACAGAAATTTTGCGGATTAGTCAATCCGTTCGCGAGATATGGCAGTTTGGAGGTAAGAAACGCTTGAGAAACTCAAAATTTTCGCAGTTCTGATGCTCGACAAGCATAAATAGAACGGTCTAGGCGAAAAGTACGCATACCGTTGTAATCGGGCGACTTTCTACTTTCAGATGCAACAGAAATTTTGCGGATTGGTCAATCCGTTCGCGGGATATGGCAGTTTGGAGGTAAGAAACGGTTGAGAAACTCAAAATTTTCACAGTTCTGATGCTCGAAACGAATAACCAGAACGGCCTAGGGGAAAAGTACGCATACCGTTGTAATCGGGCGAGTTTCTACTTTCAGATGCAACAGAAATTTTGCGGATTGGTCAATCCGTTCGCGAGATATGGCAGTTTGGATGTATGAAACACTTGAGAAACAAAAAATTTTCGCAGTTCTGATGCTCGAAACGAATAACTAGAGCGGCCTAGGGGAAAAGTACGCATACCGTTGTAATCGGGCGAGTTTCTACTGTCAGATGCATCAGAAATTTTGCGGATTGGTCAATCCGTTCGCGAGATATGGCAGTGTGGAAGTAAGAAACGCTTGAGAAACTCAAAACTTTCGCAGTTCTGATGCTCGAAACGATTAACTAGAACGGCCTAGGGGAAAAGTACGCATACCGTTGTATTCGGGCGAGTTTCTACTTTCAGATGCAACAGAAATTTTGCGGATTGGTCAATCCGTTCGCGAGATATGGCAGTTTGGAAGTAAGAAACGCTTGAGAAACTCAAAATTTTCGCAGTTCTGATGCTCGAAACGAATAACTAGAACGGCCTAGGGGAAAAGTACGCATACCGTTGTAATCGGGCGAGTTTCTACTTTCAGATGCAACAGATATTTTGCGGATTGGTCAAACCGTTCGCGAGATATGGCAGTTTGGAGGTAAGAAACGCTTGAGAAACTCAAAATTGTCGCAGTTCTGCTGCTCGAAACGAATAACTAGATCGGACTAGGGGAAAAGTACGCATACCGTTGTAATCGGGCGAGTTTCTACTTTCAGATGCAACAGAAATTTTGCGGATTGGTCATTCCTTTCGCGAGATATGGCAGTTTGGAGGTAAGAAACGCTTGAGAAACTCAAAATTTTCGCAGTTCTGATGCTCGAAACGAATAACTAGAACGGCCTAGGGGAAAAGTACGCATACCGTTGTAATCGGGCGACTTTCTACTTTCAGATGCAACAGAAATTTTGCGGATTAGTCAATCCGTTCGCGAGATATGGCAGTTTGGAGGTAAGAAACGCTTGAGAAACTCAAAATTTTCGCAGTTCTGATGCTCGAAACGAATAACTAGAACGGCCTAGGGGAAAAGTACGCATACCGTTGTATCGGGCGAGTTTCTACTTTCAGATGCAACAGAAATTTTGCGGATTGGTCAATCCGTTCGCGAGATATGGCAGTTTGGATGTATGAAACACTTGAGAAACTCAAAATTTTCGCAGTTCTGATGCTCGACAAGCATAACTAGAACGGACTAGGGGAAAAGTACGCATACCGCTGTAATCGGGCGAGTTTCTACTTTCAGATGCAACAGAAATTTTGCGGATTGGTCATTCCTTTCGCGAGATATGGCAGTTTGGAGGTAAGAAACGCTTGAGAAACTCAAAATTTTCGCAGTTCTGATGCTCGACAAGCATAACTAGAACGGTCTAGGGGAAAAGTACGCATACCGTTGTATTCGGGCGAGTTTCTACTTTCAGATGCAACAGAAATTTTGCGGATTGGTCAATCCGTTCGCGAGATATGGCAGTTTGTAGGTAAGAAACGCTTGAGAAACTCAACATTTTCGCAGTTCTGATGCTCGAAACGAATAACTAGAACGGCCTAGGGGAAAAGTACGCATACCGTTGTAATCGGGCGAGTTTCTACTTTCAGATGCAACAGATATTTTGCGGATTGGTCAAACCGTTCGCGAGATATGGCAGTTTGGAGGTAAGAAACGCTTGAGAAACTCAAAATTGTCGCAGTTCTGATGCTCGAAACGAATAACTAGAACGGACTAGGGGAAAAGTACGCATACCGTTGTAATCGGGCGAGTTTCTACTTTCAGATGCAACAGAAATTTTGCGGATTGGTCATTCCTTTCGCGAGATATGGCAGTTTGGAGGTAAGAAACGCTTGAGAAACTCAAAATTTTCGCAGTTCTGATGCTCGAAACGAATAACTAGAACGGCCTAGGGGAAAAGTACGCATACCGTTGTAATCGGGCGAGTTTGTACTTTCAGATGCAACAGAAATTTTGCGGATTGGTCAATCCGTTCGCGAGATATGGCAGTTTGGATGTATGAAACACTTGAGAAACTCAAAATTTTCGCAGTTCTGATGCTCGACAAGCATAACTAGAACGGACTAGGGGAAAAGTACGCATACCGCTGTAATCGGGCGAGTTTCTACTTTCAGATGCAACAGAAATTTTGCGGATTGGTCAATCCGTTCGCGAGATATGGCAGTTTGGAGGTAAGAAACGCTTGAGAAACTCAAAATTTTCGCAGTTCTGATGCTCGAAACGAATAACTAGAACGGCCTAGGGGAAAAGTACGCATACCGTTGTATCGGGCGAGTTTCTACTTTCAGATGCAACAGAAATTTTGCGGATTGGTCAATCCGTTCGCGAGATATGGCAGTTTGGAGATAAGAAACGCTTGAGAAACTCAAAATTTTCGCAGTTCTGATGCTCGAAACGAATAACTAGAACGGCCTAGGGGAAAAGTACGCATACCGTTGTAATCGGGCGAGTTTCTACTTTCAGATGCATCAGAAATTTTGCGGATTGGTCAATCCGTTCGCGAGATATGGCAGTTTGTAGGTAAGAAACGCTTGAGAAACTCAACATTTTCGCAGTTCTGATGCTCGAAACGAATAACTAGAACGGCCTAGGGGAAAAGTACGCATACCGTTGTAATCGGGCGAGTTTCTACTTTCAGATGCAACAGAAATTTTGCGGATTGGTCAATCCGTTCGCGAGATATGGCAGTTTGGAGGTAAGAAACGCTTGAGAAACTCAAAATTTTCGCAGTTCTGATGCTCGAAACGAATAACTAGAACGGCCTAGGGGAAAAGTACGCATACCGTTGTAATCGGGCGACTTTCTACTTTCAGATGCAACAGAAATTTTGCGGATTAGTCAATCCGTTCGCGAGATATGGCAGTTTGGAGGTAAGAAACGCTTGAGAAACTCAAAATTTTCGCAGTTCTGATGCTCGACAAGCATAAATAGAACGGTCTAGGGGAAAAGTACGCATACCGTTGTAATCGGGCGACTTTCTACTTTCAGATGCAACAGAAATTTTGCGGATTGGTCAATCCGTTCGCGGGATATGGCAGTTTGGAGGTAAGAAACGGTTGAGAAACTCAAAATTTTCACAGTTCTGATGCTCGAAACGAATAACCAGAACGGCCTAGGGGAAAAGTACGCATACCGTTGTAATCGGGCGAGTTTCTACTTTCAGATGCAACAGAAATTTTGCGGATTGGTCAATCCGTTCGCGAGATATGGCAGTTTGGATGTATGAAACACTTGAGAAACAAAAAATTTTCGCAGTTCTGATGCTCGAAACGAATAACTAGAGCGGCCTAGGGGAAAAGTACGCATACCGTTGTAATCGGGCGAGTTTCTACTGTCAGATGCATCAGAAATTTTGCGGATTGGTCAATCCGTTCGCGAGATATGGCAGTGTGGAAGTAAGAAACGCTTGAGAAACTCAAAACTTTCGCAGTTCTGATGCTCGAAACGATTAACTAGAACGGCCTAGGGGAAAAGTACGCATACAGTTGTATTCGGGCGAGTTTCTACTTTCAGATGCAACAGAAATTTTGCGGATTGGTCAATCCGTTCGCGAGATATGGCAGTTTGGAAGTAAGAAACGCTTGAGAAACTCAAAATTTTCGCAGTTCTGATGCTCGAAACGAATAACTAGAACGGCCTAGGGGAAAAGTACGCATACCGTTGTAATCGGGCGAGTTTCTACTTTCAGATGCAACAGATATTTTGCGGATTGGTCAAACCGTTCGCGAGATATGGCAGTTTGGAGGTAAGAAACGCTTGAGAAACTCAAAATTGTCGCAGTTCTGCTGCTCGAAACGAATAACTAGATCGGACTAGGGGAAAAGTACGCATACCGTTGTAATCGGGCGAGTTTCTACTTTCAGATGCAACAGAAATTTTGCGGATTGGTCATTCCTTTCGCGAGATATGGCAGTTTGGAGGTAAGAAACGCTTGAGAAACTCAAAATTTTCGCAGTTCTGATGCTCGAAACGAATAACTAGAACGGCCTAGGGGAAAAGTACGCATACCGTTGTAATCGGGCGAGTTTGTACTTTCAGATGCAACAGAAATTTTGCGGATTGGTCAATCCGTTCGCGAGATATGGCAGTTTGGATGTATGAAACACTTGAGAAACTCAAAATTTTCGCAGTTCTGATGCTCGACAAGCATAACTAGAACGGACTAGGGGAAAAGTACGCATACCGCTGTAATCGGGCGAGTTTCTACTTTCAGATGCAACAGAAATTTTGCGGATTGGTCAATCCGTTCGCGAGATATGGCAGTTTGTAGGTAAGAAACGCTTGAGAAACTCAACATTTTCGCAGTTCTGATGCTCGAAACGAATAACTAGAACGGCCTAGGGGAAAAGTACGCATACCGTTGTAATCGGGCGAGTTTCTACTTTCAGATGCAACAGAAATTTTGCGGATTGGTCAAACCGTTCGCGAGATATGGCAGTTTGGAGGTAAGAAACGCTTGAGAAACTCAAAATTGTCGCAGTTCTGATGCTCGAAACGAATAACTAGAACGGACTAGGGGAAAAGTACGCATACCGTTGTAATCGGGCGAGTTTCTACTTTCAGATGCAACAGAAATTTTGCGGATTGGTCATTCCTTTCGCGAGATATGGCAGTTTGGAGGTAAGAAACGCATGAGAAACTCAAAATTTTCGCAGTTCTGATGCTCGAAACGAATAACTAGAACGGCCTAGGGGAAAAGTACGCATACCGTTGTAATCGGGCGAGTTTGTACTTTCAGATGCAACAGAAATTTTGCGGATTGGTCAATCCGTTCGCGAGATATGGCAGTTTGGATGTATGAAACACTTGAGAAACTCAAAATTTTCGCAGTTCTGATGCTCGACAAGCATAACTAGAACGGACTAGGGGAAAAGTACGCATACCGCTGTAATCGGGCGAGTTTCTACTTTCAGATGCAACAGAAATTTTGCGGATTGGTCAATCCGTTCGCGAGATATGGCAGTTTGTAGGTAAGAAACGCTTGAGAAACTCAACATTTTCGCAGTTCTGATGCTCGAAACGAATAACTAGAACGGCCTAGGGGAAAAGTACGCATACCGTTGTAATCGGGCGAGTTTCTACTTTCAGATGCAACAGAAATTTTGCGGATTGGTCAAACCGTTCGCGAGATATGGCAGTTTGGAGGTAAGAAACGCTTGAGAAACTCAAAATTTTCGCAGTTCTGATGCTCGAAACGAATAACTAGAACGGACTAGGGGAGAAGTACGCATACCGTTGTATCGGGCGAGTTTCTACTTTCAGATGCGACAGAAATTTTGCGGATTGGTCAATCCGTTCGCGAGATATGGCAGTTTGGAAGTAAGAAACGCTTGAGAAACTCAAAATTTTCGCAGTTCTGATGCTCGAAACGAATAACTAGAACGGCCTAGGGGAAAAGTACGCATACCGTTGTAATCGGGCGAGTTTCTACTTTCAGATGCAGCAGAAATTTTGCGGATTGGTCAATCCGTTCGCGAGATATGGCAGTTTGTAGGTAAGAAACGCTTGAGAAACTCAACATTTTCGCAGTTCTGATGCTCGAAACGAATAACTAGAACGGCCTAGTGGAAAAGTACGCATACCGTTGTAATCGGGCGAGTTTCTACTTTCAGATGCAACAGATATTTTGCGGATTGGTCAAACCGTTCGCGAGATATGGCAGTTTGGAGGTAAGAAACGCTTGAGAAACTCAAAATTGTCGCAGTTCTGATGCTCGAAACGAATAACTAGAACGGACTAGGGGAAAAGTACGCATACCGTTGTAATCGGGCGAGTTTCTACTTTCAGATGCAACAGAAATTTTGCGGATTGGTCATTCCTTTCGCGAGATATGGCAGTTTGGAGGTAAGAAACGCTTGAGAAACTCAAAATTTTCGCAGTTCTGATGCTCGAAACGAATAACTAGAACGGCCTAGGGGAAAAGTACGCATACCGTTGTAATCGGGCGAGTTTCTACTTTCAGATGCAACAGAAATTTTGCGGATTGGTCAAACCGTTCGCGAGATATGGCAGTTTGGAGGTAAGAAACGCTTGAGAAACTCAAAATTTTCGCAGTTCTGATGCTCGAAACGAATAACTAGAACGGACTAGGGGAGAAGTACGCATACCGTTGTATCGGGCGAGTTTCTACTTTCAGATGCAACAGAAATTTTGCGGATTGGACAATCCGTTCGCGAGATATGGCAGTTTGGAGGTAAGAAACGCTTGAGAAACTCAAAATTTTCGCAGTTCTGATGCTCGAAACGAATAACTAGAACGGCCTAGGGGAAAAGTACGCATACCGTTGTAATCGGGCGAGTTTGTACTTTCAGATGCAACAGAAATTTTGCGGATTGGTCAATCCGTTCGCGAGATATGGCAGTTTGGATGTATGAAACACTTGAGAAACTCAAAATTTTCGCAGTTCTGATGCTCGACAAGCATAACTAGAACGGACTAGGGGAAAAGTACGCATACCGCTGTAATCGGGCGAGTTTCTACTTTCAGATGCAACAGAAATTTTGCGGATTGTTCAATCCGTTCGCGAGATATGGCAGTTTGTAGGTAAGAAACGCTTGAGAAACTCAACATTTTCGCAGTTCTGATGCTCGAAACGAATAACTAGAACGGCCTAGGGGAAAAGTACGCATACCGTTGTAATCGGGCGAGTTTCTACTTTCAGATGCAACAGAAATTTTGCGGATTGGTCAATCCGTTCGCGAGATATGGCAGTTTGGAGGTAAGAAACGCTTGAGAAACTCAAAATTTTCGCAGTTCTGATGCTCGAAACGAATAACTAGAACGGCCTAGGGGAAAAGTACGCATACCGTTGTAAGCGGGCGCTTTTCTACTTTCAGATGCAACAGAAATTTTGCGGATTAGTCAATCCGTTCGCGAGATATGGCAGTTTGGAGGTAAGAAACGCTTGAGAAACTCAAAATTTTCGCAGTTCTGATGCTCGACAAGCATAACTAGAACGGTCTAGGGGAAAAGTACGCATACCGTTGTAATCGGGCGACTTTCTACTTTCAGATGCAACAGAAATTTTGCGGATTGGTCAATCCGTTCGCGAGATATGGCAGTTTGGAGGTAAGAAACGGTTGAGAAACTCAAAATTTTCACAGTTCTGATGCTCGAAACGAATAACCAGAACGGCCTAGGGGAAAAGTACGCATACCGTTGTAATCGGGCGAGTTTCTACTTTCAGATGCAACAGAAATTTTGCGGATTGGTCAATCCGTTCGCGAGATATGGCAGTTTGGATGTATGAAACACTTGAGAAACAAAAAATTTTCGCAGTTCTGATGCTCGAAACGGATAACTAGAGCGGCCTAGGGGAAAAGTACGCATACCGTTGTAATCGGGCGAGTTTCTACTGTCAGATGCATCAGAAATTTTGCGGATTGGTCAATCCGTTCGCGAGATATGGCAGTGTGGAAGTAAGAAACGCTTGAGAAACTCAAAACTTTCGCAGTTCTGATGCTCGAAACGATTAACTAGAACGGCCTAGGGGAAAAGTACGCATACCGTTGTATTCGGGCGAGTTTCTACTTTCAGATGCAACAGAAATTTTGCGGATTGGTCAATCCGTTCGCGAGATATGGCAGTTTGTAAGTAAGAAACGCTTGAGAAACTCAAAATTGTCGCAGTTCTGATGCTCGAAACGAATAACTAGAACGGACTCGGGGAAAAGTACGCATACCGTTGTAATCGGGCGAGTTTCTACTTTCAGATGCAACAGAAATTTTGCGGATTGGTCATTCCTTTCGCGAGATATGGCAGTTTGGAGGTAAGAAACGCTTGAGAAACTCAACATTTTCGCAGTTCTGATGCTCGAAACGAATAACTAGAACGGCCTAGGGGAAAAGTACGCATATCGTTGTAATCGGGCGAGTTTGTACTTTCAGATGCAACAGAAATTTTGCGGATTGGTCAATCCGTTCGCGAGATATGGCAGTTTGGATGTATGAAACACTTGAGAAACTCAAAATTTTCGCAGTTCTGATGCTCGACAAGCATAACTAGAACGGACTAGGGGAAAAGTACGCATACCGCTGTAATCGGGCGAGTTTCTACTTTCAGATGCAACAGAAATTTTGCGGATTGGTCAATCCGTTCGCGAGATATGGCAGTTTGTAGGTAAGAAACGCTTGAGAAACTCAACATTTTCGCAGTTCTGATGCTCGAAACGAATAACTAGAACGGCCTAGGGGAAAAGTACGCATACCATTGTAATCGGGCGAGTTTCTACTTTCAGATGCAACAGAAATTTTGCGGATTGGTCAAACCGTTCGCGAGATATGGCAGTTTGGAGGTAAGAAACGCTTGAGAAACTCAAAATTTTCGCAGTTCTGATGCTCGAAACGAATAACTAGAACGGCCTAGGGGAAAAGTACGCATACCGTTGTAATCGGGCGAGTTTCTACTTTCAGATGCAACAGAAATTTTGCGGATTGGTCAAACCGTTCGCGAGATATGGCAGTTTGGAGGTAAGAAACGCTTGAGAAACTCAAAATTGTCGCAGTTCTGATGCTCGAAACGAATAACTAGAACGGACTAGGGGAAAAGTACGCATACCGTTGTAATCGGGCGAGTTTCTACTTTCAGATGCAACAGAAATTTTGCGGATTGGTCATTCCTTTCGCGAGATATGGCAGTTTGGAGGTAAGAAACGCATGAGAAACTCAAAATTTTCGCAGTTCTGATGCTCGAAACGAATAACTAGAACGGCCTAGGGGAAAAGTACGCATACCGTTGTAATCGGGCGAGTTTGTACTTTCAGATGCAACAGAAATTTTGCGGATTGGTCAATCCGTTCGCGAGATATGGCAGTTTGGATGTATGAAACACTTGAGAAACTCAAAATTTTCGCAGTTCTGATGCTCGACAAGCATAACTAGAACGGACTAGGGGAAAAGTACGCATACCGCTGTAATCGGGCGAGTTTCTACTTTCAGATGCAACAGAAATTTTGCGGATTGGTCAATCCGTTCGCGAGATATGGCAGTTTGTAGGTAAGAAACGCTTGAGAAACTCAACATTTTCGCAGTTCTGATGCTCGAAACGAATAACTAGAACGGCCTAGGGGAAAAGTACGCATACCGTTGTAATCGGGCGAGTTTCTACTTTCAGATGCAACAGAAATTTTGCGGATTGGTCAAACCGTTCGCGAGATATGGCAGTTTGGAGGTAAGAAACGCTTGAGAAACTCAAAATTTTCGCAGTTCTGATGCTCGAAACGAATAACTAGAACGGACTAGGGGAGAAGTACGCATACCGTTGTATCGGGCGAGTTTCTACTTTCAGATGCGACAGAAATTTTGCGGATTGGTCAATCCGTTCGCGAGATATGGCAGTTTGGAAGTAAGAAACGCTTGAGAAACTCAAAATTTTCGCAGTTCTGATGCTCGAAACGAATAACTAGAACGGCCTAGGGGAAAAGTACGCATACCGTTGTAATCGGGCGAGTTTCTACTTTCAGATGCAGCAGAAATTTTGCGGATTGGTCAATCCGTTCGCGAGATATGGCAGTTTGTAGGTAAGAAACGCTTGAGAAACTCAACATTTTCGCAGTTCTGATGCTCGAAACGAATAACTAGAACGGCCTAGTGGAAAAGTACGCATACCGTTGTAATCGGGCGAGTTTCTACTTTCAGATGCAACAGATATTTTGCGGATTGGTCAAACCGTTCGCGAGATATGGCAGTTTGGAGGTAAGAAACGCTTGAGAAACTCAAAATTGTCGCAGTTCTGATGCTCGAAACGAATAACTAGAACGGACTAGGGGAAAAGTACGCATACCGTTGTAATCGGGCGAGTTTCTACTTTCAGATGCAACAGAAATTTTGCGGATTGGTCATTCCTTTCGCGAGATATGGCAGTTTGGAGGTAAGAAACGCTTGAGAAACTCAAAATTTTCGCAGTTCTGATGCTCGAAACGAATAACTAGAACGGCCTAGGGGAAAAGTACGCATACCGTTGTAATCGGGCGAGTTTCTACTTTCAGATGCAACAGAAATTTTGCGGATTGGTCAAACCGTTCGCGAGATATGGCAGTTTGGAGGTAAGAAACGCTTGAGAAACTCAAAATTTTCGCAGTTCTGATGCTCGAAACGAATAACTAGAACGGACTAGGGGAGAAGTACGCATACCGTTGTATCGGGCGAGTTTCTACTTTCAGATGCAACAGAAATTTTGCGGATTGGACAATCCGTTCGCGAGATATGGCAGTTTGGAGGTAAGAAACGCTTGAGAAACTCAAAATTTTCGCAGTTCTGATGCTCGAAACGAATAACTAGAACGGCCTAGGGGAAAAGTACGCATACCGTTGTAATCGGGCGAGTTTGTACTTTCAGATGCAACAGAAATTTTGCGGATTGGTCAATCCGTTCGCGAGATATGGCAGTTTGGATGTATGAAACACTTGAGAAACTCAAAATTTTCGCAGTTCTGATGCTCGACAAGCATAACTAGAACGGACTAGGGGAAAAGTACGCATACCGCTGTAATCGGGCGAGTTTCTACTTTCAGATGCAACAGAAATTTTGCGGATTGTTCAATCCGTTCGCGAGATATGGCAGTTTGTAGGTAAGAAACGCTTGAGAAACTCAACATTTTCGCAGTTCTGATGCTCGAAACGAATAACTAGAACGGCCTAGGGGAAAAGTACGCATACCGTTGTAATCGGGCGAGTTTCTACTTTCAGATGCAACAGAAATTTTGCGGATTGGTCAATCCGTTCGCGAGATATGGCAGTTTGGAGGTAAGAAACGCTTGAGAAACTCAAAATTTTCGCAGTTCTGATGCTCGAAACGAATAACTAGAACGGCCTAGGGGAAAAGTACGCATACCGTTGTAAGCGGGCGCTTTTCTACTTTCAGATGCAACAGAAATTTTGCGGATTAGTCAATCCGTTCGCGAGATATGGCAGTTTGGAGGTAAGAAACGCTTGAGAAACTCAAAATTTTCGCAGTTCTGATGCTCGACAAGCATAACTAGAACGGTCTAGGGGAAAAGTACGCATACCGTTGTAATCGGGCGACTTTCTACTTTCAGATGCAACAGAAATTTTGCGGATTGGTCAATCCGTTCGCGAGATATGGCAGTTTGGAGGTAAGAAACGGTTGAGAAACTCAAAATTTTCACAGTTCTGATGCTCGAAACGAATAACCAGAACGGCCTAGGGGAAAAGTACGCATACCGTTGTAATCGGGCGAGTTTCTACTTTCAGATGCAACAGAAATTTTGCGGATTGGTCAATCCGTTCGCGAGATATGGCAGTTTGGATGTATGAAACACTTGAGAAACAAAAAATTTTCGCAGTTCTGATGCTCGAAACGGATAACTAGAGCGGCCTAGGGGAAAAGTACGCATACCGTTGTAATCGGGCGAGTTTCTACTGTCAGATGCATCAGAAATTTTGCGGATTGGTCAATCCGTTCGCGAGATATGGCAGTGTGGAAGTAAGAAACGCTTGAGAAACTCAAAACTTTCGCAGTTCTGATGCTCGAAACGATTAACTAGAACGGCCTAGGGGAAAAGTACGCATACCGTTGTATTCGGGCGAGTTTCTACTTTCAGATGCAACAGAAATTTTGCGGATTGGTCAATCCGTTCGCGAGATATGGCAGTTTGTAAGTAAGAAACGCTTGAGAAACTCAAAATTGTCGCAGTTCTGATGCTCGAAACGAATAACTAGAACGGACTCGGGGAAAAGTACGCATACCGTTGTAATCGGGCGAGTTTCTACTTTCAGATGCAACAGAAATTTTGCGGATTGGTCATTCCTTTCGCGAGATATGGCAGTTTGGAGGTAAGAAACGCTTGAGAAACTCAACATTTTCGCAGTTCTGATGCTCGAAACGAATAACTAGAACGGCCTAGGGGAAAAGTACGCATATCGTTGTAATCGGGCGAGTTTGTACTTTCAGATGCAACAGAAATTTTGCGGATTGGTCAATCCGTTCGCGAGATATGGCAGTTTGGATGTATGAAACACTTGAGAAACTCAAAATTTTCGCAGTTCTGATGCTCGACAAGCATAACTAGAACGGACTAGGGGAAAAGTACGCATACCGCTGTAATCGGGCGAGTTTCTACTTTCAGATGCAACAGAAATTTTGCGGATTGGTCAATCCGTTCGCGAGATATGGCAGTTTGTAGGTAAGAAACGCTTGAGAAACTCAACATTTTCGCAGTTCTGATGCTCGAAACGAATAACTAGAACGGCCTAGGGGAAAAGTACGCATACCATTGTAATCGGGCGAGTTTCTACTTTCAGATGCAACAGAAATTTTGCGGATTGGTCAAACCGTTCGCGAGATATGGCAGTTTGGAGGTAAGAAACGCTTGAGAAACTCAAAATTTTCGCAGTTCTGATGCTCGAAACGAATAACTAGAACGGACTAGGGGAGAAGTACGCATACCGTTGTATCGGGCGAGTTTCTACTTTCAGATGCAACAGAAATTTTGCGGATTGGTCAATCCGTTCGCGAGATATGGCAGTTTGGAGGTAAGAAACGCTTGAGAAACTCAAAATTTTCGCAGTTCTGATGCTCGAAACGAATAACTAGAACGGCCTAGGGGAAAAGTACGCATACCGTTGTATCGGGCGAGTTTCTACTTTCAGATGCAACAGAAATTTTGCGGATTGGTCAATCCGTTCGCGAGATATGGCAGTTTGGAGATAAGAAACGCTTGAGAAACTCAAAATTTTCGCAGTTCTGATGCTCGAAACGAATAACTAGAACGGCCTAGGGGAAAAGTACGCATACCGTTGTAATCGGGCGAGTTTCTACTTTCAGATGCATCAGAAATTTTGCGGATTGGTCAATCCGTTCGCGAGATATGGCAGTTTGTAGGTAAGAAACGCTTGAGAAACTCAACATTTTCGCAGTTCTGATGCTCGAAACGAATAACTAGAACGGCCTAGGGGAAAAGTACGCATACCGTTGTAATCGGGCGAGTTTGTACTTTCAGATGCAACAGAAATTTTGCGGATTGGTCAATCCGTTCGCGAGATATGGCAGTTTGGAGGTAAGAAACGCTTGAGAAACTCAAAATTTTCGCAGTTCTGATGCTCGAAACGAATAACTAGAACGGCCTAGGGGGAAAGTACGCATACCGTTGTAATCGGGCGAGTTTCTACTTTCAGATGCAACAGAAATTTTGCGGATTGGTCAATCCGTTCGCGAGATATGGCAGTTTGGAGGTAAGAAACGCTTGAGAAACTCAAAATTTTCGCAGTTCTGATGCTCGAAACGAATAACCAGAACGGCCTAGGGGAAAAGTACGCATACAGTTGTAATCGGGCGAGATTCTACTTTCAGATGCAACAGAAATTTTGCGGATTGGTCAATCCGTTCGCGAGATATGGCAGTTTGGAGGTAAGAAACGCTTGAGAAACTCAAAATTTTCGCAGTTCTGATGCTCGACAAGCATAACTAGAACGGTCTAGGGGAAAAGTACGCATACCGTTGTAATCGGGCGACTTTCTACTTTCAGATGCAACAGAAATTTTGCGGATTAGTCAATCCGTTCGCGAGATATGGCAGTTTGGAGGTAAGAAACGCTTGAGAAACTCAAAATTTTCGCAGTTCTGATGCTCGACAAGCATAAATAGAACGGTCTAGGCGAAAAGTACGCATACCGTTGTAATCGGGCGACTTTCTACTTTCAGATGCAACAGAAATTTTGCGGATTGGTCAATCCGTTCGCGGGATATGGCAGTTTGGAGGTAAGAAACGGTTGAGAAACTCAAAATTTTCACAGTTCTGATGCTCGAAACGAATAACCAGAACGGCCTAGGGGAAAAGTACGCATACCGTTGTAATCGGGCGAGTTTCTACTTTCAGATGCAACAGAAATTTTGCGGATTGGTCAATCCGTTCGCGAGATATGGCAGTTTGGATGTATGAAACACTTGAGAAACAAAAAATTTTCGCAGTTCTGATGCTCGAAACGAATAACTAGAGCGGCCTAGGGGAAAAGTACGCATACCGTTGTAATCGGGCGAGTTTCTACTGTCAGACGCATCAGAAATTTTGCGGATTGGTCAATCCGTTCGCGAGATATGGCAGTGTGGAAGTAAGAAACGCTTGAGAAACTCAAAACTTTCGCAGTTCTGATGCTCGAAACGATTAACTAGAACGGCCTAGGGGAAAAGTACGCATACCGTTGTATTCGGGCGAGTTTCTACTTTCAGATGCAACAGAAATTTTGCGGATTGGTCAATCCGTTCGCGAGATATGGCAGTTTGGAAGTAAGAAACGCTTGAGAAACTCAAAATTTTCGCAGTTCTGATGCTCGAAACGAATAACTAGAACGGCCTAGGGGAAAAGTACGCATACCGTTGTAATCGGGCGAGTTTCTACTTTCAGATGCAACAGATATTTTGCGGATTGGTCAAACCGTTCGCGAGATATGGCAGTTTGGAGGTAAGAAACGCTTGAGAAACTCAAAATTGTCGCAGTTCTGCTGCTCGAAACGAATAACTAGATCGGACTAGGGGAAAAGTACGCATACCGTTGTAATCGGGCGAGTTTCTACTTTCAGATGCAACAGAAATTTTGCGGATTGGTCATTCCTTTCGCGAGATATGGCAGTTTGGAGGTAAGAAACGCTTGAGAAACTCAAAATTTTCGCAGTTCTGATGCTCGAAACGAATAACTAGAACGGCCTAGGGGAAAAGTACGCATACCGTTGTAATCGGGCGACTTTCTACTTTCAGATGCAACAGAAATTTTGCGGATTAGTCAATCCGTTCGCGAGATATGGCAGTTTGGAGGTAAGAAACGCTTGAGAAACTCAAAATTTTCGCAGTTCTGATGCTCGAAACGAATAACTAGAACGGCCTAGGGGAAAAGTACGCATACCGTTGTATCGGGCGAGTTTCTACTTTCAGATGCAACAGAAATTTTGCGGATTGGTCAATCCGTTCGCGAGATATGGCAGTTTGGATGTATGAAACACTTGAGAAACTCAAAATTTTCGCAGTTCTGATGCTCGACAAGCATAACTAGAACGGACTAGGGGAAAAGTACGCATACCGCTGTAATCGGGCGAGTTTCTACTTTCAGATGCAACAGAAATTTTGCGGATTGGTCATTCCTTTCGCGAGATATGGCAGTTTGGAGGTAAGAAACGCTTGAGAAACTCAAAATTTTCGCAGTTCTGATGCTCGACAAGCATAACTAGAACGGTCTAGGGGAAAAGTACGCATACCGTTGTATTCGGGCGAGTTTCTACTTTCAGATGCAACAGAAATTTTGCGGATTGGTCAATCCGTTCGCGAGATATGGCAGTTTGTAGGTAAGAAACGCTTGAGAAACTCAACATTTTCGCAGTTCTGATGCTCGAAACGAATAACTAGAACGGCCTAGGGGAAAAGTACGCATACCGTTGTAATCGGGCGAGTTTCTACTTTCAGATGCAACAGATATTTTGCGGATTGGTCAAACCGTTCGCGAGATATGGCAGTTTGGAGGTAAGAAACGCTTGAGAAACTCAAAATTGTCGCAGTTCTGATGCTCGAAACGAATAACTAGAACGGACTAGGGGAAAAGTACGCATACCGTTGTAATCGGGCGAGTTTCTACTTTCAGATGCAACAGAAATTTTGCGGATTGGTCATTCCTTTCGCGAGATATGGCAGTTTGGAGGTAAGAAACGCTTGAGAAACTCAAAATTTTCGCAGTTCTGATGCTCGAAACGAATAACTAGAACGGCCTAGGGGAAAAGTACGCATACCGTTGTAATCGGGCGAGTTTGTACTTTCAGATGCAACAGAAATTTTGCGGATTGGTCAATCCGTTCGCGAGATATGGCAGTTTGGATGTATGAAACACTTGAGAAACTCAAAATTTTCGCAGTTCTGATGCTCGACAAGCATAACTAGAACGGACTAGGGGAAAAGTACGCATACCGCTGTAATCGGGCGAGTTTCTACTTTCAGATGCAACAGAAATTTTGCGGATTGGTCAATCCGTTCGCGAGATATGGCAGTTTGTAGGTAAGAAACGCTTGAGAAACTCAACATTTTCGCAGTTCTGATGCTCGAAACGAATAACTAGAACGGCCTAGGGGAAAAGTACGCATACCATTGTAATCGGGCGAGTTTCTACTTTCAGATGCAACAGAAATTTTGCGGATTGGTCAAACCGTTCGCGAGATATGGCAGTTTGGAGGTAAGAAACGCTTGAGAAACTCAAAATTTTCGCAGTTCTGATGCTCTAAACGAATAACTAGAACGGACTAGGGGAGAAGTACGCATACCGTTGTATCGGGCGAGTTTCTACTTTCAGATGCAACAGAAATTTTGCGGATTGGTCAATCCGTTCGCGAGATATGGCAGTTTGGAGGTAAGAAACGCTTGAGAAACTCAAAATTTTCGCAGTTCTGATGCTCGAAACGAATAACTAGAACGGCCTAGGGGAAAAGTACGCATACCGTTGTATCGGGCGAGTTTCTACTTTCAGATGCAACAGAAATTTTGCGGATTGGTCAATCCGTTCGCGAGATATGGCAGTTTGGAGATAAGAAACGCTTGAGAAACTCAAAATTTTCGCAGTTCTGATGCTCGAAACGAATAACTAGAACGGCCTAGGGGAAAAGTACGCATACCGTTGTAATCGGGCGAGTTTCTACTTTCAGATGCATCAGAAATTTTGCGGATTGGTCAATCCGTTCGCGAGATATGGCAGTTTGTAGGTAAGAAACGCTTGAGAAACTCAACATTTTCGCAGTTCTGATGCTCGAAACGAATAACTAGAACGGCCTAGGGGAAAAGTACGCATACCGCTGTAATCGGGCGAGTTTGTACTTTCAGATGCAACAGAAATTTTGCGGATTGGTCAATCCGTTCGCGAGATATGGCAGTTTGGAGGTAAGAAACGCTTGAGAAACTCAAAATTTTCGCAGTTCTGATGCTCGAAACGAATAACTAGAACGGCCTAGGGGAAAAGTACGCATACCGTTGTAATCGGGCGAGTTTCTACTTTCAGATGCAACAGAAATTTTGCGGATTGGTCAATCCGTTCGCGAGATATGGCAGTTTGGAGGTAAGAAACGCTTGAGAAACTCAAAATTTTCGCAGTTCTGATGCTCGAAACGAATAACTAGAACGGCCTAGGGGAAAAGTACGCATACCGTTGTAAGCGGGCGAGTTTCTACTTTCAGATGCAACAGAAATTTTGCGGATTAGTCAATCCGTTCGCGAGATATGGCAGTTTGGAGGTAAGAAACGCTTGAGAAACTCAAAATTTTCGCAGTTCTGATGCTCGACAAGCATAACTAGAACGGTCTAGGGGAAAAGTACGCATACCGTTGTAATCGGGCGACTTTCTACTTTCAGATGCAACAGAAATTTTGCGGATTGGTCAATCCGTTCGCGAGATATGGCAGTTTGGAGGTAAGAAACGGTTGAGAAACTCAAAATTTTCGCAGTTCTGATGCTCGACAAGCATAACTAGAACGGTCTAGGGGAGAAGTACGCATACCGTTGTAATCGGGCGACTTTCTACTTTCAAATGCAACTGAAATTTTGCGGATTGGTCAATCCGTTCGCGAGATATGGCAGTTTGGAGGTAAGAAACGGTTGAGAAACTAAAAATTTTCACAGTTCTGATGCTCGAAACGAATAACCAGAACGGCCTAGGGGAAAAGTACGCATACAGTTGTAATCGGGCGAGATTCTACTTTCAGATGCAACAGAAATTTTGCGGATTGGTCAATACGTTCGCGAGATATGGCAGTTTGGAGGTAAGAAACGCTTGAGAAACTCAAAATTTTCGCAGTTCTGATGCTCGACAAGCATAACTAGAACGGTCTAGGGGAAAAGTACGCATACCGTTGTAATCGGGCGACTTTCTACTTTCAGATGCAACAGAAATTTTGCGGATTAGTCAATCCGTTCGCGAGATATGGCAGTTTGGAGGTAAGAAACGCTTGAGAAACTCAAAATTTTCGCAGTTCTGATGCTCGACAAGCATAAATAGAACGGTCTAGGGGAAAAGTACGCATACCGTTGTAATCGGGCGACTTTCTACTTTCAGATGCAACAGAAATTTTGCGGATTGGTCAATCCGTTCGCGGGATATGGCAGTTTGGAGGTAAGAAACGGTTGAGAAACTCAAAATTTTCACAGTTCTGATGCTCGAAACGAATAACCAGAACGGCCTAGGGGAAAAGTACGCATACCGTTGTAATCGGGCGAGTTTCTACTTTCAGATGCAACAGAAATTTTGCGGATTGGTCAATCCGTTCGCGAGATATGGCAGTTTGGATGTATGAAACACTTGAGAAACAAAAAATTTTCGCAGTTCTGATGCTCGAAACGAATAACTAGAGCGGCCTAGGGGAAAAGTACGCATACCGTTGTAATCGGGCGAGTTTCTACTGTCAGATGCATCAGAAATTTTGCGGATTGGTCAATCCGTTCGCGAGATATGGCAGTGTGGAAGTAAGAAACGCTTGAGAAACTCAAAACTTTCGCAGTTCTGATGCTCGAAACGATTAACTAGAACGGCCTAGGGGAAAAGTACGCATACAGTTGTATTCGGGCGAGTTTCTACTTTCAGATGCAACAGAAATTTTGCGGATTGGTCAATCCGTTCGCGAGATATGGCAGTTTGGAAGTAAGAAACGCTTGAGAAACTCAAAATTTTCGCAGTTCTGATGCTCGAAACGAATAACTAGAACGGCCTAGGGGAAAAGTACGCATACCGTTGTAATCGGGCGAGTTTCTACTTTCAGATGCAACAGATATTTTGCGGATTGGTCAAACCGTTCGCGAGATATGGCAGTTTGGAGGTAAGAAACGCTTGAGAAACTCAAAATTGTCGCAGTTCTGCTGCTCGAAACGAATAACTAGATCGGACTAGGGGAAAAGTACGCATACCGTTGTAATCGGGCGAGTTTCTACTTTCAGATGCAACAGAAATTTTGCGGATTGGTCATTCCTTTCGCGAGATATGGCAGTTTGGAGGTAAGAAACGCTTGAGAAACTCAAAATTTTCGCAGTTCTGATGCTCGAAACGAATAACTAGAACGGCCTAGGGGAAAAGTACGCATACCGTTGTAATCGGGCGAGTTTGTACTTTCAGATGCAACAGAAATTTTGCGGATTGGTCATTCCTTTCGCGAGATATGGCAGTTTGGAGGTAAGAAACGCATGAGAAACTCAAAATTTTCGCAGTTCTGATGCTCGAAACGAATAACTAGAACGGCCTAGGGGAAAAGTACGCATACCGTTGTAATCGGGCGAGTTTGTACTTTCAGATGCAACAGAAATTTTGCGGATTGGTCAATCCGTTCGCGAGATATGGCAGTTTGGATGTATGAAACACTTGAGAAACTCAAAATTTTCGCAGTTCTGATGCTCGACAAGCATAACTAGAACGGACTAGGGGAAAAGTACGCATACCGCTGTAATCGGGCGAGTTTCTACTTTCAGATGCAACAGAAATTTTGCGGATTGGTCAATCCGTTCGCGAGATATGGCAGTTTGTAGGTAAGAAACGCTTGAGAAACTCAAAATTTTCGCAGTTCTGATGCTCGAAACGAATAACTAGAACGGCCTAGGGGAAAAGTACGCATACCGTTGTAATCGGGCGAGTTTCTACTTTCAGATGCAACAGAAATTTTGCGGATTGGTCAAACCGTTCGCGAGATATGGCAGTTTGGAGGTAAGAAACGCTTGAGAAACTCAAAATTTTCGCAGTTCTGATGCTCGAAACGAATAACTAGAACGGACTAGGGGAGAAGTACGCATACCGTTGTATCGGGCGAGTTTCTACTTTCAGATGCGACAGAAATTTTGCGGATTGGTCAATCCGTTCGCGAGATATGGCAGTTTGGAAGTAAGAAACGCTTGAGAAACTCAAAATTTTCGCAGTTCTGATGCTCGAAACGAATAACTAGAACGGCCTAGGGGAAAAGTACGCATACCGTTGTAATCGGGCGAGTTTCTACTTTCAGATGCAGCAGAAATTTTGCGGATTGGTCAATCCGTTCGCGAGATATGGCAGTTTGTAGGTAAGAAACGCTTGAGAAACTCAACATTTTCGCAGTTCTGATGCTCGAAACGAATAACTAGAACGGCCTAGGGGAAAAGTACGCATACCGTTGTAATCGGGCGAGTTTCTACTTTCAGATGCAACAGATATTTTGCGGATTGGTCAAACCGTTCGCGAGATATGGCAGTTTGGAGGTAAGAAACGCTTGAGAAACTCAAAATTGTCGCAGTTCTGATGCTCGAAACGAATAACTAGAACGGACTAGGGGAAAAGTACGCATACCGTTGTAATCGGGCGAGTTTCTACTTTCAGATGCAACAGAAATTTTGCGGATTGGTCATTCCTTTCGCGAGATATGGCAGTTTGGAGGTAAGAAACGCTTGAGAAACTCAAAATTTTCGCAGTTCTGATGCTCGAAACGAATAACTAGAACGGCCTAGGGGAAAAGTACGCATACCGTTGTAATCGGGCGAGTTTCTACTTTCAGATGCAACAGAAATTTTGCGGATTGGTCAAACCGTTCGCGAGATATGGCAGTTTGGAGGTAAGAAACGCTTGAGAAACTCAAAATTTTCGCAGTTCTGATGCTCGAAACGAATAACTAGAACGGACTAGGGGAGAAGTACGCATACCGTTGTATCGGGCGAGTTTCTACTTTCAGATGCAACAGAAATTTTGCGGATTGGACAATCCGTTCGCGAGATATGGCAGTTTGGAGGTAAGAAACGCTTGAGAAACTCAAAATTTTCGCAGTTCTGATGCTCGAAACGAATAACTAGAACGGCCTAGGGGAAAAGTACGCATACCGTTGTAATCGGGCGAGTTTGTACTTTCAGATGCAACAGAAATTTTGCGGATTGGTCAATCCGTTCGCGAGATATGGCAGTTTGGATGTATGAAACACTTGAGAAACTCAAAATTTTCGCAGTTCTGATGCTCGACAAGCATAACTAGAACGGACTAGGGGAAAAGTACGCATACCGTTGTAATCGGGCGAGTTTGTACTTTCAGATGCAACAGAAATTTTGCGGATTGGTCAATCCGTTCGCGAGATATGGCAGTTTGGAGGTAAGAAACGCTTGAGAAACTCAAAATTTTCGCAGTTCTGATGCTCGAAACGAATAACTAGAACGGCCTAGGGGAAAAGTACGCATACCGATGTAATCGGGCGAGTTTCTACTTTCAGATGCAACAGAAATTTTGCGGATTGGTCAATCCGTTCGCGAGATATGGCAGTTTGGAGGTAAGAAACGCTTGAGAAACTCAAAATTTTCGCAGTTCTGATGCTCGAAACGAATAACTAGAACGGCCTAGGGGAAAAGTACGCATACCGTTGTAAGCGGGCGAGTTTCTACTTTCAGATGCAACAGAAATTTTGCGGATTAGTCAATCCGTTCGCGAGATATGGCAGTTTGGAGGTAAGAAACGCTTGAGAAACTCAAAATTTTCGCAGTTCTGATGCTCGACAAGCATAACTAGAACGGTCTAGGGGAAAAGTACGCATACCGTTGTAATCGGGCGACTTTCTACTTTCAGATGCAACAGAAATTTTGCGGATTGGTCAATCCGTTCGCGAGATATGGCAGTTTGGAAGTAAGAAACGCTTGAGAAACTCAAAATTTTCGCAGTTCTGATGCTCGAAACGAATAACTAGAACGGCCTAGGGGAAAAGTACGCATAACGTTGTAATCGGGCGAGTTTCTACTTTCAGATGCAACAGAAATTTTGCGGATTGGTCAATCCGTTCGCGAGATATGGCAGTTTGTAGGTAAGAAACGCTTGAGAAACTCAACATTTTCGCAGTTCTGATGCTCGAAACGAATAACTAGAACGGCCTAGGGGAAAAGTACGCATACCGTTGTAATCGGGCGAGTTTCTACTTTCAGATGCAACAGAAATTTTGCGGATTGGTCAATCCGTTCGCGAGATATGGCAGTTTGGAGGTAAGAAACGCTTGGGAAACTCAAAATTGTCGCAGTTCTGATGCTCGAAACGAATAACTAGAACGGACTAGGGGAAAAGTACGCATACCGTTGTAATCGGGCGAGTTTCTACTTTCAGATGCAACAGAAATTTTGCGGATTGGTCATTCCTTTCGCGAGATATGGCAGTTTGGAGGTAAGAAACGCTTGAGAAACTCAAAATTTTCGCAGTTCTGATGCTCGAAACGAATAACTAGAACGGCCTAGGGGAAAAGTACGCATACCGTTGTAATCGGGCGAGTTTGTACTTTCAGATGCAACAGAAATTTTGCGGATAGGTCAATCCGTTCGCGAGATATGGCAGTTTGGATGTATGAAACACTTGAGAAACTCAAAATTTTCGCAGTTCTGATGCTCGACAAGCATAACTAGAACGGACTAGGGGAGAAGTACGCATACCGTTGTATCGGGCGAGTTTCTACTTTCAGATGCGACAGAAATTTTGCGGATAGGTCAATCCGTTCGCGAGATATGGCAGTTTGGAAGTAAGAAACGCTTGAGAAACTCAAAATTTTCGCAGTTCTGATGCTCGAAACGAATAACTAGAACGGCCTAGGGGAAAAGTACGCATACCGTTGTAATCGGGCGAGTTTCTACTTTCAGATGCAGCAGAAATTTTGCGGATTGGTCAATCCGTTCGCGAGATATGGCAGTTTGTAGGTAAGAAACGCTTGAGAAACTCAACATTTTCGCAGTTCTGATGCTCGAAACGAATAACTAGAACGGCCTAGGGGAAAAGTACGCATACCGTTGTAATCGGGCGAGTTTCTACTTTCAGATGCAACAGATATTTTGCGGATTGGTCAAACCGTTCGCGAGATATGGCAGTTTGGAGGTAAGAAACGCTTGAGAAACTCAAAATTGTCGCAGTTCTGATGCTCGAAACGAATAACTAGAACGGACTAGGGGAAAAGTACGCATACCGTTGTAATCGGGCGAGTTTCTACTTTCAGATGCAACAGAAATTTTGCGGATTGGTCATTCCTTTCGCGAGATATGGCAGTTTGGAGGTAAGAAACGCTTGAGAAACTCAAAATTTTCGCAGTTCTGATGCTCGAAACGAATAACTAGAACGGCCTAGGGGAAAAGTACGCATACCGTTGTAATCGGGCGAGTTTCTACTTTCAGATGCAACAGAAATTTTGCGGATTGGTCAAACCGTTCGCGAGATATGGCAGTTTGGAGGTAAGAAACGCTTGAGAAACTCAAAATTTTCGCAGTTCTGATGCTCGAAACGAATAACTAGAACGGACTAGGGGAGAAGTACGCATACCGTTGTATCGGGCGAGTTTCTACTTTCAGATGCAACAGAAATTTTGCGGATTGGACAATCCGTTCGCGAGATATGGCAGTTTGGAGGTAAGAAACGCTTGAGAAACTCAAAATTTTCGCAGTTCTGATGCTCGAAACGAATAACTAGAACGGCCTAGGGGAAAAGTACGCATACCGTTGTAATCGGGCGAGTTTGTACTTTCAGATGCAACAGAAATTTTGCGGATTGGTCAATCCGTTCGCGAGATATGGCAGTTTGGATGTATGAAACACTTGAGAAACTCAAAATTTTCGCAGTTCTGATGCTCGACAAGCATAACTAGAACGGACTAGGGGAAAAGTACGCATACCGTTGTAATCGGGCGAGTTTGTACTTTCAGATGCAACAGAAATTTTGCGGATTGGTCAATCCGTTCGCGAGATATGGCAGTTTGGAGGTAAGAAACGCTTGAGAAACTCAAAATTTTCGCAGTTCTGATGCTCGAAACGAATAACTAGAACGGCCTAGGGGAAAAGTACGCATACCGATGTAATCGGGCGAGTTTCTACTTTCAGATGCAACAGAAATTTTGCGGATTGGTCAATCCGTTCGCGAGATATGGCAGTTTGGAGGTAAGAAACGCTTGAGAAACTCAAAATTTTCGCAGTTCTGATGCTCGAAACGAATAACTAGAACGGCCTAGGGGAAAAGTACGCATACCGTTGTAAGCGGGCGAGTTTCTACTTTCAGATGCAACAGAAATTTTGCGGATTAGTCAATCCGTTCGCGAGATATGGCAGTTTGGAGGTAAGAAACGCTTGAGAAACTCAAAATTTTCGCAGTTCTGATGCTCGACAAGCATAACTAGAACGGTCTAGGGGAAAAGTACGCATACCGTTGTAATCGGGCGACTTTCTACTTTCAGATGCAACAGAAATTTTGCGGATTGGTCAATCCGTTCGCGAGATATGGCAGTTTGGAGGTAGAAACGGTTGAGAAACTCAAAATTTTCACAGTTCTGATGCTCGAAACGAATAACCAGAACGGCCTAGGGGAAAAGTACGCACACCGTTGTAATCGGGCGAGTTTCTACTTTCAGATGCAACAGAAATTTTGCGGATTGGTCAATCCGTTCGCGAGATATGGCAGTTTGGATGTATGAAACACTTGAGAAACAAAAAATTTTCGCAGTTCTGATGCTCGAAACGAATAACTAGAGCGGCCTAGGGGAAAAGCACGCATACCGTTGTAATCGGGCGAGTTTCTACTGTGAGATGCATCAGAAATTTTGCGGATTGGTCAATCCGTTCGCGAGATATGGCAGTTTGTAGGTAAGAAACGCTTGAGAAACTCAACATTTTCGCAGTTCTGATGCTCGAAACGAATAACTAGAACGGCCTAGGGGAAAAGTACGCATACCGTTGTAATCGGGCGAGTTTCTACTTTCAGATGCAACAGATATTTTGCGGATTGGTCAAACCGTTCGCGAGATATGGCAGTTTGGAGGTAAGAAACGCTTGAGAAACTCAAAATTGTCGCAGTTCTGATGCTCGAAACGAATAACTAGAACGGCCTAGGGGAAAAGTACGCATACCGTTGTAATCGGGCGAGTTTCTACTGTCAGATGCATCAGAAATTTTGCGGATTGGTCAATCCGTTCGCGAGATATGGCAGTGTGGAAGTAAGAAACGCTTGAGAAACTCAAAACTTTCGCAGTTCTGATGCTCGAAACGATTAACTAGAACGGCCTAGGGGAAAAGTACGCATACCGTTGTATTCGGGCGAGTTTCTACTTTCAGATGCAACAGAAATTTTGCGGATTGGTCAATCCGTTCGCGAGATATGGCAGTTTGGAAGTAAGAAACGCTTGAGAAACTCAAAATTTTCGCAGTTCTGATGCTCGAAACGAATAACTAGAACGGCCTAGGGGAAAAGTACGCATAACGTTGTAATCGGGCGAGTTTCTACTTTCAGATGCAACAGAAATTTTGCGGATTGGTCAATCCGTTCGCGAGATATGGCAGTTTGTAGGTAAGAAACGCTTGAGAAACTCAACATTTTCGCAGTTCTGATGCTCGAAACGAATAACTAGAACGGCCTAGGGGAAAAGTACGCATACCGTTGTAATCGGGCGAGTTTCTACTTTCAGATGCAACAGAAATTTTGCGGATTGGTCAATCCGTTCGCGAGATATGGCAGTTTGGAGGTAAGAAACGCTTGGGAAACTCAAAATTGTCGCAGTTCTGATGCTCGAAACGAATAACTAGAACGGACTAGGGGAAAAGTACGCATACCGTTGTAATCGGGCGAGTTTCTACTTTCAGATGCAACAGAAATTTTGCGGATTGGTCATTCCTTTCGCGAGATATGGCAGTTTGGAGGTAAGAAACGCTTGAGAAACTCAAAATTTTCGCAGTTCTGATGCTCGAAACGAATAACTAGAACGGCCTAGGGGAAAAGTACGCATACCGTTGTAATCGGGCGAGTTTGTACTTTCAGATGCAACAGAAATTTTGCGGATAGGTCAATCCGTTCGCGAGATATGGCAGTTTGGATGTATGAAACACTTGAGAAACTCAAAATTTTCGCAGTTCTGATGCTCGACAAGCATAACTAGAACGGACTAGGGGAAAAGTACGCATACCGCTGTAATCGGGCGAGTTTCTACTTTCAGATGCAACAGAAATTTTGCGGATTGGTCAATCCGTTCGCGAGATATGGCAGTTTGTAGGTAAGAAACGCTTGAGAAACTCAACATTTTCGCAGTTCTGATGCTCGAAACGAATAACTAGAACGGCCTAGGGGAAAAGTACGCATACCGTTGTAATCGGGCGAGTTTCTACTTTCAGATGCAACAGAAATTTTGCGGATTGGTCAAACCGTTCGCGAGATATGGCAGTTTGGAGGTAAGAAACGCTTGAGAAACTCAAAATTTTCGCAGTTCTGATGCTCGAAACGAATAACTAGAACGGACTAGGGGAGAAGTACGCATACCGTTGTATCGGGCGAGTTTCTACTTTCAGATGCAGCAGAAATTTTGCGGATTGGTAAATCCGTTCGCGAGATATGGCAGTTTGGAGGTAAGAAACGCTTGAGAAACTCAAAATTTTCGCAGTTCTGATGCTCGAAACGAATAACTAGAACAGCCTAGGGGAAAAGTACGCATACCGTTGTAATCGGGCGAGTTTCTACTTTCAGATGCAACAGAAATTTTGCGGATTGGTCAATCCGTTCGCGAGATATGGCAGTTTGTCGGTAAGAAACGCTTGAGAAACTCAACATTTTCGCAGTTCTGATGCTCGAAACGAATAACTAGAACGGCCTAGGGGAAAAGTACGCATACCGTTGTAATCGGGCGAGTTTCTACTTTCAGATGCAACAGAAACTTTGCGGATTGGTCAATCCGTTCGCGAGATATGGCAGTTTGGAAGTAAGAAACGCTTGAGAGACTCAAAATTTTCGCAGTTCTGATGCTCGAAACGAATAACTAGAACGGACTTGGGGAAACGTACGCATACCGTTGTAATCGGGCGAGTTTCTACTTTCAGATGCAACAGAAATTTTGCGGATTGGTCAATCCGTTCGCGAGATATGGCAGTTTGTAGGTAAGAAACGCTTGAGAAACTCAACATTTTCGCAGTTCTGATGCTCGAAACGAATAACTAGAACGGCCTAGGGGAAAAGTACGCATACCGTTGTAATCGGGCGAGTTTCTACTTTCAGATGCAACAGAAATTTTGCGGATTGGTCAAACCGTTCGCGAGATATGGCAGTTTGGAGGTAAGAAACGCTTGAGAAACTCAAAATTTTCGCAGTTCTGATGCTCGAAACGAATAACTAGAACGGACTAGGGGAGAAGTACGCATACCGTTGTATCGGGCGAGTTTCTACTTTCAGATGCGACAGAAATTTTGCGGATTGGTCAATCCGTTCGCGAGATATGGCAGTTTGGAAGTAAGAAACGCTTGAGAAACTCAAAATTTTCGCAGTTCTGATGCTCGAAACGAATAACTAGAACGGCCTAGGGGAAAAGTACGCATACCGTTGTAATCGGGCGAGTTTCTACTTTCAGATGCAGCAGAAATTTTGCGGATTGGTCAATCCGTTCGCGAGATATGGCAGTTTGTAGGTAAGAAACGCTTGAGAAACTCAACATTTTCGCAGTTCTGATGCTCGAAACGAATAACTAGAACGGCCTAGGGGAAAAGTACGCATACCGTTGTAATCGGGCGAGTTTCTACTTTCAGATGCAACAGATATTTTGCGGATTGGTCAAACCGTTCGCGAGATATGGCAGTTTGGAGGTAAGAAACGCTTGAGAAACTCAAAATTGTCGCAGTTCTGATGCTCGAAACGAATAACTAGAACGGACTAGGGGAAAAGTACGCATACCGTTGTAATCGGGCGAGTTTCTACTTTCAGATGCAACAGAAATTTTGCGGATTGGTCATTCCTTTCGCGAGATATGGCAGTTTGGAGGTAAGAAACGCTTGAGAAACTCAAAATTTTCGCAGTTCTGATGCTCGAAACGAATAACTAGAACGGCCTAGGGGAAAAGTACGCATACCGTTGTAATCGGGCGAGTTTCTACTTTCAGATGCAACAGAAATTTTGCGGATTGGTCAAACCGTTCGCGAGATATGGCAGTTTGGAGGTAAGAAACGCTTGAGAAACTCAAAATTTTCGCAGTTCTGATGCTCGAAACGAATAACTAGAACGGACTAGGGGAGAAGTACGCATACCGTTGTATCGGGCGAGTTTCTACTTTCAGATGCAACAGAAATTTTGCGGATTGGACAATCCGTTCGCGAGATATGGCAGTTTGGAGGTAAGAAACGCTTGAGAAACTCAAAATTTTCGCAGTTCTGATGCTCGAAACGAATAACTAGAACGGCCTAGGGGAAAAGTACGCATACCGTTGTAATCGGGCGAGTTTGTACTTTCAGATGCAACAGAAATTTTGCGGATTGGTCAATCCGTTCGCGAGATATGGCAGTTTGGATGTATGAAACACTTGAGAAACTCAAAATTTTCGCAGTTCTGATGCTCGACAAGCATAACTAGAACGGACTAGGGGAAAAGTACGCATACCGTTGTAATCGGGCGAGTTTGTACTTTCAGATGCAACAGAAATTTTGCGGATTGGTCAATCCGTTCGCGAGATATGGCAGTTTGGAGGTAAGAAACGCTTGAGAAACTCAAAATTTTCGCAGTTCTGATGCTCGAAACGAATAACTAGAACGGCCTAGGGGAAAAGTACGCATACCGATGTAATCGGGCGAGTTTCTACTTTCAGATGCAACAGAAATTTTGCGGATTGGTCAATCCGTTCGCGAGATATGGCAGTTTGGAGGTAAGAAACGCTTGAGAAACTCAAAATTTTCGCAGTTCTGATGCTCGAAACGAATAACTAGAACGGCCTAGGGGAAAAGTACGCATACCGTTGTAAGCGGGCGAGTTTCTACTTTCAGATGCAACAGAAATTTTGCGGATTAGTCAATCCGTTCGCGAGATATGGCAGTTTGGAGGTAAGAAACGCTTGAGAAACTCAAAATTTTCGCAGTTCTGATGCTCGACAAGCATAACTAGAACGGTCTAGGGGAAAAGTACGCATACCGTTGTAATCGGGCGACTTTCTACTTTCAGATGCAACAGAAATTTTGCGGATTGGTCAATCCGTTCGCGAGATATGGCAGTTTGGAGGTAGAAACGGTTGAGAAACTCAAAATTTTCACAGTTCTGATGCTCGAAACGAATAACCAGAACGGCCTAGGGGAAAAGTACGCACACCGTTGTAATCGGGCGAGTTTCTACTTTCAGATGCAACAGAAATTTTGCGGATTGGTCAATCCGTTCGCGAGATATGGCAGTTTGGATGTATGAAACACTTGAGAAACAAAAAATTTTCGCAGTTCTGATGCTCGAAACGAATAACTAGAGCGGCCTAGGGGAAAAGCACGCATACCGTTGTAATCGGGCGAGTTTCTACTGTGAGATGCATCAGAAATTTTGCGGATTGGTCAATCCGTTCGCGAGATATGGCAGTTTGTAGGTAAGAAACGCTTGAGAAACTCAACATTTTCGCAGTTCTGATGCTCGAAACGAATAACTAGAACGGCCTAGGGGAAAAGTACGCATACCGTTGTAATCGGGCGAGTTTCTACTTTCAGATGCAACAGATATTTTGCGGATTGGTCAAACCGTTCGCGAGATATGGCAGTTTGGAGGTAAGAAACGCTTGAGAAACTCAAAATTGTCGCAGTTCTGATGCTCGAAACGAATAACTAGAACGGCCTAGGGGAAAAGTACGCATACCGTTGTAATCGGGCGAGTTTCTACTGTCAGATGCATCAGAAATTTTGCGGATTGGTCAATCCGTTCGCGAGATATGGCAGTGTGGAAGTAAGAAACGCTTGAGAAACTCAAAACTTTCGCAGTTCTGATGCTCGAAACGATTAACTAGAACGGCCTAGGGGAAAAGTACGCATACCGTTGTATTCGGGCGAGTTTCTACTTTCAGATGCAACAGAAATTTTGCGGATTGGTCAATCCGTTCGCGAGATATGGCAGTTTGGAAGTAAGAAACGCTTGAGAAACTCAAAATTTTCGCAGTTCTGATGCTCGAAACGAATAACTAGAACGGCCTAGGGGAAAAGTACGCATAACGTTGTAATCGGGCGAGTTTCTACTTTCAGATGCAACAGAAATTTTGCGGATTGGTCAATCCGTTCGCGAGATATGGCAGTTTGTAGGTAAGAAACGCTTGAGAAACTCAACATTTTCGCAGTTCTGATGCTCGAAACGAATAACTAGAACGGCCTAGGGGAAAAGTACGCATACCGTTGTAATCGGGCGAGTTTCTACTTTCAGATGCAACAGAAATTTTGCGGATTGGTCAATCCGTTCGCGAGATATGGCAGTTTGGAGGTAAGAAACGCTTGGGAAACTCAAAATTGTCGCAGTTCTGATGCTCGAAACGAATAACTAGAACGGACTAGGGGAAAAGTACGCATACCGTTGTAATCGGGCGAGTTTCTACTTTCAGATGCAACAGAAATTTTGCGGATTGGTCATTCCTTTCGCGAGATATGGCAGTTTGGAGGTAAGAAACGCTTGAGAAACTCAAAATTTTCGCAGTTCTGATGCTCGAAACGAATAACTAGAACGGCCTAGGGGAAAAGTACGCATACCGTTGTAATCGGGCGAGTTTGTACTTTCAGATGCAACAGAAATTTTGTGGATAGGTCAATCCGTTCGCGAGATATGGCAGTTTGGATGTATGAAACACTTGAGAAACTCAAAATTTTCGCAGTTCTGATGCTCGACAAGCATAACTAGAACGGACTAGGGGAAAAGTACGCATACCGCTGTAATCGGGCGAGTTTCTACTTTCAGATGCAACAGAAATTTTGCGGATTGGTCAATCCGTTCGCGAGATATGGCAGTTTGTAGGTAAGAAACGCTTGAGAAACTCAACATTTTCGCAGTTCTGATGCTCGAAACGAATAACTAGAACGGCCTAGGGGAAAAGTACGCATACCGTTGTAATCGGGCGAGTTTCTACTTTCAGATGCAACAGAAATTTTGCGGATTGGTCAAACCGTTCGCGAGATATGGCAGTTTGGAGGTAAGAAACGCTTGAGAAACTCAAAATTTTCGCAGTTCTGATGCTCGAAACGAATAACTAGAACGGACTAGGGGAGAAGTACGCATACCGTTGTATCGGGCGAGTTTCTACTTTCAGATGCAGCAGAAATTTTGCGGATTGGTAAATCCGTTCGCGAGATATGGCAGTTTGGAGGTAAGAAACGCTTGAGAAACTCAAAATTTTCGCAGTTCTGATGCTCGAAACGAATAACTAGAACAGCCTAGGGGAAAAGTACGCATACCGTTGTAATCGGGCGAGTTTCTACTTTCAGATGCAACAGAAATTTTGCGGATTGGTCAATCCGTTCGCGAGATATGGCAGTTTGTCGGTAAGAAACGCTTGAGAAACTCAACATTTTCGCAGTTCTGATGCTCGAAACGAATAACTAGAACGGCCTAGGGGAAAAGTACGCATACCGTTGTAATCGGGCGAGTTTCTACTTTCAGATGCAACAGAAACTTTGCGGATTGGTCAATCCGTTCGCGAGATATGGCAGTTTGGAAGTAAGAAACGCTTGAGAGACTCAAAATTTTCGCAGTTCTGATGCTCGAAACGAATAACTAGAACGGACTTGGGGAAACGTACGCATACCGTTGTAATCGGGCGAGTTTCTACTTTCAGATGCAACAGAAATTTTGCGGATTGGTCAATCCGTTCGCGAGATATGGCAGTTTGGAGGTAAGAAACGCTTGAGAAACTCATAATTTTCGCAGTTCTGATGCTCGAAACGAATAACTAGAGCGGCCTAGGGGAAAAGTACGCATACCGATGTAATCGGGCGAGTTTCTACTTTCAGATGCAACAGAAATTTTGCGGATTGGTCAATCCGTTCGCGAGATATGGCAGTTTGGAGGTAAGAAACGCTTGAGAAACTCAACATTTTCGCAGTTCTGATGCTCGGAACGAATAACTAGAACGGCCTAGGGGAAAAGTACGCATACCGTTGTTATCGGGCGAGTTTGTACTTTCAGATGCAACAGAAATTTTGCGGATTGGTCAATCCGTTCGCGAGATATGGCAGTTTGTAGGTAAGAAACGCTTGAGAAACTCAACATTTTCGCAGTTCTGATGCTCGAAACGAATAACTAGAAAGGCCTAGGGGAAAAGTACGCATACCGTTGTAATCGGGCGAGTTTGTACTTTCTGATGCAACAGAAATTTTGCGGATTGGTCAATCCGTTCGCGAGATATGGCAGTTTGGAGGTAAGAAACGCTTGAGAAACTCAAAATTTTCGCAGTTCTGATGCTCGAAACGAATAACTAGAACGGCCTAGGGGAAAAGTACGCATACCGTTGTAATCGGGCGAGTTTCTACTTTCAGATGCAACAGAAATTTTGCGGATTGGTCAATCCGTTCGCGAGATATGGCAGTTTGTATGTAAGAAACGCTTGAGAAACTCAACATTTTCGCAGTTCTGATGCTCGAAACGAATAACTAGAACGGCCTAGGGGAAAAGTACGCATACCGTTGTAATCGGGCGAGTTTCTACTTTCAGATGCAACAGAAATTTTGCGGATTGGTAAAACCGTTCGCGAGATATGGCAGTTTGGAGGTAAGAAACGCTTGAGAAACTCAAAATTTTCGCAGTTCTGATGCTCGAAACGAATAACTAGAACGGACTAGGGGAGAAGTACGCATACCGTTGTAATCGGGCGAGTTTCTACTTTCAGATGCAACAGAAATTTTGCGGATTGGTCAATCCGTTCGCGAGATATGGCAGTTTGGAGGTAAGAAACGCTTGAGAAACTCAAAATTTTCGCAGTTCTGATGCTCGAAACGAATAACTAGAACGGCCTAGGGGAAAAGTACGCATACCGTTGTAATCGGGCGAGATTCTACTTTCAGATGCATCAGAAATTTTGCGGATTGGTCAATCCGTTCGCGAGATATGGCAGTTTGTAGGTAAGAAACGCTTGAGAAACTCAACATTTTCGCAGTTCTGATGCTCGAAACGAATAACTAGAACGGCCTAGGGGAAAAGTACGCATACCGTTGTAATCGGGCGAGTTTGTACTTTCAGATGCAACAGAAATTTTGCGGATTGGTCAATCCGTTCGCGAGATATGGCAGTTTGTAGGTAAGAAACGCTTGAGAAACTCAACATTTTCGCAGTTCTGATGCTCGAAACGAATAACTAGAACGGCCTAGGGGAAAAGTACGCATACCGTTGTAATCGGGCGAGTTTCTACTTTCAGATGCAACAGAAATTTTGCGGATTGGTCAAACCATTCGCGAGATATGGCAGTTTGGAGGTAAGAGACGCTTGAGAAACTCAAAATTTTCGCAGTTCGGATGCTCGATACGAATAACTAGAACGGACTAGGGGAGAAGTACGCATACCGTTGTAATCGGGCGAGTTTCTACTTTCAGATGCAACAGAAATTTTGCGGATTGGTCATTCCTTTCGCGAGATATGGCAGTTTGGAGGTAAGAAACGCTTGAGAAACTCAACATTTTCGCAGTTCTGATGCTCGGAACGAATAACTAGAACGGCCTAGGGGAAAAGTACGCATACCGTTGTTATCGGGCGAGTTTGTACTTTCAGATGCAACAGAAATTTTGCGGATTGGTCAATCCGTTCGCGAGATATGGCAGTTTGTAGGTAAGAAACGCTTGAGAAACTCAACATTTTCGCAGTTCTGATGCTCGAAACGAATAACTAGAAAGGCCTAGGGGAAAAGTACGCATACCGTTGTAATCGGGCGAGTTTGTACTTTCTGATGCAACAGAAATTTTGCGGATTGGTCAATCCGTTCGCGAGATATGGCAGTTTGGAGGTAAGAAACGCTTGAGAAACTCAAAATTTTCGCAGTTCTGATGCTCGAAACGAATAACTAGAACGGCCTAGGGGAAAAGTACGCATACCGTTGTAATCGGGCGAGTTTCTACTTTCAGATGCAACAGAAATTTTGCGGATTGGTCAATCCGTTCGCGAGATATGGCAGTTTGTATGTAAGAAACGCTTGAGAAACTCAACATTTTCGCAGTTCTGATGCTCGAAACGAATAACTAGAACGGCCTAGGGGAAAAGTACGCATACCGTTGTAATCGGGCGAGTTTCTACTTTCAGATGCAACAGAAATTTTGCGGATTGGTAAAACCGTTCGCGAGATATGGCAGTTTGGAGGTAAGAAACGCTTGAGAAACTCAAAATTTTCGCAGTTCTGATGCTCGAAACGAATAACTAGAACGGACTAGGGGAGAAGTACGCATACCGTTGTAATCGGGCGAGTTTCTACTTTCAGATGCAACAGAAATTTTGCGGATTGGTCAATCCGTTCGCGAGATATGGCAGTTTGGAGGTAAGAAACGCTTGAGAAACTCAAAATTTTCGCAGTTCTGATGCTCGAAACGAATAACTAGAACGGCCTAGGGGAAAAGTACGCATACCGTTGTAATCGGGCGAGTTTCTACTTTCAGATGCATCAGAAATTTTGCGGATTGGTCAATCCGTTCGCGAGATATGGCAGTTTGTAGGTAAGAAACGCTTGAGAAACTCAACATTTTCGCAGTTCTGATGCTCGAAACGAATAACTAGAACGGCCTAGGGGAAAAGTACGCATACCGTTGTAATCGGGCGAGTTTGTACTTTCAGATGCAACAGAAATTTTGCGGATTGGTCAATCCGTTCGCGAGATATGGCAGTTTGTAGGTAAGAAACGCTTGAGAAACTCAACATTTTCGCAGTTCTGATGCTCGAAACGAATAACTAGAACGGCCTAGGGGAAAAGTACGCATACCGTTGTAATCGGGCGAGTTTCTACTTTCAGATGCAACAGAAATTTTGCGGATTGGTCAAACCATTCGCGAGATATGGCAGTTTGGAGGTAAGAGACGCTTGAGAAACTCAAAATTTTCGCAGTTCGGATGCTCGATACGAATAACTAGAACGGACTAGGGGAGAAGTACGCATACCGTTGTAATCGGGCGAGTTTCTACTTTCAGATGCAACAGAAATTTTGCGGATTGGTCATTCCTTTCGCGAGATATGGCAGTTTGGAGGTAAGAAACGCTTGAGAAACTCAAAATTTTCGCAGTTCTGATGCTCGAAACGAATAACCAGAACGGCCCAGGGGAAAAGTACGCATACCGTTGTAATCGGGCGAGTTTCTACTTTCAGATGCAACAGAAGTTTTGCGGATTGGTCAATCCGTTCGCGAGATATGGCAGTTTGGAAGTAAGAAACGCTTGAGAAACTCAAAATTTTCGCAGATCTGATGCTCGAAACGAATAACCAGAACGGCCCAGGGGAAAAGTACGCATACCGTTGTAATCGGGCGAGTTTCTACTTTCAGATGCAACAGAAATTTTGCGGATTGGTCAATCCGTTCGCGAGATATGGCAGTTTGGAAGTAAGAAACGGTCGAGAAACTCAAAATTATCACAGTTCTGATGCTCGAAACGAATAACTAGAACGGCCTAGGGGAAAAGTACGCATACCGTTGTAATCGGGCGAGTTTCTACTTTCAGATGCAACAGAAATTTTGCGGATTGGTCAATCCGTTCGCGAGATATGGCAGTTTGGAAGTAAGAAACGCTTGAGAAACTCAAAATTTTCGCAGTTCTGATGCTCGAAACGAATAACTAGAACGGCCTAGGGGAAAAGTACTCATACCGTTGTAATCGGGCGACTTTCTACTTTCAGATGCAACAGAAATTTTGCGGATTGGTCAATCCGTTCGCGAGATATGGCAGTTTGGAGGTAAGAAACGGTTGAGAAACTCAAAATTTTCACAGTTCTGATGCTCGAAACGAATAACTAGAGCGGCCTAGGGGAAAAGTACGCATACCGTTGTAATCGGGCGAGTTTCTACTTTCAGATGCAACAGAAATTTTGCGGATTGGTCAATCCGTTCGCGAGATATGGCAGTTTGGAGGTAAGAAACGCTTGAGAAACTCAAAATTTTCGCAGTTCTGATGCTCGAAACGAATAACTAGAACGGCCTAGGGGAAAAGTACGCATACCGTTGTAATCGGGCGAGTTTCTACTTTCAGACGCAACAGAAATTTTGCGGATTGGTCAATCCGTTCGCGAGATATGGCAGTTTGGAGGTAAGAAACGCTTGAGAAACTCAAAATTTTCGCAGTTCTGATGCTCGACAAGCATAACTAGAGCGGTCTAGGGGAAAAGTGCGCATACCGTTGTAATCGGGCGACTTTCTACTTTCAGATGCAACAGAAATTTTGCGGATTGGTCAATCAGTTCGCGAGATATGGCAGTTTGGAGGTAAGAAACGGTTGAGAAACTCAAAATTTTCACAGTTCTGATGCTCGAAACGAATAACTAGAGCGGCCTAGGGGAAAAGTACGCATACCGTTGTAATCGGGCGAGTTTCTACTTTCAGATGCAACAGAAATTTTGCGGATTGGTCAATCCGTTCGCGAGATATGGCAGTTTGGAGGTAAGAAACGCTTGAGAAACTCAAAATTTTCGCAGTTCTGATGCTCGACAAGCATAACTAGAACGGTCTAGGGGAAAAGTACGCATACCGTTGTAATCGGGCGACTTCCTACTTTCAGATGCAACAGAAATTTTGCGGATTGGTCAATCCGTTCGCGAGATATGGCAGTTTGGAAGTAAGAAACGGTCGAGAAACTCAAAATTATCACAGTTCTGATGCTCGAAACGAATAACTAGAACGGCCTAGGGGAAAAGTACGCATACCGTTGTAATCGGGCGAGTTTCTACTTTCAGATGCAACAGAAATTTTGCGGATTGGTCAATCCGTTCGCGAGATATGGCAGTTTGGAAGTAAGAAACGCTTGAGAAACTCAAAATTTTCGCAGTTCTGATGCTCGAAACGAATAACTAGAACGGCCTAGGGGAAAAGTACGCATACCGTTGTAATCGGGCGAGTTTCTACTTTCAGACGCAACAGAAATTTTGCGGATTGGTCAATCCGTTCGCGAGATATGGCAGTTTGGAGGTAAGAAACGCTTGAGAAACTCAAAATTTTCGCAGTTCTGATGCTCGAAACGAATAACTAGAACGGCCTAGGGGAAAAGTACGCATACCGTTGTAATCGGGCGAGTTTCTACTTTCAGATGCAACAGAAATTTTGCGGATTGGTCAATCCGTTCGCGAGATATGGCAGTTTGGAGGTAAGAAACGCTTGAGAAACTCAAAATTTTCGCAGTTCTGATGCTCGACAAGCATAACTAGAGCGGTCTAGGGGAAAAGTACGCATACCGTTGTAATCGGGCGACTTTCTACTTTCAGATGCAACAGAAATTTTGCGGATTGGTCAATCCGTTCGCGAGATATGGCAGTTTGGAGGTAAGAAACGGTTGAGAAACTCAAAATTTTCACAGTTCTGATGCTCGAAACGAATAACTAGAGCGGCCTAGGGGAAAAGTACGCATACCGTTGTAATCGGGCGAGTTTCTACTTTCAGATGCAACAGAAATTTTGCGGATTGGTCAATCCGTTCGCGAGATATGGCAGTTTGGAGGTAAGAAACGCTTGAGAAACTCAAAATTTTCGCAGTTCTGATGTTCGACAAGCATAACTAGAGCGGTCTAGGGGAAAAGTACGCATACCGTTGTAATCGGGCGACTTTCTACTTTCAGATGCAACAGAAATTTTGCGGATTGGTCAATCCGTTCGCGAAATATGGCAGTTTGGAGGTAAGAAACGGTTGAGAAACTCAAAATTTTCACAGTTCTGATGCTCGAAACGAATAACTAGAGCGGCCTAGGGGAAAAGTACGCATACCGTTGTAATCGGGCGAGTTTCTACTTTCAGATGCAACAGAAATTTTGCGGATTGGTCAATCCGTTCGCGAGATATGGCAGTTTGTAGGTAAGAAACGCTTGAGAAACTCAACATTTTCGCAGTTCTGATGCTCGAAACGAATAACTAGAACGGCCTAGGGGAAAAGTACGCATACCTTTGTAATCGGGCGAGTTTCTACTTTCAGATGCAACAGAAATTTTGCGGATTGGTCAATCAGTTCGCGAGATATGGCAGTTTGGAAGTAAGAAACGGTTGAGAAACTCAAAATTTTCACAGTTCTGATGCTCGAAACGAATAACTAGAGCGGCCTAGGGGAAAAGTACGCATACCGTTGTAATCGGGCGAGTTTCTACTTTCAGATGCAACAGAAATTTTGCGGATTGGTCAATCCGTTCGCGAGATATGGCAGTTTGGAGGTAAGAAACGCTTGAGAAACTCAAAATTTTCGCAGTTCTGATGCTCGACAAGCATAACTAGAACGGTCTAGGGGAAAAGTACGCATACCGTTGTAATCGGGCGAATTTCTACTTTCAGATGCAACAGAAATTTTGCGGATTGGTCAATCCGTTCGCGAGATATGGCAGTTTGTAGGTACGAAACGCTTGAGAAACTCAACATTTCCGCAGTTCTGATGCTCGAAACGAATAACTAGAACGGCCTAGGGGAAAAGTACGCATACCGTTGTAATCGGGCGAGTCTCTACTTTCAGATGCATTAGAAATTTTGCGGATTGGTCAATCCGTTCGCGAGATATGGCAGTTTGGAAGTAAGAAACGCTTGAGAAACTCAAAATTTTCGCAGTTCTGATGCTCGAAACGAATAACTAGAACGGCCTAGGGGAAAAGTACGCATACCGTTGTAATCGGGCGAGTTTGTACTTTCAGATGCAACAGAAATTTTGCGGATTTGTCAATCCGTTCGCGAGATATGGCAGTTTGGAGGTAAGAAACGCTTGAGAAACTCAAAATTTTCGCAGTTCTGATACTCGACAAGCATAACTAGAGCGGTCTAGGGGAAAAGTACGCATACCGTTGTAATCGGGCGACTTTCTACTTTCAGATGCAACAGAAATTTTGCGGATTGGTCAATCCGTTCGCGAGATATGGCAGTTTGGAGGTAAGAAACGGTTGAGAAACTCAAAATTTTCACAGTTCTGATGCTCGAAACGAATAACTAGAGCGGCCTAGGGAAAAAGTACGCATACCGTTGTAATCGGGCGAGTTTGTACTTTCAGATGCAATAGAAATTTTGCGGATTGGTCAATCCGTTCGCGAGATATGGCAGTTTGGACGTAAGAAACGCTTGAGAAACTCAAAATTTTCGCAGTTCTGATGCTCGAAACGAATAACTAGAACGGCCTAGGGGAAAAGTACGCATACCGTTGTAATCGGGCGAGTTTCTACTTTCAGATGCAACAGAAATTTTGCGGATTGGTCAATCCGTTCGCGAGATATGGCAGTTTGGAGGTAAGAAACGCTTGAGAAACTCAAAATTTTCGCAGTTCTGATGCTCGACAAGCATAACTAGAGCGGTCTAGGGGAAAAGTACGCATACCGTTGTAATCGGGCGACTTTCTACTTTCAAATGCAACAGAAATTTTGCGGATTGGTCAATCCGTTCGCGAGATATGGCAGTTTGGAGGTAAGAAACGGTTGAGAAACTCAAAATTTTCACAGTTCTGATGCTCGAAACGAATAACTAGAGCGGCCTAGGGGAAAAGTACGCATACCGTTGTAATCGGGCGAGTGTCTACTTTCAGATGCAACAGAAATTTTGCGGATTGGTCAATCCGTTCGCGAGATATGGCAGTTTGGAGGTAAGAAACGCTTGAGAAACTCAAAATTTTCGCAGTTCTGATGTTCGACAAGCATAACTAGAGCGGTCTAGGGGAAAAGTACGCATACCGTTGTAATCGGGCGACTTTCTACTTTCAGATGCAACAGAAATTTTGCGGATTGGTCAATCCGTTCGCGAGATATGGCAGTTTGGAGGTAAGAAACGGTTGAGAAACTCAAAATTTTCACAGTTCTGATGCTCGAAACGAATAACTAGAGCGGCCTAGGGGAAAAGTACGCATACCGTTGTAATCGGGCGAGTTTCTACTTTCAGATGCAACAGAAATTTTGCGGATTGGTCAATCCGTTCGCGAGATATGGCAGTTTGGAGGGAAGAAACGCTTGAGAAACTCAAAATTTTCGCAGTTCTGATGCTCGAAACGAATAACTAGAACGGCCTAGGGGAAAAGTACGCATACCGTTGTAATCGGGCGAGTTTCTACTTTCAGATGCAACAGAAATTTTGCGGATTGGTCAATCCGTTCGCGAGATATGGCAGTTTGGAGGTAAGAAACGGTTGAGAAACTCAAAATTTTCACAGTTCTGATGCTCGAAACGAATAACTAGAGCGGCCTAGGGGAAAAGTACGCATACCGTTGTAATCGGGCGAGTTTCTACTTTCAGATGCAACAGAAATTTTGCGGATTGGTCAATCCGTTCGCGAGATATGGCAGTTTGTAGGTAAGAAACGCTTGAGAAACTCAACATTTTCGCAGTTCTGATGCTCGACAAGCATAACTAGAGCGGTCTAGGGGAAAAGTGCGCATACCGTTGTAATCGGGCGACTTTCTACTTTCAGATGCAACAGAAATTTTGCGGATTGGTCAATCAGTTCGCGAGATATGGCAGTTTGGAGGTAAGAAACGGTTGAGAAACTCAAAATTTTCACAGTTCTGATGCTCGAAACGAATAACTAGAGCGGCCTAGGGGAAAAGTACGCATACCGTTGTAATCGGGCGAGTTTCTACTTTCAGATGCAACAGAAGTTTTGCGGATTGGTCAATCCGTTCGCGAGATATGGCAGTTTGGAGGTAAGAAACGCTTGAGAAACTCAAAATTTTCGCAGTTCTGATGCTCGACAAGCATAACTAGAACGGTCTAGGGGAAAAGTACGCATACCGTTGTAATCGGGCGAATTTCTACTTTCAGATGCAACAGAAATTTTGCGGATTGGTCAATCCGTTCGCGAGATATGGCAGTTTGTAGGTACGAAACGCTTGAGAAACTCAACATTTCCGCAGTTCTGATGCTCGAAACGAATAACTAGAACGGCCTAGGGGAAAAGTACGCATACCGTTGTAATCGGGCGAGTCTCTACTTTCAGATGCATTAGAAATTTTGCGGATTGGTCAATCCGTTCGCGAGATATGGCAGTTTGGAAGTAAGAAACGCTTGAGAAACTCAAAATTTTCGCAGTTCTGATGCTCGAAACGAATAACTAGAACGGCCTAGGGGAAAAGTACGCATACCGTTGTAATCGGGCGAGTTTGTACTTTCAGATGCAACAGAAATTTTGCGGATTGGTCAATCCGTTCGCGAGATATGGCAGTTTGGAGGTAAGAAACGCTTGAGAAACTCAAAATTTTCGCAGTTCTGATACTCGACAAGCATAACTAGAGCGGTCTAGGGGAAAAGTACGCATACCGTTGTAATCGGGCGACTTTCTACTTTCAGATGCAACAGAAATTTTGCGGATTGGTCAATCCGTTCGCGAGATATGGCAGTTTGGAGGTAAGAAACGGTTGAGAAACTAAAAATTTTCACAGTTCTGATGCTCGAAACGAATAACTAGAGCGGCCTAGGGAAAAAGTACGCATACCGTTGTAATCGGGCGAGTTTCTACTTTCAGATGCAACAGAAATTTTGCGGATTGGTCAATCCGTTCGCGAGATATGGCAGTTTGGACGTAAGAAACGCTTGAGAAACTCAAAATTTTCGCAGTTCTGATGCTCGAAACGAATAACTAGAACGGCCTAGGGGAAAAGTACGCATACCGTTGTAATCGGGCGAGTTTCTACTTTCAGATGCAACAGAAATTTTGCGGATTGGTCAATCCGTTCGCGAGATATGGCAGTTTGGAGGTAAGAAACGCTTGAGAAACTCAAAATTTTCGCAGTTCTGATGCTCGACAAGCATAACTAGAGCGGCCTAGGGGAAAAGTACGCATACCGTTGTAATCGGGCGAGTTTCTACTTTCAGATGCAACAGAAATTTTGCGGATTGGTCAATCCGTTCGCGAGATATGGCAGTTTGGAGGTAAGAAACGGTTGAGAAACTCAAAATTTTCACAGTTCTGATGCTCGAAACGAATAACTAGAGCGGCCTAGGGGAAAAGTACGCATACCGTTGTAATCGGGCGAGTTTCTACTTTCAGATGCAACAGAAATTTTGCGGATTGTTCAATCCGTTCGCGAGATATGGCAGTTTGGAGGTAAGAAACGCTTGAGAAACTCAAAATTTTCGCAGTTCTGATGTTCGACAAGCATAACTAGAGCGGTCTAGGGGAAAAGTACGCATACCGTTGTAATCGGGCGACTTTCTACTTTCAGATGCAACAGAAATTTTGCGGATTGGTCAATCCGTTCGCGAGATATGGCAGTTTGGAGGTAAGAAACGGTTGAGAAACTCAAAATTTTCACAGTTCTGATGCTCGAAACGAATAACTAGAGCGGCCTAGGGGAAAAGTACGCATACCGTTGTAATCGGGCGAGTTTCTACTTTCAGATGCAACAGAAATTTTGCGGATTGGTCAATCCGTTCGCGAGATATGGCAGTTTGGAGGGAAGAAACGCTTGAGAAACTCAAAATTTTCGCAGTTCTGATGCTCGAAACGAATAACTAGAACGGCCTAGGGGAAAAGTACGCATACCGTTGTAATCGGGCGAGTTTCTACTTTCAGATGCAACAGAAATTTTGCGGATTGGTCAATCCGTTCGCGAGATATGGCAGTTTGGAGGTAAGAAACGGTTGAGAAACTCAAAATTTTCACAGTTCTGATGCTCGAAACGAATAACTAGAGCGGCCTAGGGGAAAAGTACGCATACCGTTGTAATCGGGCGAGTTTCTACTTTCAGATGCAACAGAAATTTTGCGGACTGGTCAATCCGTTCGCGAGATATGGCAGTTTGGAGGTAAGAAACGGTTGAGAAACTCAAAATTTTCGCAGTTCTGATGCTCGACAAGCATAACTAGAGCGGTCTAGGGGAAAAGTACGCATACCGTTGTAATCGGGCGACTTTCTACTTTCAGATGCAACAGAAATTTTGTGGATTGGTCAATCCGTTCGCGAGATATGGCAGTTTGGAGGTAAGAAACGGTTGAGAAACTCAAAATTTTCACAGTTCTGATGCTCGAAACGAATAACTAGAGCGGCCTAGGGGAAAAGTACGCATACCGTTGTAATCGGGCGAGTTTCTACTTTCAGATGCATTAGAAATTTTGCGGATTGGTCAATCCGTTCGCGAGATATGGCAGTTTGGAAGTAAGAAACGCTTGAGAAACTCAAAATTTTCGCAGTTCTGATGCTCGAAACGAATAACTAGAACGGCCTAGGGGAAAAGTACGCATACCGTTGTAATCGGGCGAGTTTGTACTTTCAGATGCAACAGAAATTTTGCGGATTGGTCAATCCGTTCGCGAGATATGGCAGTTTGGAGGTAAGAAACGCTTGAGAAACTCAAAATTTTCGCAGTTCTGATGCTCGAAACGAATAACTAGAACGGCCTAGGGGAACAGTACGCATACCGTTGTAATCGGGCGAGTTTCTACTTTCAGATGCAACAGAAATTTTGCGGATTGGTCAATCCGTTCGCGAGATATGGCAGTTTGTAGGTAAGAAACGCTTGAGAAACTCAACATTTCCGCAGTTCTGATGCTCGAAACGAATAACTAGAACGGCCTAGGGGAAAAGTACGCATACCGTTGTAATCGGGCGAGTTTCTACTTTCAGATGCATTAGAAATTTTGCGGATTGGTCAATCCGTTCGCGAGATATGGCAGTTTGGAAGTAAGAAACGCTTGAGAAACTCAAAATTTTCGCAGTTCTGATGCTCGAAACGAATAACTAGAACGGCCTAGGGGAAAAGTACGCATACCGTTGTAATCGGGCGAGTTTGTACTTTCAGATGCAACAGAAATTTTGCGGATTGGTCAATCCGTTCGCGAGATATGGCAGTTTGGAGGTAAGAAACGCTTGAGAAACTCAAAATTTTCGCAGTTCTGATGCTCGAAACGAATAACTAGAACGGCCTAGGGGAACAGTACGCATACCGTTGTAATCGGGCGAGTTTCTACTTTCAGATGCAACAGAAATTTTGCGGATTGGTCAATCCGTTCGCGAGATATGGCAGTTTGTAGGTAAGAAACGCTTGAGAAACTCAACATTTTCGCAGTTCTGATGCTCGAAACGAATAACTAGAACGGCCTAGGGGAAAAGTACGCATACCGTTGTAATCGGGCGAGTTTCTACTTTCAGATGCAACAGAAATTTTGCGGATTGGTCAAACCGTTCGCGAGATATGGCAGTTTGGAGGTAAGAAACGCTTGAGAAACTCAAAATTTTCGCAGTTCTGATGCTCGAAACGAATAACTAGAACGGACTAGGGGAGAAGTACGCATACGGTTGTAATCGGGCGAGTTTCTACTTTCAGATGCAACAGAAATTTTGCGGATTGGTCATTCCTTTCGCGAGATATGGCAGTTTGGAGGTAAGAAACGCTTGAGAAACTCAAAATTTTCGCAGTTCTCATGCTCGACAAGCATAACTAGAGCGGTCTAGGGGAAAAGTACGCATACCGTTGTAATCGGGCGACTTTCTACTTTCAGATGCAACAGAAATTTTGCGGATTGGTCAATCCGTTCGCGAGATATGGCAGTTCGGAGGTAAGAAACGGTTGAGAAACTCAAAATTTTCACAGTTCTGATGCTCGAAACGAATAACTAGAGCGGCCTAGGGGAAAAGTACGCATACCGTTGTAATCGGGCGAGTTTCTACTTTCAGATGCAACAGAAATTTTGCGGATTGGTCAATCCGTTCGCGAGATATGGCAGTTTGGAGGTAAGAAACGCTTGAGAAACTCAAAATTTTCGCAGTTCTGATGCTCGACAAGCATAACTAGAACGGTCTAGGGGAAAAGTACGCATACCGTTGTAATCGGGCGAATTTCTACTTTCAGATGCAACAGAAATTTTGCAGATTGGTCAATCCGTTCGCGAGATATGGCAGTTTGTAGGTAAGAAACGCTTGAGAAACTCAACATTTTCGCAGTTCTTATGCTCGAAACGAATAACTAGAACGGCCTAGGGGAAAAGTGCGCATAACGTTGTAATCGGGCGAGTTTCTACTTTCAGATGCATTAGAAATTTTGCGGATTGGTCAATCCGTTCGCGAGATATGGCAGTTTGGAAGTAAGAAACGCTTGAGAAACTCAAAATTTTCGCAGTTCTGATGCTCGAAACGAATAACTAGAACGGCCTAGGGGAAAAGTACGCATACCGTTGTAATCGGGCGAGTTTGTACTTTCAGATGCAACAGAAATTTTGCGGATTGGTCAATCCGTTCGCGAGATATGGCAGTTTGGAGGTAAGAAACGCTTGAGAAACTCAACATTTTCGCAGTTCTGATGCTCGAAACGAATAACTAGAACGGCCTAGGGGAAAAGTACGCATACCGTTGTAATCGGGCGAGTTTCTACTTTCAGATGCAACAGAAATTTTGCGGATTGGTCAATCCGTTCGCGAGATATGGCAGTTTGTAGGTAAGAAACGCTTGAGAAACTCAACATTTTCGCAGTTCTGATGCTCGAAACGAATAACTAGAACGGCCTAGGGGAAAAGTACGCATACCGTTGTAATCGGGCGAGTTTCTACTTTCAGATGCAACAGAAATTTTGCGGAGTGGTCAAACCGTTCGCGAGATATGGCAGTTTGGAGGTAAGAAACGCTTGCGAAACTCAAAATTTTCGCAGTTCTGATGCTCGAAACGAATAACTAGAACGGACTAGGGGAGAAGTACGCATACCTTTGTAATCGGGCGAGTTTCTACTTTCAGATGCAACAGAAATTTTGCGGATTGGTCAATCCGTTCGCGAGATATGGCAGTTTGTAGGTAAGAAACGCTTGAGAAACTCAAAATTTTCGCAGTTCTGATGCTCGAAACGAATAACTAGAACGGCCTAGGGGAAAAGTACGCATACCGTTGTAATCGGGCGAGTTTCTACTTTCAGATGCAACAGAAATTTTGCGGATTAGTCATTCCGTTCGCGAGATATGGCAGTTTGGAGGTAAGAAACGCTTGAGAAACTCAAAATTTTCGCAGTTCTGATGCTCGACAAGCATAACTAGAGCGGCCTAGGGGAAAAGTACGCATACCGTTGTAATCGGGCGAGTTTCTACTTTCAGATGCAACAGAAATTTTGCGGATTGGTCAATCCGTTCGCGAGATATGGCAGTTTGGAGGTAAGAAACGCTTGAGAAACTCAAAATTTTCGCAGTTCTGATGCTCGAAACGAATAACTAGAACGGCCTAGGGGAAAAGTACGCATACCTTTGTAATCGGGCGAGTTTCTACTTTCAGATGCAACAGAAATTTTGCGGATTGGTCAATCCGTACGCGAGATATGGCAGTTTGGAGGTAAGAAACGCTTGAGAAACTCAAAATTTTCGCAGTTCTGATGCTCGACAAGCATAACTAGAGCGGTCTAGGGGAAAAGTACGCATACCGTTGTAATCGGGCGACTTTCCACTTTCAGATGCAACAGAAATTTTGCGGTTTGGTCAATCCGTTCGCGAGATATGGCAGTTTGGAGGTAAGAAACTGTTGAGAAACTCAAAATTTTCACAGTTCTGATGCTCGAAACGAATAACTAGAGCGGCCTAGGGGAAAAGTACGCATACCGTTGTAATCGGGCGAGTTTCTACTTTCAGATGCAGCAGAAATTTTGCGGATTGGTCAATCCGTTCGCGAGATATGGCAGTTTGGCGGTAAGAAACGCTTGAGAAACTCAAAATTTTCGCAGTTCTGATGCTCGACAAGCATAACTAGAACGTTCTAGGGGAAAAGTACGCATACCGTTGTAATCGGGCGAATTTCTACTTTCAGACGCAACAGAAATTTTGCGGATTGGTCAATCCGTTCGCGAGATATGGCAGTTTGTAGGTAAGAAACGCTTGAGAAACTCAACATTTCCGCAGTTCTGATGCTCGAAACGAATAACTAGAACGGCCTAGGGGAAAAGTACGCATACCGTTGTAATCGGGCGAGTTTCTACTTTCAGATGCATTAGAAATTTTGCGGATTGGTCAATCCGTTCGCGAGATATGGCAGTTTGGAAGTAAGAAACGCTTGAGAAACTCAAAATTTTCGCAGTTCTGATGCTCGAAACGAATAACTAGAACGGCCTAGGGGAAAAGTACGCATACCGTTGTAATCGGGCGAGTTTGTACTTTCAGATGCAACAGAAATTTTGCGGATTGGTCAATCCGTTCGCGAGATATGGCAGTTTGGAGGTAAGAAACGCTTGAGAAACTCAAAATTTTCGCAGTTCTGATGCTCGAAACGAATAACTAGAACGGCCTAGGGGAAAAGTACGCATACCGTTGTAATCGGGCGAGTTTCTACTTTCAGATGCAACAGAAATTTTGCGGATTGGTCAATCCGTTCGCGAGATAAGGCAGTTTGTAGGTAAGAAACGCTTGAGAAACTCAACATTTCCGCAGTTCTGATGCTCGAAACGAATAACTAGAACGGCCTAGGGGAAAAGTACGCATACCGTTGTAATCGGGCGAGTTTCTACTTTCAGATGCATTAGAAATTTTGCGGATTGGTCAATCCGTTCGCGAGATATGGCAGTTTGGAAGTAAGAAACGCTTGAGAAACTCAAAATTTTCGCAGTTCTGATGCTCGAAACGAATAACTAGAACGGCCTAGGGGAAAAGTACGCATACCGTTGTAATCGGGCGAGTTTGTACTTTCAGATGCAACAGAAATTTTGCGGATTGGTCAATCCGTTCGCGAGATATGGCAGTTTGGAGGTAAGAAACGCTTGAGAAACTCAAAATTTTCGCAGTTCTGATGCTCGAAACGAATAACTAGAACGGCCTAGGGGAAAAGTACGCATACCGTTGTAATCGGGCGAGTTTCTACTTTCAGATGCAACAGAAATTTTGCGGATTGGTCAATCCGTTCGCGAGATATGGCAGTTTGGAAGTAAGAAACGCTTGAGAAACTCAACATTTTCGCAGTTCTGATGCTCGAAACGAATAACTAGAACGGCCTAGGGGAAAAGTACGCATACCGTTGTAATCGGGCGAGTTTCTACTTTCAGATGCAGCAGAAATTTTGCGGATTGGTCAATCCGTTCGCGAGATATGGCAGTTTGGCGGTAAGAAACGCTTGAGAAACTCAAAATTTTCGCAGTTCTGATGCTCGACAAGCATAACTAGAACGTTCTAGGGGAAAAGTACGCATACCGTTGTAATCGGGCGAATTTCTACTTTCAGACGCAACAGAAATTTTGCGGATTGGTCAATCCGTTCGCGAGATATGGCAGTTTGTAGGTAAGAAACGCTTGAGAAACTCAACATTTCCGCAGTTCTGATGCTCGAAACGAATAATTAGAACGGCCTAGGGGAAAAGTACGCATACCGTTGTAATCGGGCGAGTTTCTACTTTCAGATGCATTAGAAATTTTGCGGATTGGTCAATCCGTTCGCGAGATATGGCAGTTTGGAAGTAAGAAACGCTTGAGAAACTCAAAATTTTCGCAGTTCTGATGCTCGAAACGAATAACTAGAACGGCCTAGGGGAAAAGTACGCATACCGTTGTAATCGGGCGAGTTTGTACTTTCAGATGCAACAGAAATTTTGCGGATTGGTCAATCCGTTCGCGAGATATGGCAGTTTGGAGGTAAGAAACGCTTGAGAAACTCAAAATTTTCGCAGTTCTGATGCTCGAAACGAATAACTAGAACGGCCTAGGGGAAAAGTACGCATACCGTTGTAATCGGGCGAGTTTCTACTTTCAGATGCAACAGAAATTTTGCGGATTGGTCAATCCGTTCGCGAGATAAGGCAGTTTGTAGGTAAGAAACGCTTGAGAAACTCAACATTTCCGCAGTTCTGATGCTCGAAACGAATAACTAGAACGGCCTAGGGGAAAAGTACGCATACCGTTGTAATCGGGCGAGTTTCTACTTTCAGATGCATTAGAAATTTTGCGGATTGGTCAATCCGTTCGCGAGATATGGCAGTTTGGAAGTAAGAAACGCTTGAGAAACTCAAAATTTTCGCAGTTCTGATGCTCGAAACGAATAACTAGAACGGCCTAGGGGAAAAGTACGCATACCGTTGTAATCGGGCGAGTTTGTACTTTCAGATGCAACAGAAATTTTGCGGATTGGTCAATCCGTTCGCGAGATATGGCAGTTTGGAGGTAAGAAACGCTTGAGAAACTCAAAATTTTCGCAGTTCTGATGCTCGAAACGAATAACTAGAACGGCCTAGGGGAAAAGTACGCATACCGTTGTAATCGGGCGAGTTTCTACTTTCAGATGCAACAGAAATTTTGCGGATTGGTCAATCCGTTCGCGAGATAAGGCAGTTTGTAGGTAAGAAACGCTTGAGAAACTCAACATTTCCGCAGTTCTGATGCTCGAAACGAATAACTAGAACGGCCTAGGGGAAAAGTACGCATACCGTTGTAATCGGGCGAGTTTCTACTTTCAGATGCATTAGAAATTTTGCGGATTGGTCAATCCGTTCGCGAGATATGGCAGTTTGGAAGTAAGAAACGCTTGAGAAACTCAAAATTTTCGCAGTTCTGATGCTCGAAACGAATAACTAGAACGGCCTAGGGGAAAAGTACGCATACCGTTGTAATCGGGCGAGTTTGTACTTTCAGATGCAACAGAAATTTTGCGGATTGGTCAATCCGTTCGCGAGATATGGCAGTTTGGAGGTAAGAAACGCTTGAGAAACTCAAAATTTTCGCAGTTCTGATGCTCGAAACGAATAACTAGAACGGCCTAGGGGAAAAGTACGCATACCGTTGTAATCGGGCGAGTTTCTACTTTCAGATGCAACAGAAATTTTGCGGATTGGTCAATCCGTTCGCGAGATATGGCAGTTTGGAAGTAAGAAACGCTTGAGAAACTCAACATTTTCGCAGTTCTGATGCTCGAAACGAATAACTAGAACGGCCTAGGGGAAAAGTACGCATACCGTTGTAATCGGGCGAGTTTCTACTTTCAGATGCAGCAGAAATTTTGCGGATTGGTCAATCCGTTCGCGAGATATGGCAGTTTGGCGGTAAGAAACGCTTGAGAAACTCAAAATTTTCGCAGTTCTGATGCTCGACAAGCATAACTAGAACGTTCTAGGGGAAAAGTACGCATACCGTTGTAATCGGGCGAATTTCTACTTTCAGACGCAACAGAAATTTTGCGGATTGGTCAATCCGTTCGCGAGATATGGCAGTTTGTAGGTAAGAAACGCTTGAGAAACTCAACATTTCCGCAGTTCTGATGCTCGAAACGAATAATTAGAACGGCCTAGGGGAAAAGTACGCATACCGTTGTAATCGGGCGAGTTTCTACTTTCAGATGCATTAGAAATTTTGCGGATTGGTCAATCCGTTCGCGAGATATGGCAGTTTGGAAGTAAGAAACGCTTGAGAAACTCAAAATTTTCGCAGTTCTGATGCTCGAAACGAATAACTAGAACGGCCTAGGGGAAAAGTACGCATACCGTTGTAATCGGGCGAGTTTGTACTTTCAGATGCAACAGAAATTTTGCGGATTGGTCAATCCGTTCGCGAGATATGGCAGTTTGGAGGTAAGAAACGCTTGAGAAACTCAAAATTTTCGCAGTTCTGATGCTCGAAACGAATAACTAGAACGGCCTAGGGGAAAAGTACGCATACCGTTGTAATCGGGCGAGTTTCTACTTTCAGATGCAACAGAAATTTTGCGGATTGGTCAATCCGTTCGCGAGATAAGGCAGTTTGTAGGTAAGAAACGCTTGAGAAACTCAACATTTCCGCAGTTCTGATGCTCGAAACGAATAACTAGAACGGCCTAGGGGAAAAGTACGCATACCGTTGTAATCGGGCGAGTTTCTACTTTCAGATGCATTAGAAATTTTGCGGATTGGTCAATCCGTTCGCGAGATATGGCAGTTTGGAAGTAAGAAACGCTTGAGAAACTCAAAATTTTCGCAGTTCTGATGCTCGAAACGAATAACTAGAACGGCCTAGGGGAAAAGTACGCATACCGTTGTAATCGGGCGAGTTTGTACTTTCAGATGCAACAGAAATTTTGCGGATTGGTCAATCCGTTCGCGAGATATGGCAGTTTGGAGGTAAGAAACGCTTGAGAAACTCAAAATTTTCGCAGTTCTGATGCTCGAAACGAATAACTAGAACGGCCTAGGGGAAAAGTACGCATACCGTTGTAATCGGGCGAGTTTCTACTTTCAGATGCAACAGAAATTTTGCGGATTGGTCAATCCGTTCGCGAGATATGGCAGTTTGTAGGTAAGAAACGCTTGAGAAACTCAACATTTTCGCAGTTCTGATGCTCGAAACGAATAACTAGAACGGCCTAGGGGAAAAGTACGCATACCGTTGTAATCGGGCGAGTTTCTACTTTCAGATGCAACAGAAATTTTGCGGATTGGTCAAACCGTTCGCGAGATATGGCAGTTTGGAGGTAAGAAACGCTTGAGAAACTCAAAATTTTCGCAGTTCTGATGCTCGAAACGAATAACTAGAACGGACTAGGGGAGAAGTACGCATACGGTTGTAATCGGGCGAGTTTCTACTTTCAGATGCAACAGAAATTTTGCGGATTGGTCATTCCTTTCGCGAGATATGGCAGTTTGGAGGTAAGAAACGCTTGAGAAACTCAAAATTTTCGCAGTTCTCATGCTCGAAACGAATAACTAAAACGGCGTAGGGGAAAAGTACGCCTACCGTTGTAATCGGGCGACTTTCTACTTTCAGATGCAACAGAAATTTTGCGGATTGGTCAATCCGTTCGCGAGATATGGCAGTTTGGAGGTAAGAAACGCTTGAGAAACTCAAAATTTTCGCAGTTCTGATGCTCGAAACGAATAACTATAACGGACTAGGGGAAAAGTACGCATACCGTTGTAATCGGGCGACTTTCTACTTTCAGATGCAACAGAAATTTTGCGGATTGGTCAATCCGTTCGCGAGATATGGCAGTTTGGAAGTAAGAAACGCTTGAGAAACTCAAAATTTTCGCAGTTCTGATGCTCGAAACGAATAACTAGAACGGCCTAGGGGAAAAGTACGCATACCGTTGTAATCGGGCGAGTTTCTACTTTCAGATGCAACAGAAATTTTGCGGATTCGTCAATCCGTTCGCGAGATATGGCAGTTTGGAGGTAAGAAACGCTTGAGAAACTCAAAATTTTCGCAGTTCTGATGCTCGACAAGCATAACTAGAGCGGTCTAGGGGAAAAGTACGCATACCGTTGTAATCGGGCGACTTTCTCCTTTCAGATGCAACAGAAATTTTGCGGATTGGTCAATCCGTTCGCGAGATATGGCAGTTCGGAGGTAAGAAACGGTTGAGAAACTCAAAATTTTCGCAGTTCTGATGCTCGAAACGAATAACTAGAGCGGCCTAGGGGAAAAGTACGCATACCGTTGTAATCGGGCGAGTTTCTACTTTCAGATGCAACAGAAATTTTGCGGATTGGTCAATCCGTTCGCGAGATAAGGCAGTTTGTAGGTAAGAAACGCTTGAGAAACTCAACATTTCCGCAGTTCTGATGCTCGAAACGAATAACTAGAACGGCCTAGGGGAAAAGTACGCATACCGTTGTAATCGGGCGAGTTTCTACTTTCAGATGCATTAGAAATTTTGCGGATTGGTCAATCCGTTCGCGAGATATGGCAGTTTGGAAGTAAGAAACGCTTGAGAAACTCAAAATTTTCGCAGTTCTGATGCTCGAAACGAATAACTAGAACGGCCTAGGGGAAAAGTACGCATACCGTTGTAATCGGGCGAATTTGTACTTTCAGATGCAACAGAAATTTTGCGGATTGGTCAATCCGTTCGCGAGATATGGCAGTTTGGAGGTAAGAAACGCTTGAGAAACTCAAAATTTTCGCAGTTCTGATGCTCGAAACGAATAACTAGAACGGCCTAGGGGAAAAGTACGCATACCGTTGTAATCGGGCGAGTTTCTACTTTCAGATGCAACAGAAATTTTGCGGATTGGTCAATCCGTTCGCGAGATATGGCAGTTTGTAGGTAAGAAACGCTTGAGAAACTCAACATTTTCGCAGTTCTGATGCTCGAAACGAATAACTAGAACGGCCTAGGGGAAAAGTACGCATACCGTTGTAATCGGGCGAGTTTCTACTTTCAGATGCAACAGAAATTTTGCGGATTGGTCAAACCGTTCGCGAGATATGGCAGTTTGGAGGTAAGAAACGCTTGAGAAACTCAAAATTTTCGCAGTTCTGATGCTCGAAACGAATAACTAGAACGGACTAGGGGAGAAGTACGCATACGGTTGTAATCGGGCGAGTTTCTACTTTCAGATGCAACAGAAATTTTGCGGATTGGTCATTCCTTTCGCGAGATATGGCAGTTTGGAGGTAAGAAACGCTAGAGAAACTCAAAATTTTCGCAGTTCTCATGCTCGAAACGAATAACTAAAACGGCGTAGGGGAAAAGTACGCCTACCGTTGTAATCGGGCGACTTTCTACTTTCAGATGCAACAGAAATTTTGCGGATTGGTCAATCCGTTCGCGAGATATGGCAGTTTGGAGGTAAGAAACGCTTGAGAAACTCAAAATTTTCGCAGTTCTGATGCTCGAAACGAATAACTATAACGGACTAGGGGAAAAGTACGCATACCGTTGTAATCGGGCGACTTTCTACTTTCAGATGCAACAGAAATTTTGCGGATTGGTCAATCCGTTCGCGAGATATGGCAGTTTGGAAGTAAGAAACGCTTGAGAAACTCAAAATTTTCGCAGTTCTGATGCTCGAAACGAATAACTAGAACGGCCTAGGGGAAAAGTACGCATACCGTTGTAATCGGGCGAGTTTCTACTTTCAGATGCAACAGAAATTTTGCGGATTCGTCAATCCGTTCGCGAGATATGGCAGTTTGGAGGTAAGAAACGCTTGAGAAACTCAAAATTTTCGCAGTTCTGATGCTCGACAAGCATAACTAGAGCGGTCTAGGGGAAAAGTACGCATACCGTTGTAATCGGGCGACTTTCTCCTTTCAGATGCAACAGAAATTTTGCGGATTGGTCAATCCGTTCGCGAGATATGGCAGTTCGGAGGTAAGAAACGGTTGAGAAACTCAAAATTTTCACAGTTCTGATGCTCGAAACGAATAACTAGAGCGGCCTAGGGGAAAAGTACGCATACCGTTGTAATCGGGCGAGTTTCTACTTTCAGATGCAACAGAAATTTTGCGGATTGGTCAATCCGTTCGCGAGATATGGCAGTTTGGAGGTAAGAAACGCTTGAGAAACTCAAAATTTTCGCAGTTCTGATGCTCGAAACGAATAACTATAACGGACTAGGGGAAAAGTACGCATACCGTTGTAATCGGGCGACTTTCTACTTTCAGATGCAACAGAAATTTTGCGGATTGGTCAATCCGTTCGCGAGATATGGCAGTTTGGAAGTAAGAAACGCTTGAGAAACTCAAAATTTTCGCAGTTCTGATGCTCGAAACGAATAACTAGAACGGCCTAGGGGAAAAGTACGCATACCGTTGTAATCGGGCGAGTTTCTACTTTCAGATGCAACAGAAATTTTGCGGATTCGTCAATCCGTTCGCGAGATATGGCAGTTTGGAGGTAAGAAACGCTTGAGAAACTCAAAATTTTCGCAGTTCTGATGCTCGACAAGCATAACTAGAGCGGTCTAGGGGAAAAGTACGCATACCGTTGTAATCGGGCGACTTTCTCCTTTCAGATGCAACAGAAATTTTGCGGATTGGTCAATCCGTTCGCGAGATATGGCAGTTCGGAGGTAAGAAACGGTTGAGAAACTCAAAATTTTCACAGTTCTGATGCTCGAAACGAATAACTAGAGCGGCCTAGGGGAAAAGTACGCATACCGTTGTAATCGGGCGAGTTTCTACTTTCAGATGCAACAGAAATTTTGCGGATTGGTCAATCCGTTCGCGAGATATGGCAGTTTGGAGGTAAGAAACGCTTGAGAAACTCAAAATTTTCGCAGTTCTGATGCTCGACAAGCATAACTAGAACGGTCTAGGGGAAAAGTACGCATACCGTTGTAATCGGGCGAATTTCTACTTTCAGATGCAACAGAAATTTTGCGGATTGGTCAATCCGTTCGCGAGATATGGCAGTTTGTAGGTAAGAAACGCTTGAGAAACTCAACATTTTCGCAGTTCTGATGCTCGAAACGAATAACTAGAACGGCCTAGGGGAAAAGTGCGCATACCGTTGTAATCGGGCGAGTTTCTACTTTCAGATGCATTAGAAATTTTGCGGATTGGTCAATCCGTTCGCGAGATATGGCAGTTTGGAAGTAAGAAACGCTTGAGAAACTCAAAATTTTCGCAGTTCTGATGCTCGAAACGAATAACTAGAACGGCCTAGGGGAAAAGTACGCATACCGTTGTAATCGGGCGAGTTTGTACTTTCAGATGCAACAGAAATTTTGCGGATTGGTCAATCCGTTCGCGAGATATGGCAGTTTGGAGGTAAGAAACGCTTGAGAAACTCAACATTTTCGCAGTTCTGATGCTCGAAACGAATAACTAGAACGGCCTAGGGGAAAAGTACGCATACCGTTGTAATCGGGCGAGTTTCTACTTTCAGATGCAACAGAAATTTTGCGGATTGGTCAATCCGTTCGCGAGATATGGCAGTTTGTAGGTAAGAAACGCTTGAGAAACTCAACATTTTCGCAGTTCTGATGCTCGAAACGAATAACTAGAACGGCCTAGGGGAAAAGTACGCATACCGTTGTAATCGGGCGAGTTTCTACTTTCAGATGCAACAGAAATTTTGCGGAGTGGTCAAACCGTTCGCGAGATATGGCAGTTTGGAGGTAAGAAACGCTTGAGAAACTCAAAATTTTCGCAGTTCTGATGCTCGAAACGAATAACTAGAACGGACTAGGGGAGAAGTACGCATACCTTTGTAATCGGGCGAGTTTCTACTTTCAGATGCAACAGAAATTTTGCGGATTGGTCATTCCTTTCGCGAGATATGGCAGTTTGGAGGTAAGAAACGCTTGAGAAACTCAAAATTTTCGCAGTTCTGATGCTCGAAACGAATAACTAGAACGGCGTAGGGGAAAAGTACGCCTACCGTTGTAATCGGGCGAGTTTCTACTTTCAGATGCAACAGAAATTTTGCGCATTGGTCAATCCGTTCGCGAGATATGGCAGTTTGGAGGTAAGAAACGCTTGAGAAACTCAAAATTTTCGCAGTTCTGATGCTCGAAACGAATAACTAGAACGGACTAGGGGAAAAGTACGCAGACCGTTGTAATCGGGCGAGTTTCTACTTTCAGATGCAACAGAAATTTTGCGGATTGGTCAATCCGTTCGCGAGATATGGCAGTTTGTAGGTAAGAAACGCTTGAGAAACTCAAAATTTTCGCAGTTCTGATGCTCGAAACGAATAACTAGAACGGCCTAGGGGAAAAGTACGCATACCGTTGTAATCGGGCGAGTTTCTACTTTCAGATGCAACAGAAATTTTGCGGATTAGTCATTCCGTTCGCGAGATATGGCAGTTTGGAGGTAAGAAACGCTTGAGAAACTCAAAATTTTCGCAGTTCTGATGCTCGACAAGCATAACTAGAGCGGCCTAGGGGAAAAGTACGCATACCGTTGTAATCGGGCGAGTTTCTACTTTCAGATGCAACAGAAATTTTGCGGATTGGTCAATCCGTTCGCGAGATATGGCAGTTTGGAGGTAAGAAACGCTTGAGAAACTCAAAATTTTCGCAGTTCTGATGCTCGAAACGAATAACTAGAACGGTCTAGGGGAAAAGTACGCATACCTTTGTAATCGGGCGAGTTTCTACTTTCAGATGCAACAGAAATTTTGCGGATTGGTCAATCCGTACGCGAGATATGGCAGTTTGGAGGTAAGAAACGCTTGAGAAACTCAAAATTTTCGCAGTTCTGATGCTCGACAAGCATAACTAGAGCGGTCTAGGGGAAAAGTACGCATACCGTTGTAATCGGGCGACTTTCCACTTTCAGATGCAACAGAAATTTTGCGGATTGGTCAATCCGTTCGCGAGATATGGCAGTTTGGAGGTAAGAAACTGTTGAGAAACTCAAAATTTTCACAGTTCTGATGCTCGAAACGAATAACTAGAGCGGCCTAGGGGAAAAGTACGCATACCGTTGTAATCGGGCGAGTTTCTACTTTCAGATGCAGCAGAAATTTTGCGGATTGGTCAATCCGTTCGCGAGATATGGCAGTTTGGCGGTAAGAAACGCTTGAGAAACTCAAAATTTTCGCAGTTCTGATGCTCGACAAGCATAACTAGAACGTTCTAGGGGAAAAGTACGCATACCGTTGTAATCGGGCGAATTTCTACTTTCAGACGCAACAGAAATTTTGCGGATTGGTCAATCCGTTCGCGAGATATGGCAGTTTGTAGGTAAGAAACGCTTGAGAAACTCAACATTTCCGCAGTTCTGATGCTCGAAACGAATAACTAGAACGGCCTAGGGGAAAAGTACGCATACCGTTGTAATCGGGCGAGTTTCTACTTTCAGATGCATTAGAAATTTTGCGGATTGGTCAATCCGTTCGCGAGATATGGCAGTTTGGAAGTAAGAAACGCTTGAGAAACTCAAAATTTTCGCAGTTCTGATGCTCGAAACGAATAACTAGAACGGCCTAGGGGAAAAGTACGCATACCGTTGTAATCGGGCGAGTTTGTACTTTCAGATGCAACAGAAATTTTGCGGATTGGTCAATCCGTTCGCGAGATATGGCAGTTTGGAGGTAAGAAACGCTTGAGAAACTCAAAATTTTCGCAGTTCTGATGCTCGAAACGAATAACTAGAACGGCCTAGGGGAAAAGTACGCATACCGTTGTAATCGGGCGAGTTTCTACTTTCAGATGCAACAGAAATTTTGCGGATTGGTCATTCCTTTCGCGAGATATGGCAGTTTGGAGGTAAGAAACGCTTGAGAAACTCAAAATTTTCGCAGTTCTGATGCTCGAAACGAATAACTAGAACGGCGTAGGGGAAAAGTACGCCTACCGTTGTAATCGGGCGAGTTTCTACTTTCAGATGCAACAGAAATTTTGCGGATTGGTCAATCCGTACGCGAGATATGGCAGTTTGGAGGTAAGAAACGCTTGAGAAACTCAAAATTTTCGCAGTTCTGATGCTCGACAAGCATAACTAGAACGTTCTAGGGGAAAAGTACGCATACCGTTGTAATCGGGCGAATTTCTACTTTCAGACGCAACAGAAATTTTGCGGATTGGTCAATCCGTTCGCGAGATATGGCAGTTTGTAGGTAAGAAACGCTTGAGAAACTCAACATTTCCGCAGTTCTGATGCTCGAAACGAATAACTAGAACGGCCTAGGGGAAAAGTACGCATACCGTTGTAATCGGGCGAGTTTCTACTTTCAGATGCATTAGAAATTTTGCGGATTGGTCAATCCGTTCGCGAGATATGGCAGTTTGGAAGTAAGAAACGCTTGAGAAACTCAAAATTTTCGCAGTTCTGATGCTCGAAACGAATAACTAGAACGGCCTAGGGGAAAAGTACGCATACCGTTGTAATCGGGCGAGTTTGTACTTTCAGATGCAACAGAAATTTTGCGGATTGGTCAATCCGTTCGCGAGATATGGCAGTTTGGAGGTAAGAAACGCTTGAGAAACTCAAAATTTTCGCAGTTCTGATGCTCGAAACGAATAACTAGAACGTCCTAGGGGAAAAGTACGCATACCGTTGTAATCGGGCGAGTTTCTACTTTCAGATGCAACAGAAATTTTGCGGATTGGTCATTCCTTTCGCGAGATATGGCAGTTTGGAGGTAAGAAACGCTTGAGAAACTCAAAATTTTCGCAGTTCTGATGCTCGAAACGAATAACTAGAACGGCGTAGGGGAAAAGTACGCCTACCGTTGTAATCGGGCGAGTTTCTACTTTCAGATGCAACAGAAATTTTGCGGATTGGTCAATCCGTTCGCGAGATATGGCAGTTTGGAGGTAAGAAACGCTTGAGAAACTCAACATTTTCGCAGTTCTGATGCTCGAAACGAATAACTAGAACGGCCTAGGGGAAAAGTGCGCATACCGTTGTAATCGGGCGAGTTTCTACTTTCAGATGCATTAGAAATTTTGCGGATTGGTCAATCCGTTCGCGAGATATGGCAGTTTGGAAGTAAGAAACGCTTGAGAAACTCAAAATTTTCGCAGTTCTGATGCTCGAAACGAATAACTAGAACGGCCTAGGGGAAAAGTACGCATACCGTTGTAATCGGGCGAGTTTGTACTTTCAGATGCAACAGAAATTTTGCGGATTGGTCAATCCGTTCGCGAGATATGGCAGTTTGGAGGTAAGAAACGCTTGAGAAACTCAACATTTTCGCAGTTCTGATGCTCGAAACGAATAACTAGAACGGCCTAGGGGAAAAGTACGCATACCGTTGTAATCGGGCGAGTTTCTACTTTCAGATGCAGCAGAAATTTTGCGGATTGGTCAATCCGTTCGCGAGATATGGCAGTTTGTAGGTAAGAAACGCTTGAGAAACTCAACATTTTCGCAGTTCTGATGCTCGAAACGAATAACTAGAACGGCCTAGGGGAAAAGTACGCATACCGTTGTAATCGGGCGAGTTTCTACTTTCAGATGCAACAGAAATTTTGCGGAGTGGTCAAACCGTTCGCGAGATATGGCAGTTTGGAGGTAAGAAACGCTTGAGAAACTCAAAATTTTCGCAGTTCTGATGCTCGAAACGAATAACTAGAACGGACTAGGGGAGAAGTACGCATACCTTTGTAATCGGGCGAGTTTCTACTTTCAGATGCAACAGAAATTTTGCGGATTGGTCATTCCTTTCGCGAGATATGGCAGTTTGGAGGTAAGAAACGCTTGAGAAACTCAAAATTTTCGCAGTTCTGATGCTCGAAACGAATAACTAGAACGGCGTAGGGGAAAAGTACGCCTACCGTTGTAATCGGGCGAGTTTCTACTTTCAGATGCAACAGAAATTTTGCGCATTGGTCAATCCGTTCGCGAGATATGGCAGTTTGGAGGTAAGAAACGCTTGAGAAACTCAAAATTTTCGCAGTTCTGATGCTCGAAACGAATAACTAGAACGGACTAGGGGAAAAGTACGCAGACCGTTGTAATCGGGCGAGTTTCTACTTTCAGATGCAACAGAAATTTTGCGGATTGGTCAATCCGTTCGCGAGATATGGCAGTTTGTAGGTAAGAAACGCTTGAGAAACTCAAAATTTTCGCAGTTCTGATGCTCGAAACGAATAACTAGAACGGCCTAGGGGAAAAGTACGCATACCGTTGTAATCGGGCGAGTTTCTACTTTCAGATGCAACAGAAATTTTGCGGATTAGTCATTCCGTTCGCGAGATATGGCAGTTTGGAGGTAAGAAACGCTTGAGAAACTCAAAATTTTCGCAGTTCTGATGCTCGACAAGCATAACTACAGCGGCCTAGGGGAAAAGTACGCATACCGTTGTAATCGGGCGAGTTTCTACTTTCAGATGCAACAGAAATTTTGCGGATTGGTCAATCCGTTCGCGAGATATGGCAGTTTGGAGGTAAGAAACGCTTGAGAAACTCAAAATTTTCGCAGTTCTGATGCTCGAAACGAATAACTAGAACGGCCTAGGGGAAAAGTACGCATACCTTTGTAATCGGGCGAGTTTCTACTTTCAGATGCAACAGAAATTTTGCGGATTGGTCAATCCGTACGCGAGATATGGCAGTTTGGAGGTAAGAAACGCTTGAGAAACTCAAAATTTTCGCAGTTCTGATGCTCGACAAGCATAACTAGAGCGGTCTAGGGGAAAAGTACGCATACCGTTGTAATCGGGCGACTTTCCACTTTCAGATGCAACAGAAATTTTGCGGATTGGTCAATCCGTTCGCGAGATATGGCAGTTTGGAGGTAATAAACTGTTGAGAAACTCAAAATTTTCACAGTTCTGATGCTCGAAACGAATAACTAGAGCGGCCTAGGGGAAAAGTACGCATACCGTTGTAATCGGGCGAGTTTCTACTTTCAGATGCAGCAGAAATTTTGCGGATTGGTCAATCCGTTCGCGAGATATGGCAGTTTGGCGGTAAGAAACGCTTGAGAAACTCAAAATTTTCGCAGTTCTGATGCTCGACAAGCATAACTAGAACGTTCTAGGGGAAAAGTACGCATACCGTTGTAATCGGGCGAATTTCTACTTTCAGACGCAACAGAAATTTTGCGGATTGGTCAATCCGTTCGCGAGATATGGCAGTTTGTAGGTAAGAAACGCTTGAGAAACTCAACATTTCCGCAGTTCTGATGCTCGAAACGAATAACTAGAACGGCCTAGGGGAAAAGTACGCCTACCGTTGTAATCGGGCGAGTTTCTACTTTCAGATGCATTAGAAATTTTGCGGATTGGTCAATCCGTTCGCGAGATATGGCAGTTTGGAAGTAAGAAACGCTTGAGAAACTCAAAATTTTCGCAGTTCTGATGCTCGAAACGAATAACTAGAACGGCCTAGGGGAAAAGTACGCATACCGTTGTAATCGGGCGAGTTTGTACTTTCAGATGCAACAGAAATTTTGCGGATTGGTCAATCCGTTCGCGAGATATGGCAGTTTGGAGGTAAGAAACGCTTGAGAAACTCAAAATTTTCGCAGTTCTGATGCTCGAAACGAATAACTAGAACGGCCTAGGGGAAAAGTACGCATACCGTTGTAATCGGGCGAGTTTCTACTTTCAGATGCAACAGAAATTTTGCGGATTGGTCATTCCTTTCGCGAGATATGGCAGTTTGGAGGTAAGAAACGCTTGAGAAACTCAAAATTTTCGCAGTTCTGATGCTCGAAACGAATAACTAGAACGGCGTAGGGGAAAAGTACGCCTACCGTTGTAATCGGGCGAGTTTCTACTTTCAGATGCAACAGAAATTTTGCGGATTGGTCAATCCGTTCGCGAGATATGGCAGTTTGGAGGTAAGAAACGCTTGAGAAACTCAAAATTTTCGCAGTTCTGATGCTCGAAACGAATAACTAGAACGGCCTAGGGGAAAAGTACGCATACCGTTGTAATCGGGCGAGTTTGTACTTTCAGATGCAACAGAAATTTTGCGGATTGGTCAATCCGTTCGCGAGATATGGCAGTTTGGAGGTAAGAAACGCTTGAGAACTCAAAATTTTCGCAGTTCTGATGCTCGAAACGAATAACTAGAACGGCCTAGGGGAAAAGTACGCATACCGTTGTAATCGGGCGAGTTTCTACTTTCAGATGCAACAGAAATTTTGCGGATTGGTCATTCCTTTCGCGAGATATGGCAGTTTGGAGGTAAGAAACGCTTGAGAAACTCAACATTTTCGCAGTTCTGATGCTCGAAACGAATAACTAGAACGGCGTAGGGGAAAAGTACGCCTACCGTTGTAATCGGGCGAGTTTGTACTTTCAGATGCAACAGAAATTTTGCGGATTGGTCAATCCGTTCGCGAGATATGGCAGTTTGGAGGTAAGAAACGCTTGAGAAACTCAAAATTTTCGCAGTTCTGATGCTCGAAACGAATAACTAGAACGGCCTAGGGGAAAAGTACGCATACCGTTGTACTCGGGCGAGTTTCTACTTTCAGATGCAACAGAAATTTTGCGGATTGGTCAAACCGTTCGCGAGATATGGCAGTTTGGAGGTAAGAAACGCTTGAGAAACTCAAAATTTTCGCAGTTCTGATGCTCGAAACGAATAACTAGAACGGCCTAGGGGAAAAGTACGCATACCGTTGTAATCGGGCGAGTTTCTACTTCCAGATGCAACAGAAATTTTGCGGATTGGTCAATCCGTTCGCGAGATATGGCAGTTTGGAGGTAAGAAACGCTTGAGAAACTCAAAATTTTCGCAGTTCTGATGCTCGACAAGCATAACTAGAGCGGTCTAGGGGAAAAGTGCGCATACCGTTGTAATCGGGCGACTTTCTACTTTCAGATGCAACAGAAATTTTGCGGATTGGTCAATCAGTTCGCGAGATATGGCAGTTTCGAGGTAAGAAACGGTTGAGAAACTCAAAATTTTCACAGTTCTGATGCTCGAAACGAATAACTAGAGCGGCCTAGGGGAAAAGTACGCATACCGTTGTAATCGGGCGAGTTTCTACTTTCAGATGCAACAGAAATTTTGCGGATTGGTCAATCCGTTCGCGAGATATGGCAGTTTGGAGGTAAGAAACGCTTGAGAAACTCAAAATTTTCGCAGTTCTGATGCTCGACAAGCATAACTAGAACGGTCTAGGGGAAAAGTACGCATACCGTTATAATCGGGCGAATTTCTACTTTCAGATGCAACAGAAATTTTGCGGATTGGTCAATCCGTTCGCGAGATATGGCAGTTTGGAAGTAAGAAACGCTTGAGAAACTCAAAATTTTCGCAGTTCTGATGCTCGAAACGAATAACTAGAACGGCCTAGGGGAAAAGTACGCATACCGTTGTAATCGGGCGAGTTTGTACTTTCAGATGCAACAGAAATTTTGCGGATTGGTCAATCCGTTCGCGAGATATGGCAGTTTGGAGGTAAGAAACGCTTGAGAAACTCAAAATTTTCGCAGTTCTGATGCTCGAAACGAATAACTAGAACGGCCTAGGGGAAAAGTACGCATACCGTTGTAATCGGGCGAGTTTCTACTTTCAGATGCAACAGAAATTTTGCGGATTGGTCAATCCGTTCGCGAGATATGGCAGTTTGTAGGTAAGAAACGCTTGAGAAACTCAACATTTTCGCAGTTCTGATGCTCGAAACGAATAACTAGAACGGCCTAGGGGAAAAGTACGCATACCGTTGTAATCGGGCGAGTTTCTACTTTCAGATGCAACAGAAATTTTGCGGATTGGTCAATCCGTTCGCGAGATATGGCAGTTTGTAGGTAAGAAACGCTTGAGAAACTCAACATTTTCGCAGTTCTGATGCTCGAAACGAATAACTAGAACGGCCTAGGGGAAAAGTACGCATACCGTTGTAATCGGGCGAGTTTCTGCTTTCAGATGCAACAGAAATTTTGCGGATTGGTCAAACCGTTCGCGAGATATGGCAGTTTGGAGGTAAGAAACGCTTGAGAAACTCAAAATTTTCGCAGTTCTGATGCTCGAAACGAATAACTAGAACGGACTAGGGGAGAAGTACGCATACCTTTGTAATCGGGCGAGTTTCTACTTTCAGATGCAACAGAAATTTTGCGGATTGGTCATTCCTTTCGCGAGATATGGCAGTTTGGAGGTAAGAAACGCTTGAGAAACTCAAAATTTTCACAGTTCTGATGCTCGAAACGAATAACTAGAACGGCGTAGGGGAAAAGTACGCCTACCGTTGTAATCGGGCGAGTTTGTACTTTCAGATGCAACAGAAATTTTGCGGATTGGTCAATCCGTTCGCGAGATATTGCAGTTTGGAGGTAAGAAACGCTTGAGAAACTCAAAATTTTCGCAGTTCTGATGCTCGAAACGAATAACTAGAACGGCCTAGGGGAAAAGTACGCATACCGTTGTAATCGGGCGAGTTTCTACTTTCAGATGCAACAGAAATTTTGCGGATTGGTCAATCCGTTCGCGAGATATGGCAGTTTGTAGGTAAGAAACGCTTGAGAAACTCAACATTTTCGCAGTTCTGATGCTCGAAACGAATAACTAGAACGGCCTAGGGGAAAAGTACGCATACCGTTGTACTCGGGCGAGTTTGTACTTTCAGATGCAACAGAAATTTTGCGGATTGGTCAAACCGTTCGCGAGATATGGCAGTTTGGAGGTAAGAAACGCTTGAGAAACTCAAAATTTTCGCAGTTCTGATGCTCGAAACGAATAACTAGAACGGCCTAGGGGAAAGGTACGCATACCGTTGTAATCGGGCGAGTTTCTACTTTCAGATGCAACAGAAATTTTGCGGATTGGTCAATCCGTTCGCGAGATATGGCAGTTTGGAGGTAAGAAACGCTTGAGAAACTCAAAATTTTCGCAGTTCTGATGCTCGACAAGCATAACTAGAGCGGTCTAGGGGAAAAGTGCGCATACCGTTGTAATCGGGCGACTTTCTACTTTCAGATGCAACAGAAATTTTGCGGATTGGTCAATCAGTTCGCGAGATATGGCAGTTTCGAGGTAAGAAACGGTTGAGAAACTCAAAATTTTCACAGTTCTGATGCTCGAAACGAATAACTAGAGCGGCCTAGGGGAAAAGTACGCATACCGTTGTAATCGGGCGAGTTTCTACTTTCAGATGCAACAGAAATTTTGCGGATTGGTCAATCCGTTCGCGAGATATGGCAGTTTGGAGGTAAGAAACGCTTGAGAAACTCAAAATTTTCGCAGTTCTGATGCTCGACAAGCATAACTAGAACGGTCTAGGGGAAAAGTACGCATACCGTTATAATCGGGCGAATTTCTACTTTCAGATGCAACAGAAATTTTGCGGATTGGTCAATCCGTTCGCGAGATATGGCAGTTTGGAAGTAAGAAACGCTTGAGAAACTCAAAATTTTCGCAGTTCTGATGCTCGAAACGAATAACTAGAACGGCCTAGGGGAAAAGTACGCATACCGTTGTAATCGGGCGAGTTTGTACTTTCAGATGCAACAGAAATTTTGCGGATTGGTCAATCCGTTCGCGAGATATGGCAGTTTGGAGGTAAGAAACGCTTGAGAAACTCAAAATTTTCGCAGTTCTGATGCTCGAAACGAATAACTAGAACGGCCTAGGGGAAAAGTACGCATACCGTTGTAATCGGGCGAGTTTCTACTTTCAGATGCAACAGAAATTTTGCGGATTGGTCAATCCGTTCGCGAGATATGGCAGTTTGTAGGTAAGAAACGCTTGAGAAACTCAACATTTTCGCAGTTCTGATGCTCGAAACGAATAACTAGAACCGCCTAGGGGAAAAGTACGCATACCGTTGTAATCGGGCGAGTTTCTACTTTCAGATGCAACAGAAATTTTGCGGATTGGTCAAACCGTTCGCGAGGTATGGCAGTTTGGAGGTAAGAAACGCTTGAGAAACTCAAAATTTTCGCAGTTCTGATGCTCGAAACGAATAACTAGAACGGCCTAGGGGAAAAGTACGCATACCGTTGTAATCGGGCGAGTTTGTACTTTCAGATGCAACAGAAATTTTGCGGATTGGTCAATCCGTTCGCGAGATATGGCAGTTTGGAGGTAAGAAACGCTTGAGAAACTCAAAATTTTCGCAGTTCTGATGCTCGAAACGAATAACTAGAACGGCCTAGGGGAAAAGTACGCATACCGTTGTAATCGGGCGAGTTTCTACTTTCAGATGCAACAGAAATTTTGCGGATTGGTCATTCCTTTCGCGAGATATGGCAGTTTGGAGGTAAGAAACGCTTGAGAAACTCAAAATTTTCGCAGTTCTGATGCTCGAAACGAATAACTAGAACGGCGTAGGGGAAAAGTACGCCTACCGTTGTAATCGGGCGAGTTTCTACTTTCAGATGCAACAGAAATTTTGCGGATTGGTCAATCCGTTCGCGAGATATGGCAGTTTGGAGGTAAGAAACGCTTGGGAAACTCAAAATTTTCGCAGTTCTGATGCTCGAAACGAATAACTAGAACGGCCTAGGGGAAAAGTACGCATACCGTTGTAATCGGGCGAGTTTGTACTTTCAGATGCAACAGAAATTTTGCGGATTGGTCAATCCGTTCGCGAGATATGGCAGTTTGTAGGTAAGAAACGCTTGAGAAACTCAACATTTTCGCAGCTCTGATGCTCGAAACGAATAACTAGAACGGCCTAGGGGAAAAGTACGCATACCGTTGTAATCGGGCGAGTTTCTACTTTCAGATGCAACAGAAATTTTGCGGATTGGTCAAACCGTTCGCGAGATATGGCAGTTTGGAGGTAAGAAACGCTTGAGAAACTCAAAATTTTCGCAGTTCTGATGCTCGAAACGAATAACTAGAACGGCCTAGGGGAAAAGTACGCATACCGTTGTAATCGGGCGAGTTTGTACTTTCAGATGCAACAGAAATTTTGCGGATTGGTCAATCCGTTCGCGAGATATGGCAGTTTGGAGGTAAGAAACGCTTGAGAAACTCAAAATTTGCGCAGTTCTGATGCTCGAAACGAATAACTAGAACGGCCTAGGGGAAAAGTACGCATACCGTTGTAATCGGGCGAGTTTCTACTTTCAGATGCAACAGAAATTTTGCGGATTGGTCATTCCTTTCGCGAGATATGGCAGTTTGGAGGTAAGAAACGCTTGAGAAACTCAAAATTTTCGCAGTTCTGATGCTCGAAACGAATAACTAGAACGGCGTAGGGGAAAAGTACGCCTACCGTTGTAATCGGGCGAGTTTCTACTTTCAGATGCAACAGAAATTTTGCGGATTGGTCAATCCGTTCGCGAGATATGGCAGTTTGGAGGTAAGAAACGCTTGGGAAACTCAAAATTTTCGCAGTTCTGATGCTCGAAACGAATAACTAGAACGGCCTAGGGGAAAAGTACGCATACCGTTGTAATCGGGCGAGTTTGTACTTTCAGATGCAACAGAAATTTTGCGGATTGGTCAATCCGTTCGCGAGATATGGCAGTTTGGAGGTAAGAAACGCTTGAGAAACTCAAAATTTTCGCAGTTCTGATGCTCGAAACGAATAACTAGAACGGCCTAGGGGAAAAGTACGCATACCGTTGTACTCGGGCGAGTTTCTACTTTCAGATGCAACAGAAATTTTGCGGATTGGTCAAACCGTTCGCGAGATATGGCAGTTTGGAGGTAAGAAACGCTTGAGAAACTCAAAATTTTCGCAGTTCTGATGCTCGAAACGAATAACTAGAACGGCCTAGGGGAAAAGTACGCATACCGTTGTAATCGGGCGAGTTTCTACTTTCAGATGCAACAGAAATTTTGCGGATTGGTCAATCCGTTCGCGAGATATGGCAGTTTGGAGGTAAGAAACGCTTGAGAAACTCAAAATTTTCGCAGTTCTGATGCTCGACAAGCATAACTAGAGCGGTCTAGGGGAAAAGTGCGCATACCGTTGTAATCGGGCGACTTTCTACTTTCAGATGCAACAGAAATTTTGCGGATTGGTCAATCCGTTCGCGAGATATGGCAGTTTGGAGGTAAGAAACGCTTGGGAAACTCAAAATTTTCGCAGTTCTGATGCTCGAAACGAATAACTAGAACGGCCTAGGGGAAAAGTACGCATACCGTTGTAATCGGGCGAGTTTGTACTTTCAGATGCAACAGAAATTTTGCGGATTGGTCAATCCGTTCGCGAGATATGGCAGTTTGTAGGTAAGAAACGCTTGAGAAACTCAACATTTTCGCAGCTCTGATGCTCGAAACGAATAACTAGAACGGCCTAGGGGAAAAGTACGCATACCGTTGTAATCGGGCGAGTTTCTACTTTCAGATGCAACAGAAATTTTGCGGATTGGTCAAACCGTTCGCGAGATATGGCAGTTTGGAGGTAAGAAACGCTTGAGAAACTCAAAATTTTCGCAGTTCTGATGCTCGAAACGAATAACTAGAACGGCCTAGGGGAAAAGTACGCATACCGTTGTAATCGGGCGAGTTTGTACTTTCAGATGCAACAGAAATTTTGCGGATTGGTCAATCCGTTCGCGAGATATGGCAGTTTGGAGGTAAGAAACGCTTGAGAAACTCAAAATTTGCGCAGTTCTGATGCTCGAAACGAATAACTAGAACGGCCTAGGGGAAAAGTACGCATACCGTTGTAATCGGGCGAGTTTCTACTTTCAGATGCAACAGAAATTTTGCGGATTGGTCATTCCTTTCGCGAGATATGGCAGTTTGGAGGTAAGAAACGCTTGAGAAACTCAAAATTTTCGCAGTTCTGATGCTCGAAACGAATAACTAGAACGGCGTAGGGGAAAAGTACGCCTACCGTTGTAATCGGGCGAGTTTCTACTTTCAGATGCAACAGAAATTTTGCGGATTGGTCAATCCGTTCGCGAGATATGGCAGTTTGGAGGTAAGAAACGCTTGGGAAACTCAAAATTTTCGCAGTTCTGATGCTCGAAACGAATAACTAGAACGGCCTAGGGGAAAAGTACGCATACCGTTGTAATCGGGCGAGTTTGTACTTTCAGATGCAACAGAAATTTTGCGGATTGGTCAATCCGTTCGCGAGATATGGCAGTTTGGAGGTAAGAAACGCTTGAGAAACTCAAAATTTTCGCAGTTCTGATGCTCGAAACGAATAACTAGAACGGCCTAGGGGAAAAGTACGCATACCGTTGTACTCGGGCGAGTTTCTACTTTCAGATGCAACAGAAATTTTGCGGATTGGTCAAACCGTTCGCGAGATATGGCAGTTTGGAGGTAAGAAACGCTTGAGAAACTCAAAATTTTCGCAGTTCTGATGCTCGAAACGAATAACTAGAACGGCCTAGGGGAAAAGTACGCATACCGTTGTAATCGGGCGAGTTTCTACTTTCAGATGCAACAGAAATTTTGCGGATTGGTCAATCCGTTCGCGAGATATGGCAGTTTGGAGGTAAGAAACGCTTGAGAAACTCAAAATTTTCGCAGTTCTGATGCTCGACAAGCATAACTAGAGCGGTCTAGGGGAAAAGTGCGCATACCGTTGTAATCGGGCGACTTTCTACTTTCAGATGCAACAGAAATTTTGCGGATTGGTCAATCAGTTCGCGAGATATGGCAGTTTCGAGGTAAGAAACGGTTGAGAAACTCAAAATTTTCACAGTTCTGATGCTCGAAACGAATAACTAGAGCGGCCTAGGGGAAAAGTACGCATACCGTTGTAATCGGGCGAGTTTCTACTTTCAGATGCAACAGAAATTTTGCGGATTGGTCAATCCGTTCGCGAGATATGGCAGTTTGGAGGTAAGAAACGCTTGAGAAACTCAAAATTTTCGCAGTTCTGATGCTCGACAAGCATAACTAGAACGGTCTAGGGGAAAAGTACGCATACCGTTATAATCGGGCGAATTTCTACTTTCAGATGCAATAGAAATTTTGCGGATTGGTCTATCCGTTCGCGAGATATGGCAGTTTGGAAGTAAGAAACGCTTGAGAAACTCAAAATTTTCGCAGTTCTGATGCTCGAAACGAATAACTAGAACGGCCTAGGGGAAAAGTACGCATACCGTTGTAATCGGGCGAGTTTGTACTTTCAGATGCAACAGAAATTTTGCGGATTGGTCAATCCGTTCGCGAGATATGGCAGTTTGGAGGTAAGAAACGCTTGAGAAACTCAAAATTTTCGCAGTTCTGATGCTCGAAACGAATAACTAGAACGGCCTAGGGGAAAAGTACGCATACCGTTGTAATCGGGCGAGTTTCTACTTTCAGATGCAACAGAAATTTTGCGGATTGGTCAATCCGTTCGCGAGATATGGCAGTTTGTAGGTAAGAAACGCTTGAGAAACTCAACATTTTCGCAGTTCTGATGCTCGAAACGAATAACTAGAACGGCCTAGGGGAAAAGTACGCATACCGTTGTAATCGGGCGAGTTTCTACTTTCAGATGCAACAGAAATTTTGCGGATTGGTCAAACCGTTCGCGAGATATGGCAGTTTGGAGGTAAGAAACGCTTGAGAAACTCAAAATTTTCGCAGTTCTGATGCTCGAAACGAATAACTAGAACGGACTAGGGGAGAAGTACGCATACCTTTGTAATCGGGCGAGTTTCTACTTTCAGATGCAACAGAAATTTTGCGGATTGGTCATTCCTTTCGCGAGATATGGCAGTTTGGAGGTAAGAAACGCTTGAGAAACTCAAAATTTTCACAGTTCTGATGCTCGAAACGAATAACTAGAACGGCGTAGGGGAAAAGTACGCCTACCGTTGTAATCGGGCGAGTTTGTACTTTCAGATGCAACAGAAATTTTGCGGATTGGTCAATCCGTTCGCGAGATATGGCAGTTTGGAGGTAAGAAACGCTTGAGAAACTCAAAATTTTCGCAGTTCTGATGCTCGAAACGAATAACTAGAACGGCCTAGGGGAAAAGTACGCATACCGTTGTAATCGGGCGAGTTTCTACTTTCAGATGCAACAGAAATTTTGCGGATTGGTCAATCCGTTCGCGAGATATGGCAGTTTGTAGGTAAGAAACGCTTGAGAAACTCAACATTTTCGCAGTTCTGATGCTCGAAACGAATAACTAGAACGGCCTAGGGGAAAAGTACGCATACCGTTGTACTCGGGCGAGTTTCTACTTTCAGATGCAACAGAAATTTTGCGGATTGGTCAAACCGTTCGCGAGATATGGCAGTTTGGAGGTAAGAAACGCTTGAGAAACTCAAAATTTTCGCAGTTCTGATGCTCGAAACGAATAACTAGAACGGCCTAGGGGAAAAGTACGCATACCGTTGTAATCGGGCGAGTTTGTACTTTCAGATGCAACAGAAATTTTGCGGATTGGTCAATCCGTTCGCGAGATATGGCAGTTTGGAGGTAAGAAACGCTTGAGAAACTCAAAATTTTCGCAGTTCTGATGCTCGAAACGAATAACTAGAACGGCCTAGGGGAAAAGTACGCATACCGTTGTAATCGGGCGAGTTTCTACTTTCAGATGCAACAGAAATTTTGCGGATTGGTCAATCCGTTCGCGAGATATGGCAGTTTGTAGGTAAGAAACGCTTGAGAAACTCAACATTTTCGCAGTTCTGATGCTCGAAACGAATAACTAGAACGGCCTAGGGGAAAAGTACGCATACCGTTGTAATCGGGCGAGTTTCTACTTTCAGATGCAACAGAAATTTTGCGGATTGGTCAAACCGTTCGCGAGATATGGCAGTTTGGAGGTAAGAAGCGCTTGAGAAACTCAAAATTTTCGCAGTTCTGATGCTCGAAACGAATAACTAGAACGGACTAGGGGAGAAGTACGCATACCTTTGTAATCGGGCGAGTTTCTACTTTCAGATGCAACAGAAATTTTGCGGATTGGTCATTCCTTTCGCGAGATATGGCAGTTTGGAGGTAAGAAACGCTTGAGAAACTCAAAATTTTCACAGTTCTGATGCTCGAAACGAATAACTAGAACGGCGTAGGGGAAAAGTACGCATACCGTTGTAATCGGGCGAGTTTCTACTTTCAGATGCAACAGAAATTTTGCGGATTGGTCAATCCGTTCGCGAGATATGGCAGTTTGTAGGTAAGAAACGCTTGAGAAACTCAACATTTTCGCAGTTCTGATGCTCGAAACGAATAACTAGAACGGCCTAGGGGAAAAGTACGCATACCGTTGTACTCGGGCGAGTTTCTACTTTCAGATGCAACAGAAATTTTGCGGATTGGTCAAACCGTTCGCGAGATATGGCAGTTTGGAGGTAAGAAACGCTTGAGAAACTCAAAATTTTCGCAGTTCTGATGCTCGAAACGAATAACTAGAACGGCCTAGGGGAAAAGTACGCATACCGTTGTAATCGGGCGAGTTTCTACTTTCAGATGCAACAGAAATTTTGCGGATTGGTCAATCCGTTCGCGAGATATGGCAGTTTGTAGGTAAGAAACGCTTGAGAAACTCAACATTTTCGCAGTTCTGATGCTCGAAACGAATAACTAGAACGGCCTAGGGGAAAAGTACGCATACCGTTGTAATCGGGCGAGTTTCTACTTTCAGATGCAACAGAAATTTTGCGGATTGGTCAAACCGTTCGCGAGATATGGCAGTTTGGAGGTAAGAAACGCTTGAGAAACTCAAAATTTTCGCAGTTCTGATGCTCGAAACGAATAACTAGAACGGACTAGGGGAGAAGTACGCATACCTTTGTAATCGGGCGAGTTTCTACTTTCAGATGCAACAGAAATTTTGCGGATTGGTCATTCCTTTCGCGAGATATGGCAGTTTGGAGGTAAGAAACGCTTGAGAAACTCAAAATTTTCACAGTTCTGATGCTCGAAACGAATAACTAGAACGGCGTAGGGGAAAAGTACGCATACCGTTGTAATCGGGCGAGTTTCTACTTTCAGATGCAACAGAAATTTTGCGGATTGGTCAATCCGTTCGCGAGATATGGCAGTTTGTAGGTAAGAAACGCTTGAGAAACTCAACATTTTCGCAGTTCTGATGCTCGAAACGAATAACTAGAACGGCCTAGGGGAAAAGTACGCATACCGTTGTAATCGGGCGAGTTTCTACTTTCAGATGCAACAGAAATTTTGCGGATTGGTCAATCCGTTCGCGAGATATGGCAGTTTGGAGGTAAGAAACGCTTGAGAAACTCAAAATTTTCGCAGTTCTGATGCTCGACAAGCATAACTAGAACGGTCTAGGGGAAAAGTACGCATACCGTTATAATCGGGCGAATTTCTACTTTCAGATGCAACAGAAATTTTGCGGATTGGTCAATCCGTTCGCGAGATATGGCAGTTTGGAAGTAAGAAACGCTTGAGAAACTCAAAATTTTCGCAGTTCTGATGCTCGAAACGAATAACTAGAACGGCCTAGGGGAAAAGTACGCATACCGTTGTAATCGGGCGAGTTTCTACTTTCAGATGCAACAGAAATTTTGCGGATTGGTCAATCCGTTCGCGAGATATGGCAGTTTGGAGGTAAGAAACGCTTGAGAAACTCAAAATTTTCGCAGTTCTGATGCTCGAAACGAATAACTAGAACGGCCTAGGGGAAAAGTACGCATACCGTTGTAATCGGGCGAGTTTCTACTTTCAGATGCAACAGAAATTTTGCGGATTGGTCAAACCGTTCGCGAGATATGGCAGTTTGGAGGTAAGAAACGCTTGAGAAACTCAAAATTTTCGCAGTTCTGATGCTCGAAACGAATAACTAGAACCGCCTAGGGGAAAAGTACGCATACCGTTGTAATCGGGCGAGTTTCTACTTTCAGATGCAACAGAAATTTTGCGGATTGGTCAAACCGTTCGCGAGGTATGGCAGTTTGGAGGTAAGAAACGCTTGAGAAACTCAAAATTTTCGCAGTTCTGATGCTCGAAACGAATAACTAGAACGGCCTAGGGGAAAAGTACGCATACCGTTGTAATCGGGCGAGTTTGTACTTTCAGATGCAACAGAAATTTTGCGGATTGGTCAATCCGTTCGCGAGATATGGCAGTTTGGAGGTAAGAAACGCTTGAGAAACTCAAAATTTTCGCAGTTCTGATGCTCGAAACGAATAACTAGAACGGCCTAGGGGAAAAGTACGCATACCGTTGTAATCGGGCGAGTTTCTACTTTCAGATGCAACAGAAATTTTGCGGATTGGTCATTCCTTTCGCGAGATATGGCAGTTTGGAGGTAAGAAACGCTTGAGAAACTCAAAATTTTCGCAGTTCTGATGCTCGAAACGAATAACTAGAACGGCGTAGGGGAAAAGTACGCCTACCGTTGTAATCGGGCGAGTTTCTACTTTCAGATGCAACAGAAATTTTGCGGATTGGTCAATCCGTTCGCGAGATATGGCAGTTTGGAGGTAAGAAACGCTTGGGAAACTCAAAATTTTCGCAGTTCTGATGCTCGAAACGAATAACTAGAACGGCCTAGGGGAAAAGTACGCATACCGTTGTAATCGGGCGAGTTTGTACTTTCAGATGCAACAGAAATTTTGCGGATTGGTCAATCCGTTCGCGAGATATGGCAGTTTGTAGGTAAGAAACGCTTGAGAAACTCAACATTTTCGCAGCTCTGATGCTCGAAACGAATAACTAGAACGGCCTAGGGGAAAAGTACGCATACCGTTGTAATCGGGCGAGTTTCTACTTTCAGATGCAACAGAAATTTTGCGGATTGGTCAAACCGTTCGCGAGATATGGCAGTTTGGAGGTAAGAAACGCTTGAGAAACTCAAAATTTTCGCAGTTCTGATGCTCGAAACGAATAACTAGAACGGCCTAGGGGAAAAGTACGCATACCGTTGTAATCGGGCGAGTTTGTACTTTCAGATGCAACAGAAATTTTGCGGATTGGTCAATCCGTTCGCGAGATATGGCAGTTTGGAGGTAAGAAACGCTTGAGAAACTCAAAATTTGCGCAGTTCTGATGCTCGAAACGAATAACTAGAACGGCCTAGGGGAAAAGTACGCATACCGTTGTAATCGGGCGAGTTTCTACTTTCAGATGCAACAGAAATTTTGCGGATTGGTCATTCCTTTCGCGAGATATGGCAGTTTGGAGGTAAGAAACGCTTGAGAAACTCAAAATTTTCGCAGTTCTGATGCTCGAAACGAATAACTAGAACGGCGTAGGGGAAAAGTACGCCTACCGTTGTAATCGGGCGAGTTTCTACTTTCAGATGCAACAGAAATTTTGCGGATTGGTCAATCCGTTCGCGAGATATGGCAGTTTGGAGGTAAGAAACGCTTGGGAAACTCAAAATTTTCGCAGTTCTGATGCTCGAAACGAATAACTAGAACGGCCTAGGGGAAAAGTACGCATACCGTTGTAATCGGGCGAGTTTGTACTTTCAGATGCAACAGAAATTTTGCGGATTGGTCAATCCGTTCGCGAGATATGGCAGTTTGGAGGTAAGAAACGCTTGAGAAACTCAAAATTTTCGCAGTTCTGATGCTCGAAACGAATAACTAGAACGGCCTAGGGGAAAAGTACGCATACCGTTGTACTCGGGCGAGTTTCTACTTTCAGATGCAACAGAAATTTTGCGGATTGGTCAAACCGTTCGCGAGATATGGCAGTTTGGAGGTAAGAAACGCTTGAGAAACTCAAAATTTTCGCAGTTCTGATGCTCGAAACGAATAACTAGAACGGCCTAGGGGAAAAGTACGCATACCGTTGTAATCGGGCGAGTTTCTACTTTCAGATGCAACAGAAATTTTGCGGATTGGTCAATCCGTTCGCGAGATATGGCAGTTTGGAGGTAAGAAACGCTTGAGAAACTCAAAATTTTCGCAGTTCTGATGCTCGACAAGCATAACTAGAGCGGTCTAGGGGAAAAGTGCGCATACCGTTGTAATCGGGCGACTTTCTACTTTCAGATGCAACAGAAATTTTGCGGATTGGTCAATCAGTTCGCGAGATATGGCAGTTTCGAGGTAAGAAACGGTTGAGAAACTCAAAATTTTCACAGTTCTGATGCTCGAAACGAATAACTAGAGCGGCCTAGGGGAAAAGTACGCATACCGTTGTAATCGGGCGAGTTTCTACTTTCAGATGCAACAGAAATTTTGCGGATTGGTCAATCCGTTCGCGAGATATGGCAGTTTGGAGGTAAGAAACGCTTGAGAAACTCAAAATTTTCGCAGTTCTGATGCTCGACAAGCATAACTAGAACGGTCTAGGGGAAAAGTACGCATACCGTTATAATCGGGCGAATTTCTACTTTCAGATGCAATAGAAATTTTGCGGATTGGTCTATCCGTTCGCGAGATATGGCAGTTTGGAAGTAAGAAACGCTTGAGAAACTCAAAATTTTCGCAGTTCTGATGCTCGAAACGAATAACTAGAACGGCCTAGGGGAAAAGTACGCATACCGTTGTAATCGGGCGAGTTTGTACTTTCAGATGCAACAGAAATTTTGCGGATTGGTCAATCCGTTCGCGAGATATGGCAGTTTGGAGGTAAGAAACGCTTGAGAAACTCAAAATTTTCGCAGTTCTGATGCTCGAAACGAATAACTAGAACGGCCTAGGGGAAAAGTACGCATACCGTTGTAATCGGGCGAGTTTCTACTTTCAGATGCAACAGAAATTTTGCGGATTGGTCAATCCGTTCGCGAGATATGGCAGTTTGTAGGTAAGAAACGCTTGAGAAACTCAACATTTTCGCAGTTCTGATGCTCGAAACGAATAACTAGAACGGCCTAGGGGAAAAGTACGCATACCGTTGTAATCGGGCGAGTTTCTACTTTCAGATGCAACAGAAATTTTGCGGATTGGTCAAACCGTTCGCGAGATATGGCAGTTTGGAGGTAAGAAACGCTTGAGAAACTCAAAATTTTCGCAGTTCTGATGCTCGAAACGAATAACTAGAACGGACTAGGGGAGAAGTACGCATACCTTTGTAATCGGGCGAGTTTCTACTTTCAGATGCAACAGAAATTTTGCGGATTGGTCATTCCTTTCGCGAGATATGGCAGTTTGGAGGTAAGAAACGCTTGAGAAACTCAAAATTTTCACAGTTCTGATGCTCGAAACGAATAACTAGAACGGCGTAGGGGAAAAGTACGCCTACCGTTGTAATCGGGCGAGTTTGTACTTTCAGATGCAACAGAAATTTTGCGGATTGGTCAATCCGTTCGCGAGATATGGCAGTTTGGAGGTAAGAAACGCTTGAGAAACTCAAAATTTTCGCAGTTCTGATGCTCGAAACGAATAACTAGAACGGCCTAGGGGAAAAGTACGCATACCGTTGTAATCGGGCGAGTTTCTACTTTCAGATGCAACAGAAATTTTGCGGATTGGTCAATCCGTTCGCGAGATATGGCAGTTTGTAGGTAAGAAACGCTTGAGAAACTCAACATTTTCGCAGTTCTGATGCTCGAAACGAATAACTAGAACGGCCTAGGGGAAAAGTACGCATACCGTTGTACTCGGGCGAGTTTCTACTTTCAGATGCAACAGAAATTTTGCGGATTGGTCAAACCGTTCGCGAGATATGGCAGTTTGGAGGTAAGAAACGCTTGAGAAACTCAAAATTTTCGCAGTTCTGATGCTCGAAACGAATAACTAGAACGGCCTAGGGGAAAAGTACGCATACCGTTGTAATCGGGCGAGTTTGTACTTTCAGATGCAACAGAAATTTTGCGGATTGGTCAATCCGTTCGCGAGATATGGCAGTTTGGAGGTAAGAAACGCTTGAGAAACTCAAAATTTTCGCAGTTCTGATGCTCGAAACGAATAACTAGAACGGCCTAGGGGAAAAGTACGCATACCGTTGTAATCGGGCGAGTTTCTACTTTCAGATGCAACAGAAATTTTGCGGATTGGTCAATCCGTTCGCGAGATATGGCAGTTTGTAGGTAAGAAACGCTTGAGAAACTCAACATTTTCGCAGTTCTGATGCTCGAAACGAATAACTAGAACGGCCTAGGGGAAAAGTACGCATACCGTTGTAATCGGGCGAGTTTCTACTTTCAGATGCAACAGAAATTTTGCGGATTGGTCAAACCGTTCGCGAGATATGGCAGTTTGGAGGTAAGAAGCGCTTGAGAAACTCAAAATTTTCGCAGTTCTGATGCTCGAAACGAATAACTAGAACGGACTAGGGGAGAAGTACGCATACCTTTGTAATCGGGCGAGTTTCTACTTTCAGATGCAACAGAAATTTTGCGGATTGGTCATTCCTTTCGCGAGATATGGCAGTTTGGAGGTAAGAAACGCTTGAGAAACTCAAAATTTTCACAGTTCTGATGCTCGAAACGAATAACTAGAACGGCGTAGGGGAAAAGTACGCATACCGTTGTAATCGGGCGAGTTTCTACTTTCAGATGCAACAGAAATTTTGCGGATTGGTCAATCCGTTCGCGAGATATGGCAGTTTGTAGGTAAGAAACGCTTGAGAAACTCAACATTTTCGCAGTTCTGATGCTCGAAACGAATAACTAGAACGGCCTAGGGGAAAAGTACGCATACCGTTGTACTCGGGCGAGTTTCTACTTTCAGATGCAACAGAAATTTTGCGGATTGGTCAAACCGTTCGCGAGATATGGCAGTTTGGAGGTAAGAAACGCTTGAGAAACTCAAAATTTTCGCAGTTCTGATGCTCGAAACGAATAACTAGAACGGCCTAGGGGAAAAGTACGCATACCGTTGTAATCGGGCGAGTTTCTACTTTCAGATGCAACAGAAATTTTGCGGATTGGTCAATCCGTTCGCGAGATATGGCAGTTTGTAGGTAAGAAACGCTTGAGAAACTCAACATTTTCGCAGTTCTGATGCTCGAAACGAATAACTAGAACGGCCTAGGGGAAAAGTACGCATACCGTTGTAATCGGGCGAGTTTCTACTTTCAGATGCAACAGAAATTTTGCGGATTGGTCAAACCGTTCGCGAGATATGGCAGTTTGGAGGTAAGAAACGCTTGAGAAACTCAAAATTTTCGCAGTTCTGATGCTCGAAACGAATAACTAGAACGGACTAGGGGAGAAGTACGCATACCTTTGTAATCGGGCGAGTTTCTACTTTCAGATGCAACAGAAATTTTGCGGATTGGTCATTCCTTTCGCGAGATATGGCAGTTTGGAGGTAAGAAACGCTTGAGAAACTCAAAATTTTCACAGTTCTGATGCTCGAAACGAATAACTAGAACGGCGTAGGGGAAAAGTACGCATACCGTTGTAATCGGGCGAGTTTCTACTTTCAGATGCAACAGAAATTTTGCGGATTGGTCAATCCGTTCGCGAGATATGGCAGTTTGTAGGTAAGAAACGCTTGAGAAACTCAACATTTTCGCAGTTCTGATGCTCGAAACGAATAACTAGAACGGCCTAGGGGAAAAGTACGCATACCGTTGTAATCGGGCGAGTTTCTACTTTCAGATGCAACAGAAATTTTGCGGATTGGTCAATCCGTTCGCGAGATATGGCAGTTTGGAGGTAAGAAACGCTTGAGAAACTCAAAATTTTCGCAGTTCTGATGCTCGACAAGCATAACTAGAACGGTCTAGGGGAAAAGTACGCATACCGTTATAATCGGGCGAATTTCTACTTTCAGATGCAACAGAAATTTTGCGGATTGGTCAATCCGTTCGCGAGATATGGCAGTTTGGAAGTAAGAAACGCTTGAGAAACTCAAAATTTTCGCAGTTCTGATGCTCGAAACGAATAACTAGAACGGCCTAGGGGAAAAGTACGCATACCGTTGTAATCGGGCGAGTTTCTACTTTCAGATGCAACAGAAATTTTGCGGATTGGTCAATCCGTTCGCGAGATATGGCAGTTTGGAGGTAAGAAACGCTTGAGAAACTCAAAATTTTCGCAGTTCTGATGCTCGAAACGAATAACTAGAACGGCCTAGGGGAAAAGTACGCATACCGTTGTAATCGGGCGAGTTTCTACTTTCAGATGCAACAGAAATTTTGCGGATTGGTCAAACCGTTCGCGAGATATGGCAGTTTGGAGGTAAGAAACGCTTGAGAAACTCAAAATTTTCGCAGTTCTGATGCTCGAAACGAATAACTAGAACGGACTAGGGGAGAAGTACGCATACCTTTGTAATCGGGCGAGTTTCTACTTTCAGATGCAACAGAAATTTTGCGGATTGGTCATTCCTTTCGCGAGATATGGCAGTTTGGAGGTAAGAAACGCTTGAGAAACTCAAAATTTTCACAGTTCTGATGCTCGAAACGAATAACTAGAACGGCGTAGGGGAAAAGTACGCCTACCGTTGTAATCGGGCGAGTTTGTACTTTCAGATGCAACAGAAATTTTGCGGATTGGTCAATCCGTTCGCGAGATATGGCAGTTTGGAGGTAAGAAACGCTTGAGAAACTCAAAATTTTCGCAGTTCTGATGCTCGAAACGAATAACTAGAACGGCCTAGGGGAAAAGTACGCATACCGTTGTAATCGGGCGAGTTTCTACTTTCAGATGCAACAGAAATTTTGCGGATTGGTCAATCCGTTCGCGAGATATGGCAGTTTGTAGGTAAGAAACGCTTGAGAAACTCAACATTTTCGCAGTTCTGATGCTCGAAACGAATAACTAGAACGGCCTAGGGGAAAAGTACGCATACCGTTGTACTCGGGCGAGTTTCTACTTTCAGATGCAACAGAAATTTTGCGGATTGGTCAAACCGTTCGCGAGATATGGCAGTTTGGAGGTAAGAAACGCTTGAGAAACTCAAAATTTTCGCAGTTCTGATGCTCGAAACGAATAACTAGAACGGCCTAGGGGAAAAGTACGCATACCGTTGTAATCGGGCGAGTTTGTACTTTCAGATGCAACAGAAATTTTGCGGATTGGTCAATCCGTTCGCGAGATATGGCAGTTTGGAGGTAAGAAACGCTTGAGAAACTCAAAATTTTCGCAGTTCTGATGCTCGAAACGAATAACTAGAACGGCCTAGGGGAAAAGTACGCATACCGTTGTAATCGGGCGAGTTTCTACTTTCAGATGCAACAGAAATTTTGCGGATTGGTCAATCCGTTCGCGAGATATGGCAGTTTGTAGGTAAGAAACGCTTGAGAAACTCAACATTTTCGCAGTTCTGATGCTCGAAACGAATAACTAGAACGGCCTAGGGGAAAAGTACGCATACCGTTGTAATCGGGCGAGTTTCTGCTTTCAGATGCAACAGAAATTTTGCGGATTGGTCAAACCGTTCGCGAGATATGGCAGTTTGGAGGTAAGAAACGCTTGAGAAACTCAAAATTTTCACAGTTCTGATGCTCGAAACGAATAACTAGAACGGACTAGGGGAGAAGTACGCATACCTTTGTAATCGGGCGAGTTTCTACTTTCAGATGCAACAGAAATTTTGCGGATTGGTCATTCCTTTCGCGAGATATGGCAGTTTGGAGGTAAGAAACGCTTGAGAAACTCAAAATTTTCACAGTTCTGATGCTCGAAACGAATAACTAGAACGGCGTAGGGGAAAAGTACGCCTACCGTTGTAATCGGGCGAGTTTGTACTTTCAGATGCAACAGAAATTTTGCGGATTGGTCAAACCGTTCGCGAGATATGGCAGTTTGGAGGTAAGAAACGCTTGAGAAACTCAAAATTTTCACAGTTCTGATGCTCGAAACGAATAACTAGAACGGACTAGGGGAGAAGTACGCATACCTTTGTAATCGGGCGAGTTTCTACTTTCAGATGCAACAGAAATTTTGCGGATTGGTCATTCCTTTCGCGAGATATGGCAGTTTGGAGGTAAGAAACGCTTGAGAAACTCAAAATTTTCACAGTTCTGATGCTCGAAACGAATAACTAGAACGGCGTAGGGGAAAAGTACGCCTACCGTTGTAATCGGGCGAGTTTGTACTTTCAGATGCAACAGAAATTTTGCGGATTGGTCAAACCGTTCGCGAGATATGGCAGTTTGGAGGTAAGAAACGCTTGAGAAACTCAAAATTTTCACAGTTCTGATGCTCGAAACGAATAACTAGAACGGACTAGGGGAGAAGTACGCATACCTTTGTAATCGGGCGAGTTTCTACTTTCAGATGCAACAGAAATTTTGCGGATTGGTCATTCCTTTCGCGAGATATGGCAGTTTGGAGGTAAGAAACGCTTGAGAAACTCAAAATTTTCACAGTTCTGATGCTCGAAACGAATAACTAGAACGGCGTAGGGGAAAAGTACGCCTACCGTTGTAATCGGGCGAGTTTGTACTTTCAGATGCAACAGAAATTTTGCGGATTGGTCAATCCGTTCGCGAGATATGGCAGTTTGGAGGTAAGAAACGCTTGAGAAACTCAAAATTTTCGCAGTTCTGATGCTCGAAACGAATAACTAGAACGGCCTAGGGGAAAAGTACGCATACCGTTGTAATCGGGCGAGCTTCTACTTTCAGATGCAACAGAAATTTTGCGGATTGGTCAATCCGTTCGCGAGATATGGCAGTTTGTAGGTAAGAAACGCTTGAGAAACTCAACATTTTCGCAGTTCTGATGCTCGAAACGAATAACTAGAACGGCCTAGGGGAAAAGTACGCATACCGTTGTACTCGGGCGAGTTTCTACTTTCAGATGCAACAGAAATTTTGCGGATTGGTCAAACCGTTCGCGAGATATGGCAGTTTGGAGGTAAGAAACGCTTGAGAAACTCAAAATTTTCGCAGTTCTGATGCTCGAAACGAATAACTAGAACGGCCTAGGGGAAAAGTACGCATACCGTTGTAATCGGGCGAGTTTGTACTTTCAGATGCAACAGAAATTTTGCGGATTGGTCAATCCGTTCGCGAGATATGGCAGTTTGGAGGTAAGAAACGCTTGAGAAACTCAAAATTTTCGCAGTTCTGATGCTCGAAACGAATAACTAGAACGGCCTAGGGGAAAAGTACGCATACCGTTGTAATCGGGCGAGTTTCTACTTTCAGATGCAACAGAAATTTTGCGGATTGGTCAATCCGTTCGCGAGATATGGCAGTTTGTAGGTAAGAAACGCTTGAGAAACTCAACATTTTCGCAGTTCTAATGCTCGAAACGAATAACTAGAACGGCCTAGGGGAAAAGTACGCATACCGTTGTAATCGGGCGAGTTTCTACTTTCAGATGCAACAGAAATTTTGCGGATTGGTCAAACCGTTCGCGAGATATGGCAGTTTGGAGGTAAGAAACGCTTGAGAAACTCAAAATTTTCGCAGTTCTGATGCTCGAAACGAATAACTAGAACGGACTAGGGGAGAAGTACGCATACCTTTGTAATCGGGCGAGTTTCTACTTTCAGATGCAACAGAAATTTTGCGGATTGGTCATTCCTTTCGCGAGATATGGCAGTTTGGAGGTAAGAAACGCTTGAGAAACTCAAAATTTTCACAGTTCTGATGCTCGAAACGAATAACTAGAACGGCGTAGGGGAAAAGTACGCATACCGTTGTAATCGGGCGAGTTTCTACTTTCAGATGCAACAGAAATTTTGCGGATTGGTCAATCCGTTCGCGAGATATGGCAGTTTGTAGGTAAGAAACGCTTGAGAAACTCAACATTTTCGCAGTTCTGATGCTCGAAACGAATAACTAGAACGGCCTAGGGGAAAAGTACGCATACCGTTGTACTCGGGCGAGTTTCTACTTTCAGATGCAACAGAAATTTTGCGGATTGGTCAAACCGTTCGCGAGATATGGCAGTTTGGAGGTAAGAAACGCTTGAGAAACTCAAAATTTTCGCAGTTCTGATGCTCGAAACGAATAACTAGAACGGCCTAGGGGAAAAGTACGCATACCGTTGTAATCGGGCGAGTTTCTACTTTCAGATGCAACAGAAATTTTGCGGATTGGTCAATCCGTTCGCGAGATATGGCAGTTTGGAGGTAAGAAACGCTTGAGAAACTCAAAATTTTCGCAGTTCTGATGCTCGACAAGCATAACTAGAGCGGTCTAGGGGAAAAGTGCGCATACCGTTGTAATCGGGCGACTTTCTACTTTCAGATGCAACAGAAATTTTGCGGTTTGGTCAATCAGTTCGCGAGATATGGCAGTTTCGAGGTAAGAAACGGTTGAGAAACTCAAAATTTTCACAGTTCTGATGCTCGAAACGAATAACTAGAGCGGCCTAGGGGAAAAGTACGCATACCGTTGTAATCGGGCGAGTTTCTACTTTCAGATGCAACAGAAATTTTGCGGATTGGTCAATCCGTTCGCGAGATATGGCAGTTTGGAGGTAAGAAACGCTTGAGAAACTCAAAATTTTCGCAGTTCTGATGCTCGACAAGCATAACTAGAACGGTCTACGGGAAAAGTACGCATACCGTTATAATCGGGCGAATTTCTACTTTCAGATGCAACAGAAATTTTGCGGATTGGTCAATCCGTTCGCGAGATATGGCAGTTTGTAGGTACGAAACGCTTGAGAAACTCAACATTTCCGCAGTTCTGATGCTCGAAACGAATAACTAGAACGGCCTAGGGGAAAAGTACGCATACCGTTGTAATCGGGCGAGTCTCTACTTTCAGATGCATTAGAAATTTTGCGGATTGGTCAATCCGTTCGCGAGATATGGCAGTTTGGAAGTAAGAAACGCTTGAGAAACTCAAAATTTTCGCAGTTCTGATGCTCGAAACGAATAACTAGAACGGCCTAGGGGAATAGTACGCATACCGTTGTAATCGGGCGAGTTTGTACTTTCAGATGCAACAGAAATTTTGCGGATTGGTCAATCCGTTCGCGAGATATGGCAGTTTGGAGGTAAGAAACGCTTGAGAAACTCAAAATTTTCGCAGTTCTGATACTCGACAAGCATAACTAGAGCGGTCTAGGGGAAAAGTACGCATACCGTTGTAATCGGGCGACTTTCTACTTTCAGATGCAACAGAAATTTTGCGGATTGGTCAATCCGTTCGCGAGATATGGCAGTTTGGAGGTAAGAAACGGTTGAGAAACTCAAAATTTTCACAGTTCTGATGCTCGAAACGAATAACTAGAGCGGCCTAGGGAAAAAGTACGCATACCGTTGTAATCGGGCGAGTTTCTACTTTCAGATGCAACAGAAATTTTGCGGATTGGTCAATCCGTTCGCGAGATATGGCAGTTTGGAGGTAAGAAACGCTTGAGAAACTCAAAATTTTCGCAGTTCTGATGCTCGAAACGAATAACTAGAACGGCCTAGGGGAAAAGTACGCATACCGTTGTAATCGGGCGAGTTTCTACTTTCAGATGCAACAGAAATTTTGCGGATTGGTCAATCCGTTCGCGAGATATGGCAGTTTGGAGGTAAGAAACGCTTGAGAAACTCAAAATTTTCGCAGTTCTGATGCTCGAAACGAATAACTAGAACGGCCTAGGGGAAAAGTACGCATACCGTTGTAATCGGGCTAGTTTCTACTATCAGATGCAACAGAAATTTTGCGGATTGGTCAATCCGTTCGCGAGATATGGCAGTTTGGAGGTAAGAAACGCTTGAGAAACTCAAAATTTTCGCAGTTCTGATGCTCGACAAGCATAACTAGAGCGGTCTAGGGGAAAAGTACGCATACCGTTGTAATCGGGCGACTTTCTACTTTCAGATGCAACAGAAATTTTGCGGATTGGTCAATCCGTTCGCGAGATATGGCAGTTCGGAGGTAAGAAACGGTTGAGAAACTCAAAATTTTCACAGTTCTGATGCTCGAAACGAATAACTAGAGCGGCCTAGGGGAAAAGTACGCATACCGTTGTAATCGGGCGAGTTTCTACTTTCAGATGCAACAGAAATTTTGCGGATTGGTCAATCCGTTCGCGAGATATGGCAGTTTGGAGGTAAGAAACGCTTGAGAAACTCAAAATTTTCGCAGTTCTGATGCTCGACAAGCATAACTAGGACGGTCTAGGGGAAAAGTACGCGTACCGTTGTAATCGGGCGAATTTCTACTTTCAGATGCAACAGAAATTTTGCGGATTGGTCAATCCGTTCGCGAGATATGGCAGTTTGTAGGTAAGAAACGCTTGAGAAACTCAACATTTTCGCAGTTCTGATGCTCGAAACGAATAACTAGAACGGCCTAGGGGAAAAGTACGCATACCGTTGTAATCGGGCGAGTTTCTACTTTCAGATGCATTAGAAATTTTGCGGATTGGTCAATCCGTTCGCGAGATATGGCAGTTTGGAAGTAAGAAACGCTTGAGAAACTCAAAATTTTCGCAGTTCTGATGCTCGAAACGAATAACTAGAACGGCCTAGGGGAAAAGTACGCATACCGTTGTAATCGGGCGAGTTTCTACTTTCAGATGCAACAGAAATTTTGCGGATTGGTCAATCCGTTCGCGAGATATGGCAGTTTGTAGGTAAGAAACGCTTGAGAAACTCAACATTTTCGCAGTTCTGATGCTCGAAACGAATAACTAGAACGGCCTAGGGGAAAAGTACGCATACCGTTGTAATCGGGCGAGTTTCTACTTTCAGATGCAACAGAAATTTTGCGGAGTGGTCAAACCGTTCGCGAGATATGGCAGTTTGGGGGTAAGGAACGCTTGAGAAACTCAAAATTTTCGCAGTTCTGATGCTCGAAACGAATAACTAGAACGGACTAGGGGAGAAGTACGCATACCTTTGTAATCGGGCGAGTTTCTACTTTCAGATGCAACAGAAATTTTGCGGATTGGTCATTCCTTTCGCGAGATATGGCAGTTTGGAGGTAAGAAACGCTTGAGAAACTCAAAATTTTCGCAGTTCTGATGCTCGAAACGAATAACTAGAACGGCGTAGGGGAAAAGTACGCCTACCGTTGTAATCGGGCGAGTTTCTACTTTCAGATGCAACAGAAATTTTGCGGATTGGTCAATCCGTTCGCGAGATATGGCAGTTTGGAGGTAAGAAACGCTTGAGAAACTCAAAATTTTCGCAGTTCTGATGCTCGAAACGAATAACTAGAACGGACTAGGGGAAAAGTACGCAGACCGTTGTAATCGGGCGAGTTTCTACTTTCAGATGCAACAGAAATTTTGCGGATTGGTCAATCCGTTCGCGAGATATGGCAGTTTGTAGGTAAGAAACGCTTGAGAAACTCAAAATTTTCGCAGTTCTGATGCTCGAAACGAATAACTAGAACGGCCTAGGGGAAAAGTACGCATACCGTTGTAATCGGGCGAGGTTCTACTTTCAGATGCAACAGAGATTTTGCGGATTAGTCACTCCGTTCGCGAGATATGGCAGTTTGGAGGTAAGAAACGCTTGAGAAACTCAAAATTTTCGCAGTTCTGATGCTCGACAAGCATAACTAGAGCGGCCTAGGGGAAAAGTACGCATACCGTTGTAATCGGGCGAGTTTCTACTTTCAGATGCAACAGAAATTTTGCGGATTGGTCAATCCGTACGCGAGATATGGCAGTTTGGAGGTAAGAAACGCTTGAGAAACTCAAAATTTTCGCAGTTCTGATGCTCGACAAGCATAACTAGAGCGGTCTAGGGGAAAAGTACGCATACCGTTGTAATCGGGCGACTTTCCACTTTCAGATGCAACAGAAATTTTGCGGATTGGTCAATCCGTTCGCGAGATATGGCAGTTTGGAGGTAAGAAACGGTTGAGAAACTCAAAATTTTCACAGTTCTGATGCTCGAAACGAATAACTAGAGCGGCCTAGGGGAAAAGTACGCATACCGTTGTAATCGGGCGAGTTTCTACTTTCAGATGCAGCAGAAATTTTGCGGATTGGTCAATCCGTTCGCGAGATATGGCAGTTTGGAGGTAAGAAACGCTTGAGAAACTCAAAATTTTCGCAGTTCTGATGCTCGACAAGCATAACTAGAACGTTCTAGGGGAAAAGTACGCATACCGTTGTAATCGGGCAAATTTCTACTTTCAGACGCAACAGAAATTTTGCGGATTGGTCAATCCGTTCGCGAGATATGGCAGTTTGTAGGTAAGAAACGCTTGAGAAACTCAACATTTCCGCAGTTCTGATGCTCGAAACGAATAACTAGAACGGCCTAGGGGAAAAGTACGCATACCGTTGTAATCGGGCGAGTTTCTACTTTCAGATGCATTAGAAATTTTGCGGATTGGTCAGTCCGTTCGCGAGATATGGCAGTTTGGATGTAAGAAACGCTTGAGAAACTCAAAATTTTCGCAGTTCTGATGCTCGAAACGAATAACTAGAACGGCCTAGGGGAAAAGTACGCATACCGTTGTAATCGGGCGAGTTTCTACTTTCAGATGCAACAGAAATTTTGCGGATTGGTCATTCCTTTCGCGAGATATGGCAGTTTGGAGGTAAGAAACGCTTGAGAAACTCAAAATTTTCGCAGTTCTGATGCTCGAAACGAATAACTAGAACGGACTAGGGGAAAAGTACGCATACCGTTGTAATCGGGCGACTTTCTACTTTCAGATGCAACAGAAATTTTGCTGATTGGTCAATCCGTTCGCGAGATATGGCAGTTTGGAAGTAAGAAACGCTTGAGAAACTCAAAATTTTCGCAGTTCTGATGCTCGAAACGAATAACTAGAACGGCCTAGGGGAAAAGTACGCATACCGTTGTAATCGGGCGAGTTTGTACTTTCAGATGCAACAGAAATTTTGCGGATTGGTCAATCCTTTCGCGAGATATGGCAGTTTGGAGGTAAGAAACGCTTGAGAAACTCAAAATTTTCGCAGTTCTGATGCTCGAAACGAATAACTAGAACGGCCTAGGGGAAAAGTACGCATACCGTTGTAATCGGGCGAGTTTCTACTTTCAGATGCAACAGAAATTTTGCGGATTGGTCAATCCGTTCGCGAGATATGGCAGTTTGTAGGTAAGAAACGCTTGAGAAACTCAACATTTTCGCAGTTCTGATGCTCGAAACGAATAACTAGAACGGCCTAGGGGAAAAGTACGCATACCGTTGTAATCGGGCGAGTTTCTACTTTCAGATGCAACAGAAATTTTGCGGATTGGTCAAACCGTTCGCGAGATATGGCAGTTTGGAGGTAAGAAACGCTTGAGAAACTCAAAATTTTCGCAGTTCTGATGCTCGAAACGAATAACTAGAACGGACTAGGGGAGAAGTACGCATACCTTTGTAATCGGGCGAGTTTCTACTTTCAGATGCAACAGAAATTTTGCGGATTGGTCATTCCTTTCGCGAGATATGGCAGTTTGGAGGTAAGAAACGCTTGAGAAACTCAAAATTTTCGCAGTTCTGATGCTCGACAAGCATAACTAGAGCGGTCTAGGGGAAAAGTACGCATACCGTTGTAATCGGGCGACTTTCTACTTTCAGATGCAACAGAAATTTTGCGGATTGGTCAATCCGTTCGCGAGATATGGCAGTTCGGAGGTAAGAAACGCTTGAGAAACTCAAAATTTTCGCAGTTCTGATGCTCGACAAGCATAACTAGAGCGGTCTAGGGGAAAAGTACGCATACCGTTGTAATCGGGCGACTTTCTACTTTCAGATGCAACAGAAATTTTGCGGATTGGTCAATCCGTTCGCGAGATATGGCAGTTCGGAGGTAAGAAACGGTTGAGAAACTCAAAATTTTCACAGTTCTGATGCTCGAAACGAATAACTAGAGCGGCCTAGGGGAAAAGTACGCATACCGTTGTAATCGGGCGAGTTTCTACTTTCAGATGCAACAGAAATTTTGCGGATTGGTCAATCCGTTCGCGAGATATGGCAGTTTGGAGGTAAGAAACGCTTGAGAAACTCAAAATTTTCGCAGTTCTGATGCTCGACAAGCATAACTAGGACGGTCTAGGGGAAAAGTACGCGTACCGTTGTAATCGGGCGAATTTCTACTTTCAGATGCAACAGAAATTTTGCGGATTGGTCAATCCGTTCGCGAGATATGGCAGTTTGTAGGTAAGAAACGCTTGAGAAACTCAACATTTTCGCAGTTCTGATGCTCGAAACGAATAACTAGAACGGCCTAGGGGAAAAGTACGCATACCGTTGTAATCGGGCGAGTTTCTACTTTCAGATGCATTAGAAATTTTGCGGATTGGTCAATCCGTTCGCGAGATATGGCAGTTTGGAAGTAAGAAACGCTTGAGAAACTCAAAATTTTCGCAGTTCTGATGCTCGAAACGAATAACTAGAACGGCCTAGGGGAAAAGTACGCATACCGTTGTAATCGGGCGAGTTTCTACTTTCAGATGCAACAGAAATTTTGCGGATTGGTCAATCCGTTCGCGAGATATGGCAGTTTGTAGGTAAGAAACGCTTGAGAAACTCAACATTTTCGCAGTTCTGATGCTCGAAACGAATAACTAGAACGGCCTAGGGGAAAAGTACGCATACCGTTGTAATCGGGCGAGTTTCTACTTTCAGATGCAACAGAAATTTTGCGGAGTGGTCAAACCGTTCGCGAGATATGGCAGTTTGGGGGTAAGGAACGCTTGAGAAACTCAAAATTTTCGCAGTTCTGATGCTCGAAACGAATAACTAGAACGGACTAGGGGAGAAGTACGCATACCTTTGTAATCGGGCGAGTTTCTACTTTCAGATGCAACAGAAATTTTGCGGATTGGTCATTCCTTTCGCGAGATATGGCAGTTTGGAGGTAAGAAACGCTTGAGAAACTCAAAATTTTCGCAGTTCTGATGCTCGAAACGAATAACTAGAACGGCGTAGGGGAAAAGTACGCCTACCGTTGTAATCGGGCGAGTTTCTACTTTCAGATGCAACAGAAATTTTGCGGATTGGTCAATCCGTTCGCGAGATATGGCAGTTTGGAGGTAAGAAACGCTTGAGAAACTCAAAATTTTCGCAGTTCTGATGCTCGAAACGAATAACTAGAACGGACTAGGGGAAAAGTACGCAGACCGTTGTAATCGGGCGAGTTTCTACTTTCAGATGCAACAGAAATTTTGCGGATTGGTCAATCCGTTCGCGAGATATGGCAGTTTGTAGGTAAGAAACGCTTGAGAAACTCAAAATTTTCGCAGTTCTGATGCTCGAAACGAATAACTAGAACGGCCTAGGGGAAAAGTACGCATACCGTTGTAATCGGGCGAGTTTCTACTTTCAGATGCAACAGAGATTTTGCGGATTAGTCACTCCGTTCGCGAGATATGGCAGTTTGGAGGTAAGAAACGCTTGAGAAACTCAAAATTTTCGCAGTTCTGATGCTCGACAAGCATAACTAGAGCGGCCTAGGGGAAAAGTACGCATACCGTTGTAATCGGGCGAGTTTCTACTTTCAGATGCAACAGAAATTTTGCGGATTGGTCAATCCGTACGCGAGATATGGCAGTTTGGAGGTAAGAAACGCTTGAGAAACTCAAAATTTTCGCAGTTCTGATGCTCGACAAGCATAACTAGAGCGGTCTAGGGGAAAAGTACGCATACCGTTGTAATCGGGCGACTTTCCACTTTCAGATGCAACAGAAATTTTGCGGATTGGTCAATCCGTTCGCGAGATATGGCAGTTTGGAGGTAAGAAACGGTTGAGAAACTCAAAATTTTCACAGTTCTGATGCTCGAAACGAATAACTAGAGCGGCCTAGGGGAAAAGTACGCATACCGTTGTAATCGGGCGAGTTTCTACTTTCAGATGCAGCAGAAATTTTGCGGATTGGTCAATCCGTTCGCGAGATATGGCAGTTTGGAGGTAAGAAACGCTTGAGAAACTCAAAATTTTCGCAGTTCTGATGCTCGACAAGCATAACTAGAACGTTCTAGGGGAAAAGTACGCATACCGTTGTAATCGGGCAAATTTCTACTTTCAGACGCAACAGAAATTTTGCGGATTGGTCAATCCGTTCGCGAGATATGGCAGTTTGTAGGTAAGAAACGCTTGAGAAACTCAACATTTCCGCAGTTCTGATGCTCGAAACGAATAACTAGAACGGCCTAGGGGAAAAGTACGCATACCGTTGTAATCGGGCGAGTTTCTACTTTCAGATGCATTAGAAATTTTGCGGATTGGTCAGTCCGTTCGCGAGATATGGCAGTTTGGATGTAAGAAACGCTTGAGAAACTCAAAATTTTCGCAGTTCTGATGCTCGAAACGAATAACTAGAACGGCCTAGGGGAAAAGTACGCATACCGTTGTAATCGGGCGAGTTTCTACTTTCAGATGCAACAGAAATTTTGCGGATTGGTCATTCCTTTCGCGAGATATGGCAGTTTGGAGGTAAGAAACGCTTGAGAAACTCAAAATTTTCGCAGTTCTGATGCTCGAAACGAATAACTAGAACGGACTAGGGGAAAAGTACGCATACCGTTGTAATCGGGCGACTTTCTACTTTCAGATGCAACAGAAATTTTGCTGATTGGTCAATCCGTTCGCGAGATATGGCAGTTTGGAAGTAAGAAACGCTTGAGAAACTCAAAATTTTCGCAGTTCTGATGCTCGAAACGAATAACTAGAACGGCCTAGGGGAAAAGTACGCATACCGTTGTAATCGGGCGAGTTTGTACTTTCAGATGCAACAGAAATTTTGCGGATTGGTCAATCCTTTCGCGAGATATGGCAGTTTGGAGGTAAGAAACGCTTGAGAAACTCAAAATTTTCGCAGTTCTGATGCTCGAAACGAATAACTAGAACGGCCTAGGGGAAAAGTACGCATACCGTTGTAATCGGGCGAGTTTCTACTTTCAGATGCAACAGAAATTTTGCGGATTGGTCAATCCGTTCGCGAGATATGGCAGTTTGTAGGTAAGAAACGCTTGAGAAACTCAACATTTTCGCAGTTCTGATGCTCGAAACGAATAACTAGAACGGCCTAGGGGAAAAGTACGCATACCGTTGTAATCGGGCGAGTTTCTACTTTCAGATGCAACAGAAATTTTGCGGATTGGTCAAACCGTTCGCGAGATATGGCAGTTTGGAGGTAAGAAACGCTTGAGAAACTCAAAATTTTCGCAGTTCTGATGCTCGAAACGAATAACTAGAACGGACTAGGGGAGAAGTACGCATACCTTTGTAATCGGGCGAGTTTCTACTTTCAGATGCAACAGAAATTTTGCGGATTGGTCATTCCTTTCGCGAGATATGGCAGTTTGGAGGTAAGAAACGCTTGAGAAACTCAAAATTTTCACAGTTCTGATGCTCGAAACGAATAACTAGAACGGCGTAGGGGAAAAGTACGCCTACCGTTGTAATCGGGCGAGTTTGTACTTTCAGATGCAACAGAAATTTTGCGGATTGGTCAATCCGTTCGCGAGATATGGCAGTTTGGAGGTAAGAAACGCTTGAGAAACTCAAAATTTTCGCAGTTCTGATGCTCGAAACGAATAACTAGAACGGCCTAGGGGAAAAGTACGCATACCGTTGTAATCGGGCGAGTTTCTACTTTCAGATGCAACAGAAATTTTGCGGATTGGTCAATCCGTTCGCGAGATATGGCAGTTTGTAGGTAAGAAACGCTTGAGAAACTCAACATTTTCGCAGTTCTGATGCTCGAAACGAATAACTAGAACGGCCTAGGGGAAAAGTAGGCATACCGTTGTACTCGGGCGAGTTTCTACTTTCAGATGCAACAGAAATTTTGCGGATTGGTCAAACCGTTCGCGAGATATGGCAGTTTGGAGGTAAGAAACGCTTGAGAAACTCAAAATTTTCGCAGTTCTGATGCTCGAAGCGAATAACTAGAACGGACTAGGGGAGAAGTACGCATACCTTTGTAATCGGGCGAGTTTCTACTTTCAGATGCAACAGAAATTTTGCGGATTGGTCATTCCTTTCGCGAGATATGGCAGTTTGGAGGTAAGAAACGCTTGAGAAACTCAAAATTTTCGCAGTTCTGATGCTCGAAACGAATAACTAGAACGGCGCAGGGGAAAAGTACGCCTACCGTTGTAATCGGGCGAGTTTCTACTTTCAGATGCAACAGAAATTTTGCGGATTGGTCAAACCGTTCGCGAGATATGGCAGTTTGGAGGTAAGAAACGCTTGAGAAACTCAAAATTTTCGCAGTTCTGATGCTCGAAACGAATAACTAGAACGGACTAGGGGAGAAGTACGCATACCTTTGTAATCGGGCGAGTTTCTACTTTCAGATGCAACAGAAATTTTGCGGATTGGTCATTCCTTTCGCGAGATATGGCAGTTTGGAAGTAAGAAACGCTTGAGAAACTCAAAATTTTCGCAGTTCTGATGCTCGAAACGAATAACTAGAACGGCGTAGGGGAAAAGTACGCCTACCGTTGTAATCGGGCGAGTTTCTACTTTCAGATGCAACAGAAATTTTGCGGATTGGTCAATCCGTTCGCGAGATATGGCAGTTTGGAGGTAAGAAACGCTTGAGAAACTCAAAATTTTCGCAGTTCTGATGCTCGAAACGAATAACTAGAACGGACTAGGGGAAAAGTACGCAGACCGTTGTAATCGGGCGAGTTTCTACTTTCAGATGCAACAGAAATTTTGCGGATTGGTCAATCCGTTCGCGAGATATGGCAGTTTGTAGGTAAGAAACGCTTGAGAAACTCAAAATTTTCGCAGTTCTGATGCTCGAAACGAATAACTAGAACGGCCTAGGGGAAAAGTACGCATACCGTTGTAATCGGGCGAGTTTCTACTTTCAGATGCAACAGAAATTTTGCGGATTAGTCATTCCGTTCGCGAGATATGGCAGTTTGGAGGTAAGAAACGCTTGAGAAACTCAAAATTTTCGCAGTTCTGATGCTCGACAAGCATAACTAGAACGGTCTAGGGGAAAAGTACGCATACCGTTGTAATCGGGCGACTTTCTACTTTCAGATGCAACAGAAATTTTGCGGATTGGTCAATCCGTTCGCGAGATATGGCAGTTTGGAAGTAAGAAACGGTCGAGAAACTCAAAATTATCACAGTTCTGATACTCGAAACGAATAACCAGAACGGCCCAGGGGAAAAGTACGCATACCGTTGTAATCGGGCGAGTTTCTACTTTCAGATGCAACAGAAATTTTGCGGATTGGTCAATCCGTTCGCGAGATATGGCAGTTTGGAGGTAAGCAACGCTTGAGAAACCCAAAATTTTCGCAGTTCTCATGCTCGAAACGAATAACTACAACGGCCTACGGGAAAAGTACGCATACCGTTGTAATCCGGCGAGTTTCTACTTTCAGATGCAACAGAAATTTTGCGGATTGGTCAATCCGTTCGCGAGATATGGCAGTTTGGAAGCAAGAAACGCTTGAGAAACTCAAAATTTTCGCAGTTCTGATGCTCGAAACGAATAACTAGAACGGACTAGGGGAGAAGTACGCATACCTTTGTAATCGGGCGAGTTTCTACTTTCAGATGCAACAGAAATTTTGCGGATTGGTCATTCCTTTCGCGAGATATGGCAGTTTGGAGGTAAGAAACGCTTGAGAAACTCAAAATTTTCGCAGTTCTGATGCTCGAAACGAATAACTAGAACGGACTAGGGGAGAAGTACGCATACCTTTGTAATCGGGCGAGTTTCTACTTTCAGATGCAACAGAAATTTTGCGGATTGGTCATTCCTTTCGCGAGATATGGCAGTTTGGAGGCAAGAAACGCTTGAGAAACTCAAAATTTTCGCAGTTCTGATGCTCGAAACGAATAACTAGAACGGCGCAGGGGAAAAGTACGCCTACCGTTGTAATCGGGCGAGTTTCTACTTTCAGATGCAACAGAAATTTTGCGGATTGGTCAAACCGTTCGCGAGATATGGCAGTTTGGAGGTAAGAAACGCTTGAGAAACTCAAAATTTTCGCAGTTCTGATGCTCGAAACGAATAACTAGAACGGACTAGGGGAGAAGTACGCATACCTTTGTAATCGGGCGAGTTTCTACTTTCAGATGCAACAGAAATTTTGCGGATTGGTCATTCCTTTCGCGAGATATGGCAGTTTGGAGGTAAGAAACGCTTGAGAAACTCAAAATTTTCACAGTTCTGATGCTCGAAACGAATAACTAGAACGGCGTAGGGGAAAAGTACGCCTACCGTTGTAATCGGGCGAGTTTGTACTTTCAGATGCAACAGAAATTTTGCGGATTGGTCAATCCGTTCGCGAGATATGGCAGTTTGGAGGTAAGAAACGCTTGAGAAACTCAAAATTTTCGCAGTTCTGATGCTCGAAACGAATAACTAGAACGGCCTAGGGGAAAAGTACGCATACCGTTGTAATCGGGCGAGTTTCTACTTTCAGATGCAACAGAAATTTTGCGGATTGGTCAATCCGTTCGCGAGATATGGCAGTTTGTAGGTAAGAAACGCTTGAGAAACTCAACATTTTCGCAGTTCTGATGCTCGAAACGAATAACTAGAACGGCCTAGGGGAAAAGTAGGCATACCGTTGTACTCGGGCGAGTTTCTACTTTCAGATGCAACAGAAATTTTGCGGATTGGTCAAACCGTTCGCGAGATATGGCAGTTTGGAGGTAAGAAACGCTTGAGAAACTCAAAATTTTCGCAGTTCTGATGCTCGAAGCGAATAACTAGAACGGACTAGGGGAGAAGTACGCATACCTTTGTAATCGGGCGAGTTTCTACTTTCAGATGCAACAGAAATTTTGCGGATTGGTCATTCCTTTCGCGAGATATGGCAGTTTGGAGGTAAGAAACGCTTGAGAAACTCAAAATTTTCGCAGTTCTGATGCTCGAAACGAATAACTAGAACGGCGCAGGGGAAAAGTACGCCTACCGTTGTAATCGGGCGAGTTTCTACTTTCAGATGCAACAGAAATTTTGCGGATTGGTCAAACCGTTCGCGAGATATGGCAGTTTGGAGGTAAGAAACGCTTGAAAAACTCAAAATTTTCGCAGTTCTGATGCTCGAAACGAATAACTAGAACGGACTAGGGGAGAAGTACGCATACCTTTGTAATCGGGCGAGTTTCTACTTTCAGATGCAACAGAAATTTTGCGGATTGGTCATTCCTTTCGCGAGATATGGCAGTTTGGAGGTAAGAAACGCTTGAGAAACTCAAAATTTTCGCAGTTCTGATGCTCGAAACGAATAACTAGAACGGCGTAGGGGAAAAGTACGCCTACCGTTGTAATCGGGCGAGTTTCTACTTTCAGATGCAACAGAAATTTTGCGGATTGGTCAATCCGTTCGCGAGATATGGCAGTTTGGAGGTAAGAAACGCTTGAGAAACTCAAAATTTTCGCAGTTCTGATGCTCGAAACGAATAACTAGAACGGACTAGGGGAAAAGTACGCAGACCGTTGTAATCGGGCGAGTTTCTACTTTCAGATGCAACAGAAATTTTGCGGATTGGTCAATCCGTTCGCGAGATATGGCAGTTTGTAGGTAAGAAACGCTTGAGAAACTCAAAATTTTCGCAGTTCTGATGCTCGAAATGAATAACTAGAACGGCCTAGGGGAAAAGTACGCATACCGTTGTAATCGGGCGAGTTTCTACTTTCAGATGCAACAGAAATTTTGCGGATTAGTCATTCCGTTCGCGAGATATGGCAGTTTGGAGGTAAGAAACGCTTGAGAAACTCAAAATTTTCGCAGTTCTGATGCTCGACAAGCATAACTAGAACGGTCTAGGGGAAAAGTACGCATACCGTTGTAATCGGGCGACTTTCTACTTTCAGATGCAACAGAAATTTTGCGGATTGGTCAATCCGTTCGCGAGATATGGCAGTTTGGAGGTAAGCAACGCTTGAGAAACCCAAAATTTTCGCAGTTCTCATGCTCGAAACGAATAACTACAACGGCCTACGGGAAAAGTACGCATACCGTTGTAATCCGGCGAGTTTCTACTTTCAGATGCAACAGAAATTTTGCGGATTGGTCAATCCGTTCGCGAGATATGGCAGTTTGGAAGCAAGAAACGCTTGAGAAACTCAAAATTTTCGCAGTTCTGATGCTCGAAACGAATAACTAGAACGGACTAGGGGAGAAGTACGCATACCTTTGTAATCGGGCGAGTTTCTACTTTCAGATGCAACAGAAATTTTGCGGATTGGTCATTCCTTTCGCGAGATATGGCAGTTTGGAGGTAAGAATCGCTTGAGAAACTCAAAATTTTCGCAGTTCTGATGCTCGAAACGAATAACTAGAACGGACTAGGGGAGAAGTACGCATACCTTTGTAATCGGGCGAGTTTCTACTTTCAGATGCAACAGAAATTTTGCGGATTGGTCATTCCTTTCGCGAGATATGGCAGTTTGGAGGCAAGAAACGCTTGAGAAACTCAAAATTTTCGCAGTTCTGATGCTCGAAACGAATAACTAGAACGGCGCAGGGGAAAAGTACGCCTACCGTTGTAATCGGGCGAGTTTCTACTTTCAGATGCAACAGAAATTTTGCGGATTGGTCAAACCGTTCGCGAGATATGGCAGTTTGGAGGTAAGAAACGCTTGAGAAACTCAAAATTTTCGCAGTTCTGATGCTCGAAACGAATAACTAGAACGGACTAGGGGAGAAGTACGCATACCTTTGTAATCGGGCGAGTTTCTACTTTCAGATGCAACAGAAATTTTGCGGATTGGTCATTCCTTTCGCGAGATATGGCAGTTTGGAAGTAAGAAACGCTTGAGAAACTCAAAATTTTCGCAGTTCTGATGCTCGAAACGAATAACTAGAACGGCGTAGGGGAAAAGTACGCATACCGTTGTAATCGGGCGAGTTTCTACTTTCAGATGCATTAGAAATTTTGCGGATTGGTCAATCCGATCGCGAGATATGGCAGTTTGGAAGTAAGAAACGCTTGAGAAACTCAAAATTTTCGCAGTTCTGATGCTCGAAACGAATAACTAGAACGGCGTAGGGGAAAAGTACGCATACCGTTGTAATCGGGCGAGTTTCTACTTTCAGATGCAACAGAAATTTTGCGGATTGGTCAATCCGTTCGCGAGATATGGCAGTTTGGAAGCAAGAAACGCTTGAGAAACTCAAAATTTTCGCAGTTCTGATGCTCGAAACGAATAACTAGAACGGACTAGGGGAGAAGTACGCATACCTTTGTAATCGGGCGAGTTTCTACTTTCAGATGCAACAGAAATTTTGCGGATTGGTCATTCCTTTCGCGAGATATGGCAGTTTGGAGGTAAGAAACGCTTGAGAAACTCAAAATTTTCGCAGTTCTGATGCTCGAAACGAATAACTAGAACGGACTAGGGGAGAAGTACGCATACCTTTGTAATCGGGCGAGTTTCTACTTTCAGATGCAACAGAAATTTTGCGGATTGGTCATTCCTTTCGCGAGATATGGCAGTTTGGAGGCAAGAAACGCTTGAGAAACTCAAAATTTTCGCAGTTCTGATGCTCGAAACGAATAACTAGAACGGCGCAGGGGAAAAGTACGCCTACCGTTGTAATCGGGCGAGTTTCTACTTTCAGATGCAACAGAAATTTTGCGGATTGGTCAAACCGTTCGCGAGATATGGCAGTTTGGAGGTAAGAAACGCTTGAGAAACTCAAAATTTTCGCAGTTCTGATGCTCGAAACGAATAACTAGAACGGACTAGGGGAGAAGTACGCATACCTTTGTAATCGGGCGAGTTTCTACTTTCAGATGCAACAGAAATTTTGCGGATTGGTCATTCCTTTCGCGAGATATGGCAGTTTGGAAGTAAGAAACGCTTGAGAAACTCAAAATTTTCGCAGTTCTGATGCTCGAAACGAATAACTAGAACGGCGTAGGGGAAAAGTACGCATACCGTTGTAATCGGGCGAGTTTCTACTTTCAGATGCATTAGAAATTTTGCGGATTGGTCAATCCGATCGCGAGATATGGCAGTTTGGAAGTAAGAAACGCTTGAGAAACTCAAAATTTTCGCAGTTCTGATGCTCGGAACGAATAACTAGAACGGCCTAGGGGAAAAGTACGCATACCGTTGTAATCGGGCGAGTTTGTACTTTCAGATGCAAGAGAAATTTTGCGGATTGGTCAATCCGTTCGCGAGATATGGCAGTTTGGAGGTAAGAAACGCTTGAGAAACTCAAAATTTTCGCAGTTCTGATGCTCGAAACGAATAACTAGAACGGCCTAGGGGAAAAGTACGCATACCGTTGTAATCGGGCGAGTTTCTACTTTCAGATGCAACAGAAATTTTGCGGATTGGTCAATCCGTTCGCGAGATATGGCAGTTTGTAGGTAAGAAACGCTTGAGAAACTCAACATTTTCGCAGTTCTGCTGCTCGAAACGAATAACTAGAACGGCCTAGGGGAAAAGTACGCATACCGTTGTAATCGGGCGAGTTCCTACTTTCAGATGCAACAGAAATTTTGCGGATTGGTCAAACCGTTCGCGAGATATGGCAGTTTGGAGGTAAGAAACGCTTGAGAAACTCAAAATTTTCGCAGTTCTGATGCTCGACAAGCATAACTAGAGCGCTCTAGGGGAAAAGTACGCATACCGTTGTAATCGGGCGACTTTCTACTTTCAGATGCAACAGAAATTTTGCGGATTGGTCAATCCGTTCGCGAGATATGGCAGTTTGGAGGCAAGAAACGGTCGAGAATCTCAAAATTATCACAGTTCTTGACTCGAAACGAATAACCAGAACGGCCTAGGGGAAAAGTACGCATACCGTTGTAATCGGGCGAGTTTCTACTTTCAGATGCAAGAGAAATTTTGCGGATTGGTCAATCTGTTCGCGAGATATGGCAGTTTGGAGGTAAGAAACGCTTGAGAAACTCAAAATTTTCGCAGTTCTGATGCTCGACAAGCATAACTAGAACGGTCTAGGGGAAAAGTACGCATACCGTTGTAATCGGGCGACTTTCTACTTTCAGATGCAACAGAAATTTTGCGGATTGGTCAAACCGTTCGCGAGATATGGCAGTTTGGAGGTAAGAAACGCTTGAGAAACTCAAAATTTTCGCAGTTCTGATGCTCGAAACGAATAACTAGAACGGACTAGGGGAGAAGTACGCATACATTTGTAATCGGGCGACTTTCTACTTTCAGATGCAACAGAAATTTTGCGGATTGGTCAATCCGTTCGCGAGATATGGCAGTTTGGAGGTAAGAAACGCTTGAGAAACTCAAAATTTTCGCAGTTCTGATGCTCGAAACGAATAACTAGAACGGACTTGGGGAAACGTACGCATACCGTTGTAATCGGGCGAGTTTCTACTTTCAGATGCAACAGAAATTTTGCGGATTGGTCAATCCGTTCGCGAGATATGGCAGTTTGGAGGCAAGAAACGGTCGAGAAATTCAAAATTATCACAGTTCTGATACTCGAAACGAATAACCAGAACGGCCTAGGGGAAAAGTACGCATACCGTTGTAATTGGGCGAGTTTCTACTTTCAGATGCAACAGAAATTTTGCGGATTGGTCAATCCGTTCGCGAGATATGGCAGTTTGTAGGTAAGAAACGCTTGAGAAACTCAACATTTTCGCAGTTCTGATGCTCGAAACGAATAACTAGAACGGCCTAGGGGAGAAGTACGCATACCGTTGTAATCGGGCGAGTTTCTACTTTCAGATGCAACAGAAATTTTGCGGATTGGTCAAACCGTTCGCGAGATATGGCAGTTTGGAGGTAAGAAACGCTTGAGAAACTCAAAATTTTCGCAGTTCTGATGCTCGAAACGAATAACTAGAACGGACTAGGGGAAAAGTACGCAGACCGTTGTAATCGGGCGAGTTTCTACTTTCAGATGCAACAGAAATTTTGCGGATTGGTCAATCCGTTCGCGAGATATGGCAGTTTGTAGGTAAGAAACGCTTGAGAAACTCAAAATTTTCGCAGTTCTGATGCTCGAAACGAATAACTAGAACGGCCTAGGGGAAAAGTACGCATACCGTTGTAATCGGGCGAGTTTCTACTTTCAGATGCAACAGAAATTTTGCGGATTAGTCATTCCGTTCGCGAGATATGGCAGTTTGGAGGTAAGAAACGCTTGAGAAACTCAAAATTTTCGCAGTTCTGATGCTCGACAAGCATAACTAGAACGGTCTAGGGGAAAAGTACGCATACCGTTCTAATCGGGCGACTTTCTACTTTCAGATGCAACAGAAATTTTGCGGATTGGTCAATCCGTTTGCGAGATATGGCAGTTTGGAAGTAAGAAACGGTCGAGAAACTCAAAATTATCACAGTTCTGATACTCGAAACGAATAACCAGAACGGCCCAGGGGAAAAGTACGCATACCGTTGTAATCGGGCGAGTTTCTACTTTCAGATGCAACAGAAATTTTGCGGATTGGTCAATCCGTTCGCGAGATATGGCCGTTTGGAAGTAAGAAACGCTTGAGAAACTCAAAATTTTCACAGTTCTGATGCTCGAAACGAATAACTAGAGCGGCCTAGGGGAAAAGTACGCATACCGTTGTAATCGGGCGAGTTTCTACTTTCAGATGCAACAGAAATTTTGCGGATTGGTCAATCCGTTCGCGAGATATGGCAGTTTGGAGGTAAGAAACGCTTGAGAAACTCAAAATTTTCGCAGCTCTGATGCTCGACAAGCATAACTAGAGCGGTCTAGGGGAAAAGTACGCATACCGTTGTAATCGGGCGACTTTCTACTTTCAGATGCAACAGAAATTTTGCGGATTGGTCAATCCGTTCGCGAGATATGGCAGTTTGGAGGTAAGAAACGGTTGAGAAACTCAAAATTTTCACAGTTCTGATGCTCGAAACGAATAACTAGAGCGGCCTAGGGGAAAAGTACGCATACCGTTGTAATCGGGCGAGTTTGTACTTTCAGATGCAACAGAAATTTTGCGGATTGGTCAATCCGTTCGCGAGATATGGCAGTTTGGAGGTAAGAAACGCTTGAGAAACTCAAAATTTTCGCAGTTCTGATGCTCGACAAGCATAACTAGAGCGGTCTAGGGGAAAAGTACGCATACCGTTGTAATCGGGCGAGTTTCTACTTTCAGATGCAACAGAAATTTTGCGGATTGGTCAATCCGTTCGCGAGATATGGCAGTTTGGAGGTAAGAAACGCTTGAGAAACTCAACATTTTCGCAGTTCTGATGCTCGAAACGAATAACTAGATCGGCCTAGGGGAAAAGTACGCATACCGTTGTAATCGGGCGAGTTTCTACTTTCAGATGCAACAGAAATTTTGCGGATTGGTCAATCCGTTCGCGAGATATGGCAGTTTGTAGGTAAGAAACGCTTGAGAAACTCAACATTTTCGCAGTTCTGCTGCTCGAAACGAATAACTAGAACGGCCTAGGGGAAAAGTACGCATACCGTTGTAATCGGGCGAGTTCCTACTTTCAGATGCAACAGAAATTTTGCGGATTGGTCAATCCGTTCGCGAGATATGGCAGTTTGGAGGTAAGAAACGGTTGAGAAACTCAAAATTTTCACAGTTCTGATGCTCGACAAGCATAACTAGAGCGGTCTAGGGGAAAAGTACGCATACCGTTGTAATCGGGCGAGTTTGTACTTTCAGATGCAACAGAAATTTTGCGGATTGGTCAATCCGTTCGCGAGATATGGCAGTTTGGAGGTAAGAAACGCTTGAGAAACTCAAAATTTTCGCAGTTCTGATGCTCGACAAACATAACTAGAGCGGTCTAGGGGAAAAGTACGCATACCGTTGTAATCGGGCGACTTTCTACTTTCAGATGCAACAGAAATTTTGCGGATTGGTCAATCCGTTTGCGAGATATGGCAGTTTGGAAGTAAGAAGCGGTCGAGAAACTCAAAATTATCACAGTTCTGATACTCGAAACGAATAACCAGAACGGCCCAGGGGAAAAGTACGCATACCGTTGTAATCGGGCGAGTTTCTACTTTCAGATGCAACAGAAATTTTGCGGATTGGTCAATCCGTTCGCGAGATATGGCAGTTTGGAAGTAAGAAACGCTTGAGAAACTCAAAATTTTCACAGTTCTGATGCTCGAAACGAATAACTAGAGCGGCCTAGGGGAAAAGTACGCATACCGTTGTAATCGGGCGAGTTTCTACTTTCAGATGCAACAGAAATTTTGCGGATTGGTCAATCCGTTCGCGAGATATGGCAGTTTGGAGGTAAGAAACGCTTGAGAAACTCAACATTTTCGCAGTTCTGATGCTCGAAACGAATAACTAGATCGGCCTAGGGGAAAAGTACGCATACCGTTGTAATCGGGCGAGTTTCTACTTTCAGATGCAACAGAAATTTTGCGGATTGGTCAATCCGTTCGCGAGATATGGCAGTTTGTAGGTAAGAAACGCTTGAGAAACTCAACATTTTCGCAGTTCTGCTGCTCGAAACGAATAACTAGAACGGCCTAGGGGAAAAGTACGCATACCGTTGTAATCGGGCGAGTTCCTACTTTCAGATGCAACAGAAATTTTGCGGATTGGTCAATCCGTTCGCGAGATATGGCAGTTTGGAGGTAAGAAACGCTTGAGAAACTCAAAATTTTCGCAGTTCTGATGCTCGACAAGCATAACTAGAGCGGTCTAGGGGAAAAGTACGCATACCGTTGTAATCGGGCTACTTTCTACTTTCAGATGCAACAGAAATTTTGCGGATTGGTCAATCCGTTCGCGAGATATGGCAGTTTGTAGGTAAGAAACGCTTGAGAAACTCAACATTTTCGCAGTTCTGCTGCTCGAAACGAATAACTAGAATGGCCTAGGGGAAAAGTACGCATACCGTTGTAATCGGGCGAGTTCCTACTTTCAGATGCAACAGAAATTTTGCGGATTGGTCAATCCGTTCGCGAGATATGGCAGTTTGGAGGTAAGAAACGCTTGAGAAACTCAAAATTTTCGCAGTTCTGATGCTCGACAAGCATAACTAGAGCGGTCTAGGGGAAAAGTACGCATACCGTTGTAATCGGGCTACTTTCTACTTTCAGATGCAACAGAAATTTTGCGGATTGGTCAATCCGTTCGCGAGATATGGCAGTTTGGAGGTAAGAAACGCTTGAGAAACTCAAAATTTTCGCAGTTCTGATGCTCGACAAGCATAACTAGAGCGGTCTAGGGGAAAAGTACGCATACCGTTGTAATCGGGCGACTTTCTACTTTCAGATGCAACAGAAATTTTGCGGATTGGTCAATCCGTTTGCGAGATATGGCAGTTTGGATGTAAGAAGCGGTCGAGAAACTCAAAATTATCACAGTTCTGATACTCGAAACGAATAACCAGAACGGCCCAGGGGAAAAGTACGCATACCGTTGTAATCGGGCGAGTTTCTACTTTCAGATGCAACAGAAATTTTGCGGATTGGTCAATCCGTTCGCGAGATATGGCAGTTTGGAAGTAAGAAACGCTTGAGAAACTCAAAATTTTCACAGTTCTGATGCTCGAAACGAATAACTAGAGCGGCCTAGGGGAAAAGTACGCATACCGTTGTAATCGGGCGAGTTTCTACTTTCAGATGCAACAGAAATTTTGCGGATTGGTCAATCCGTTCGCGAGATATGGCAGTTTGGAGGTAAGAAACGCTTGAGAAACTCAACATTTTCGCAGTTCTGATGCTCGAAACGAATAACTAGATCGGCCTAGGGGAAAAGTACGCATACCGTTGTAATCGGGCGAGTTTCTACTTTCAGATGCAACAGAAATTTTGCGGATTGGTCAATCCGTTCGCGAGATATGGCAGTTTGTAGGTAAGAAACGCTTGAGAAACTCAACATTTTCGCAGTTCTGCTGCTCGAAACGAATAACTAGAACGGCCTAGGGGAAAAGTACGCATACCGTTGTAATCGGGCGAGTTCCTACTTTCAGATGCAACAGAAATTTTGCGGATTGGTCAATCCGTTCGCGAGATATGGCAGTTTGGAAGTAAGAAACGCTTGAGAAACTCAAAATTTTCGCAGTTCTGATGCTCGACAAGCATAACTAGAGCGGTCTAGGGGAAAAGTACGCATACCGTTGTAATCGGGCGACTTTCTACTTTCAGATGCAACAGAAATTTTGCGGATTGGTCAATCCGTTCGCGAGATATGGCAGTTTGGAGGTAAGAAACGCTTGAGAAACTCAAAATTTTCGCAGCTCTGATGCTCGACAAGCATAACTAGAGCGGTCTAGGGGAAAAGTACGCATACCGTTGTAATCGGGCGACTTTCTACTTCCAGATGCAACAGAAATTTTGCGGATTGGTCAATCCGTTCGCGAGATATGGCAGTTTGGAGGTAAGAAACGGTTGAGAAACTCAAAATTTTCACAGTTCTGATGCTCGAAACGAATAACTAGAGCGGCCTAGGGGAAAAGTACGCATACCGTTGTAATCGGGCGAGTTTCTACTTTCAGATGCAACAGAAATTTTGCGGATTGGTCAATCCGTTCGCGAGATATGGCAGTTTGTAGGTAAGAAACGCTTGAGAAACTCAACATTTTCGCAGTTCTGCTGCTCGAAACGAATAACTAGAACGGCCTAGGGGAAAAGTACGCATACCGTTGTAATCGGGCGAGTTCCTACTTTCAGATGCAACAGAAATTTTGCGGATTGGTCAATCCGTTCGCGAGATATGGCAGTTTGGAGGTAAGAAACGCTTGAGAAACTCAAAATTTTCGCAGTTCTGATGCTCGACAAGCATAACTAGAGCGGTCTTGGGGAAAAGTACGCATACCGTTGTAATCGGGCGACCTTCTACTTTCAGATGCAACAGAAATTTTGCGGATTGGTCAATCCGTTCGCGAGATATGGCAGTTTTGAGGTAAGAAACGGTTGAGAAACTCAAAATTTTCACAGTTCTGATGCTCGAAACGAATAACTAGAGCGGCCTAGGGGAAAAGTACGCATACCGTTGTAATCGGGCGAGTTTCTACTTTCAGATGCAACAGAAATTTTGCGGATTGGTCAATCCGTTCGCGAGATATGGCAGTTTGGAGGTAAGAAACGCTTGAGAAACTCAAAATTTTCGCAGTTCTGATGCTCGACAAGCATAACTAGAGCGGTCTAGGGGAAAAGTACGCATACCGTTGTAATCGGGCGACTTTCTACTTTCAGATGCAACAGAAATTTTGCGGATTGGTCATTCCGTTCGCGAGATATGGCAGTTTGGAGGTAAGAAACGGTTGAGAAACTCAAAATTTTCACAGTTCTGATGCTCGAAACGAATAACTAGAGCGGCCTAGAGGAAAAGTACGCATACCGTTGTAATCGGGCGAGTTTCTACTTTCAGATGCAACAGAAATTTTGCGGATTGGTCAATCCGTTCGCGAGATATGGCAGTTTGGAGGTAAGAAACGCTTGAGAAACTCAACACTTTCGCAGTTCTGATGCTCGAAACGAATAACTAGAACGGCCTAGGGGAAAAGTACGCATACCGTTGTAATCGGGCGAGTTTCTACTTTCAGATGCATTAGAAATTTTGCGGATTGGTCAATCCGTTCGCGAGATATGGCAGTTTGGATGTAAGAAACGCTTGAGAAACTCAAAATTTTCGCAGTTCTGATGCTCGGAACGAATAACTAGAACGGCCTAGGGGAAAAGTACGCATACCGTTGTAATCGGACGAGTTTGTACTTTCAGATGCAACAGAAATTTTCCGGATTGGTCAATCCGTTCGCGAGATATGGCAGTTTGTAGGTAAGAAACGCTTGAGAAACTCAACATTTTCGCAGTTCTGATGCTCGAAACGAATAACTAGAACGGCCTAGGGGAAAAGTACGCATACCGTTGTAATCGGGCGAGTTTCTACTTTCAGATGCAACAGAAATTTTGCGGATTGGTCAAACCGTTCGCGAGATATGGCAGTTTGGAGGTAAGAAACGCTTGAGAAACTCAAAATTTTCGCAGTTCTGATGCTCGAAACGAATAACTAGAACGGACTAGAGGAGAAGTACGCATACCGTTGTAATCGGGCGAGTTTCTACTTTCAGATGCAACAGAAATTTTGCGAATTGGTCATTCCTTTCGCGAGATATGGCAGTTTGGAGGTAAGAAACGCTTGAGAATCTCAAAATTTTCGCAGTTCTGATGCTCGAAACGAATAACTAGAACGGCGTAGGGGAAAAGTACGCCTACCGTTGTAATCGGGCGAGTTTCTACTTTCAGATGCAACAGAAATTTTGCGGATTGGTCAATCCGTTCGCGAGATATGGCAGTTTGTAGGTAAGAAACGCTTGAGAAACTCAAAATTTTCGCAGTTCTAATGCTCGAAACGAATAACTAGAACGGCCTAGGGGAAAAGTACGCATACCGTTGTAATCGGGCGAGTTTCTACTTTCAGATGCAACAGAAATTTTGCGGATTAGTCATTCCGTTCGCGAGATATGGCAGTTTGGAGGTAAGAAACGCTTGAGAAACTCAAAATTTTCGCAGTTCTGATGCTCGACAAGCATAACTAGAACGGTCTAGGGGAAAAGTACGCATACCGTTGTAATCGGGCGACTTTCTACTTTCAGATGCAACAGAAATTTTGCGGATTGGTCAATCCGTTCGCGAGATATGGCAGTTTGGAGGTAAGAAACGCTTGAGAAACTCAAAATTTTCGCAGTTCTGATGCTCGACAAGCATAACTAGAACGGTCTAGGGGAAAAGTACGCATACCGTTGTAATCGGGCGACTTTCTACTTTCAGATGCAACGGAAATTTTGCGGATTGGTCAATCCGTTCGCGAGATATGGCAGTTTGGAGGTAAGAAACGCTTGAGAAACTCAAAATTTTCGCAGTTCTGATGCTCGAAACGAATAACTAGAACGGACTTGGGGAAACGTACGCATACCGTTGTAATCGGGCGAGTTTCTACTTTCAGATGCAACAGAAATTTTGCGGATTGGTCAATCCGTTCGCGAGATATGGCAGTTTGGAGGCAAGAAACGGTCGAGAAATTCAAAATTATCACAGTTCTGATACTCGAAACGAATAACCAGAACGGCCTAGGGGAAAAGTACACATACCGTTGTAATCGGGCGAGTTTCTACTTTCAGATGCATCAGAAATTTTGCGGATTGGTCAATCCGTTCGCGAGATATGGCAGTTTGGAAGTAAGAAACGCTTGAGAAACTCAAAATTTTCGCAGTTCTGATGCTCGAAACGATTAACTAGAACGGCCTAGGGTAAAAGTACGCATACCGTTGTAATCGGGCGAGTTTCTACTTTCAGATGCAACAGAAATTTTGCGGATTGGTCAATCCGTTCGCGAGATATGGCAGTTTGGAGGTAAGAAACGCTTGAGAAACTCAAAATTTTCGCAGTTCTGATGCTCGGAACGAATAACTAGAACGGACTAGGGGAGAAGTACGCATACCTTTGTAATCGGGCGAGTTTTTACTTTCAGATGCAACAGAAATTTTGCGGATTGGTCATTCCTTTCGCGAGATATGGCAGTTTGGAAGTAAGAAACGCTTGAGAAACTCAAAATTTTCGCAGTTCTGATGCTCGAAACGAATAACTAGAACGGCGTAGGGGAAAAGTACGCCTACGGTTGTAATCGGGCGAGTTTCTACTTTCAGATGCAACAGAAATTTTGCGGATTGGTCAAACCGTTCGCGAGATATGGCAGTTTGGAGGTAAGAAACGCTTGAGAAACTCAAAATTTTCGCAGTTCTGATGCTCGAAACGAATAACTAGAACGGACTAGGGGAGAAGTACGCATACCTTTGTAATCGGGCGAGTTTCTACTTTCAGATGCAACAGAAATTTTGCGGATTGGTCATTCCTTTCGCGAGATATGGCAGTTTGGAGGTAAGAAACGCTTGAGAAACTCAAAATTTTCGCAGTTCTGATGCTCGAAACGAATAACTAGAACGGACTTGGGGAAACGTACGCATACCGTTGTAATCGGGCGAGTTTCTACTTTCAGATGCATCAGAAATTTTGCGGATTGGTCAATCCGTTCGCGAGATATGGCAGTTTGGAAGTAAGAAACGCTTGAGAAACTCAAAATTTTCGCAGTTCTGATGCTCGAAACGATTAACTAGAACGGCCTAGGGTAAAAGTACGCATACCGTTGTAATCGGGCGAGTTTCTACTATCAGATGCAACAGAAATTTTGCGGATTGGTCAATCCGTTCGCGAGATATGGCAGTTTGGAGGTAAGAAACGCTTGAGAAACTCAAAATTTTCGCAGTTCTGATGCTCGGAACGAATAACTAGAACGGACTAGGGGAGAAGTACGCATACCTTTGTAATCGGGCGAGTTTTTACTTTCAGATGCAACAGAAATTTTGCGGATTGGTCATTCCTTTCGCGAGATATGGCAGTTTGGAAGTAAGAAACGCTTGAGAAACTCAAAATTTTCGCAGTTCTGATGCTCGAAACGAATAACTAGAACGGCGTAGGGGAAAAGTACGCCTACGGTTGTAATCGGGCGAGTTTCTACTTTCAGATGCAACAGAAATTTTGCGGATTGGTCAAACCGTTCGCGAGATATGGCAGTTTGGAGGTAAGAAACGCTTGAGAAACTCAAAATTTTCGCAGTTCTGATGCTCGAAACGAATAACTAGAACGGACTAGGGGAGAAGTACGCATACCTTTGTAATCGGGCGAGTTTCTACTTTCAGATGCAACAGAAATTTTGCGGATTGGTCATTCCTTTCGCGAGATATGGCAGTTTGGAGGTAAGAAACGCTTGAGAAACTCAAAATTTTCGCAGTTCTGATGCTCGAAACGAATAACTAGAACGGCGTAGGGGAAAAGTACGCCTACCGTTGTAATCGGGCGAGTTTCTACTTTCAGATGCAACAGAAATTTTGCGGATTGGTCAATCCGTTCGCGAGATATGGCAGTTTGGAGGTAAGAAACGCTTGAGAAACTCAAAATTTTCGCAGTTCTGATGCTCGACAAGCATAACTAGAACGGTCTAGGGGAAAAGTACGCATACCGTTGTAATCGGGCGACTTTCTACTTTCAGATGCAACAGAAATTTTGCGGATTGGTCAATCCGTTCGCGAGATATGGCAGTTTGGAGGTAAGAAACGCTTGAGAAACTCAAAATTTTCGCAGTTCTGATGCTCGAAACGAATAACTAGAACGGCGTAGGGGAAAAGTACGCCTACGGTTGTAATCGGGCGAGTTTCTACTTTCAGATGCAACAGAAATTTTGCGGATTGGTCAAACCGTTCGCGAGATATGGCAGTTTGGAGGTAAGAAACGCTTGAGAAACTCAAAATTTTCGCAGTTCTGATGCTCGAAACGAATAACTAGAACGGACTAGGGGAGAAGTACGCATACCTTTGTAATCGGGCGAGTTTCTAGTTTCAGATGCAACAGAAATTTTGCGGATTGGTCATTCCTTTCGCGAGATATGGCAGTTTGGAGGTAAGAAACGCTTGAGAAACTCAAAATTTTCGCAGTTCTGATGCTCGAAACGAATAACTAGAACGGCGTAGGGGAAAAGTACGCCTACCGTTGTAATCGGGCGAGTTTCTACTTTCAGATGCAACAGAAATTTTGCGGATTGGTCAATCCGTTCGCGAGATATGGCAGTTTGGAGGTAAGAAACGCTTGAGAAACTCAAAATTTTCGCAGTTCTGATGCTCGAAACGAATAACTAGAACGGACTAGGGGAAAAGTACGCAGACCGTTGTAATCGGGCGAGTTTCTACTTTCAGATGCAACAGAAATTTTGCGGATTGGTCAATCCGTTCGCGAGATATGGCAGTTTGTAGGTAAGAAACGCTTGAGAAACTCAAAATTTTCGCAGTTCTGATGCTCGAAACGAATAACTAGGACGGCCTAGGGGAAAAGTACGCATACCGTTGTAATCGGGCGAGTTTCTACTTTCAGATGCAACAGAAATTTTGCGGACTGGTCGATCCGTTCGCGAGATATGGCAATTTGGAGGTAAGAAACGCTTGAGAAACTCAAAATTTTCGCAGTTCTGATGCTCGACAAGCATAACTAGAACGGTCTAGGGGAAAAGTACGCATACCGTTGTAATCGGGCGAGTTTCTACTTTCAGATGCAACAGAAATTTTGCGGATTAGTCAATCCGTTCGCGAGATATGGCAGTTTGGAAGTAAGAAACGGTCGAGAAACTCAAAATTATCACAGTTCTGATACTCGACACGAATAACCAGAACGGCCCAGGGGAAAAGTACGCATACCGTTGTAATCGGGCGAGTTTCTACTTTCAGATGCAACAGAAATTTTGCGGATTGGTCAATCCTTTCACGAGATATGGCAGTTTGGAGGTAAGCAACGCTTGAGAAACCCAAAATTTTCGCAGTTCTCATGCTCGAAACGAATAACTACAACGGCCTACGGGAAAAGTACGCATACCGTTGTAATCCGGCGAGTTTCTACTTTCAGATGCAACAGAAATTTTGCGGATTGGTCAATCCGTTCGCGAGATATGGCAGTTTGGAAGTAAGAAACGCTTGAGAAACTCAAAATTTTCACAGTTCTGATGCTCGAAACGAATAACTAGAGCGGCCTAGGGGAAAAGTACGCATACCGTTGTAATCGGGCGAGTTTCTACTTTCAGATGCAACAGAAATTTTGCGGATTGGTCAATCCGTTCGCGAGGTATGGCAGTTTGGAGGTAAGAAACGCTTGAGAAACTCAAAATTTTCGCAGTTCTGATGCTCGACAAGCATAACTAGAGCGGTCTAGGGGAAAAGTACGCATACCGTTGTAATCGGGCGACTTTCTACTTTCAGATGCAACAGAAATTTTGCGGATTGGTCAATCCGTTCGCGAGATATGGCAGTTTGGAGGTAAGAAACGGTTGAGAAACTCAAAATTTTCACAGTTCTGATGCTCGAAACGAATAACTAGAGCGGCCTAGGGGAAAAGTACGCATACCGTTGTAATCGGGCGAGTTTCTACTTTCAGATGCAACAGAAATTTTGCGGATTGGTCAATCCGTTCGCGAGATATGGCAGTTTGGAGGTAAGAAACGCTTGAGAAACTCAACATTTTCGCAGTTCTGATGCTCGAAACGAATAACTAGAACGGCCTAGGGGAAAAGTACGCATACCGTTGTAATCGGGCGAGTTTCTACTTTCAGATGCATTAGAAGTTTTGCGGATTGGTCAATCCGATCGCGAGATATGGCAGTTTGGAAGTAAGAAACGCTTGAGAAACTCAAAATTTTCGCAGTTCTGATGCTCGGAACGAATAACTAGAACGGCCTAGGGGAAAAGTACGCATACCGCTGTAATCGGGCGAGTTTCTACTTTCAGATGCATTAGAAATTTTGCGGATTGGTCAATCCGATCGCGAGATATGGCAGTTTGGAAGTAAGAAACGCTTGAGAAACTCAAAATTTTCGCAGTTCTGATGCTCGGAACGAATAACTAGAACGGCCTAGGGGAAAAGTACGCATACCGTTGTAATCGGGCGAGTTTGTACTTTCAGATGCAACAGAAATTTTGCGGATTGGTCAATCCGTTCGCGAGATATGGCAGTTTGGAGGTAAGAAACGCTTGAGAAACTCAAAATTTTCGCAGTTCTGATGCTCGAAACGAATAACTAGAACGGCCTAGGGGAAAAGTACGCATACCGTTGTAATCGGGCGAGTTTCTACTTTCAGATGCAACAGAAATTTTGCGGATTGGTCAATCCGATCGCGAGATATGGCAGTTTGGAAGTAAGAAACGCTTGAGAAACTCAAAATTTTCGCAGTTCTGATGCTCGGAACGAATAACTAGAACGGCCTAGGGGAAAAGTACGCATACCGTTGTAATCGGGCGAGTTTGTACTTTCAGATGCAACAGAAATTTTGCGGATTGGTCAATCCGTTCGCGAGATATGGCAGTTTGGAGGTAAGAAACGCTTGAGAAACTCAAAATTTTCGCAGTTCTGATGCTCGAAACGAATAACTAGAACGGCCTAGGGGAAAAGTACGCATACCGTTGTAATCGGGCGAGTTTCTACTTTCAGATGCAACAGAAATTTTGCGGATTGGTCAATCCGTTCGCGAGATATGGCAGTTTGGAAGTAAGAAACGCTTGAGAAACTCAAAATTTTCGCAGTTCTGATGCTCGGAACGAATAACTAGAACGGCCTAGGGGAAAAGTACGCATACCGTTGTAATCGGGCGAGTTTGTACTTTCAGATGCAACAGAAATTTTGCGGATTGGTCAATCCGTTCGCGAGATATGGCAGTTTGGAGGTAAGAAACGCTTGAGAAACTCAAAATTTTCGCAGTTCTGATGCTCGGAACGAATAACTAGAACGGCCTAGGGGAAAAGTACGCATACCGTTGTAATCGGGCGAGTTTGTACTTTCAGATGCAACAGAAATTTTGCGGATTGGTCAATCCGTTCGCGAGATATGGCAGTTTGGAGGTAAGAAACGCTTGAGAAACTCAAAATTTTCGCAGTTCTGATGCTCGAAACGAATAACTAGAACGGCCTAGGGGAAAAGTACGCATACCGTTGTTATCGGGCGAGTTTCTACTTTCAGATGCAACAGAAATTTTGCGGATTGGTCAATCCGTTCGCGAGGTATGGCAGTTTGTAGGTAAGAAACGCTTGAGAAACTCAACATTTTCGCAGTTCTGATGCTCGAAACGAATAACTAGAACGGCCTAGGGGAAAAGTACGCATACCGTTGTAATCGGGCGAGTTTCTACTTTCAGATGCAACAGAAATTTTACGGATTGGTCGAACCGTTCGCGAGATATGGCAGTTTGGAGGTAAGAAACGCTTGAGAAACTCAAAATTTTCGCAGTTCTGATGCTCGAAACGAATAACTAGAACGGACTAGGGGAGAAGTACGCATACCGTTGTAATCGGGCGAGTTTCTACTTTCAGATGCAACAGAAATTTTGCGGATTGGTCATTCCGTTCGCGAGATATGGCAGTTTGGAGGTAAGAAACGCTTGAGAAACTCAAAATTTTCGCAGTTCTGATGCTCGACAAGCATAACTAGAACGGTCTAGGGGAAAAGTACGCATACCGTTGTAATCGGGCGACTTTCTACTTTCAGATGCAACAGAAATTTTACGGATTGGTCAATCCGTTCGCGAGATATGGCAGTTTGGAGGTAAGAAACGCTTGAGAAACTCAAAATTTTCGCAGTTCTGATGCTCGACAAGCATAACTAGAACGGTCTAGGGGAAAAGTACGCATACCGTTGTAATCGGGCGACTTTCTACTTTCAGATGCAACAGAAATTTTGCGGATTGGTCAATCCGTTCGCGAGATATGGCAGTTTGGAGGTAAGAAACGCTTGAGAAACTCAAAATTTTCGCAGTTCTGATGCTCGAAACGAATAACTAGAACGGACTTGGGGAAACGTACGCATACCGTTGTAATCGGGCGAGTTTCTACTTTCAGATGCAACAGAAATTTTGCGGATTGGTCAATCCGTTCGCGAGATATGGCAGTTTGGAGGCAAGAAACGGTCGAGAAACTCAAAATTATCACAGTTCTTGACTCGAAACGAATAACCAGAACGGCCTAGGGGAAAAGTACGCATACCGTTGTAATCGGGCGAGTTTCTACTTTCAGATGCAACAGAAATTTTGCGGATTGGTCAATCCGTTCGCGAGATATGGCAGTTTGGAGGTAAGAAACGCTTGAGAAACTCAAAATTTTCGCAGTTCTGATGCTCGAAACGAATAACTAGAACGGCCCAGGGGAAAAGTACGCATACCGTTGTAAGCGGGCGAGGTTCTACTTTCAGATGCAACAGAAATTTTGCGGATTAGTCAATCCGTTCGCGAGATATGGCAGTTTGGAGGTAAGAAACGCTTGAGAAACTCAAAATTTTCGCAGTTCTGATGCTCGACAAGCATAACTAGAACGGTCTAGGGGAAAAGTACACATACCGTTGTAATCGGGAGACTTTCTACTTTCAGATGCAACAGAAATTTTGCGGATTGGTCAATCCGTTCGCGAGATATGGCAGTTTGGAGGTAAGAAACGCTTGAGAAACTCAAAATTTTCGCAGTTCTGATGCTCGAAACGAATAACTAGAACGGACTTGGGGAAACGTACGCATACCGTTGTAATCGGGCGAGTTTCTAATTTCAGATGCAACAGAAATTTTGCGGATTGGTCAATCCGTTCGCGAGATATGGCAGTTTGGAGGTAAGAAACGCTTGAGAAACTCAACATTTTCGCAGTTCTGATGCTCGAGACGAATAACTAGAACGGCCTAGGGGAAAAGTACGCATACCGTTGTAATCGGGCGAGTTTCTACTTTCAGATGCATCAGAAATTTTGCGGATTGGTCAATCCGTTCGCGAGATATGGCAGTTTGGAAGTAAGAAACGCTTGAGAAACTCAAAATTTTCGCAGTTCTGATGCTCGAAACGATTAACTAGAACGGCCTAGGGTAAAAGTACGCATACCGTTGTAATCAGGCGAGTTTCTACTTTCAGATGCAACAGAAATTTTGCGGATTGGTCAATCCGTTCGCGAGATATGGCAGTTTGGAGGTAAGAAACGCTTGAGAAACTCAAAATTTTCGCAGTTCTGATGCTCGGAACGAATAACTAGAACGGACTAGGGGAGAAGTACGCATACCTTTGTAATCGGGCGAGTTTTTACTTTCAGATGCAACAGAAATTTTGCGGATTGGTCATTCCTTTCGCGAGATATGGCAGTTTGGAAGTAAGAAACGCTTGAGAAACTCAAAATTTTCGCAGTTCTGATGCTCGAAACGAATAACTAGAACGGCGTAGGGGAAAAGTACGCCTACGGTTGTAATCGGGCGAGTTTCTACTTTCAGATGCAACAGAAATTTTGCGGATTGGTCAAACCGTTCGCGAGATATGGCAGTTTGGAGGTAAGAAACGCTTGAGAAACTCAAAATTTTCGCAGTTCTGATGCTCGAAACGAATAACTAGAACGGACTAGGGGAGAAGTACGCATACCTTTGTAATCGGGCGAGTTTCTACTTTCAGATGCAACAGAAATTTTGCGGATTGGTCATTCCTTTCGCGAGATATGGCAGTTTGGAGGTAAGAAACGCTTGAGAAACTCAAAATTTTCGCAGTTCTGATGCTCGAAACGAATAACTAGAACGGCGTAGGGGAAAAGTACGCCTACCGTTGTAATCGGGCGAGTTTCTACTTTCAGATGCAACAGAAATTTTGCGGATTGGTCAATCCGTTCGCGAGATATGGCAGTTTGGAGGTAAGAAACGCTTGAGAAACTCAAAATTTTCGCAGTTCTGATGCTCGAAACGAATAACTAGAACGGACTAGGGGAAAAGTACGCAGACCGTTGTAATCGGGCGAGTTTCTACTTTCAGATGCAACAGAAATTTTGCGGATTGGTCAATCCGTTCGCGAGATATGGCAGTTTGTAGGTAAGAAACGCTTGAGAAACTCAAAATTTTCGCAGTTCTGATGCTCGAAACGAATAACTAGAACGGCCTAGGGGAAAAGTACGCATACCGTTGTAATCGGGCGAGTTTCTACTTTCAGATGCAACAGAAATTTTGCGGATTAGTCATTCCGTTCGCGAGATATGGCAGTTTGGAGGTAAGAAACGCTTGAGAAACTCAAAATTTTCGCAGTTCTGATGCTCGACAAGCATAACTAGAACGGTCTAGGGGAAAAGTACGCATACCGTTGTAATCGGGCGACTTTCTACTTTCAGATGCAACAGAAATTTTGCGGATTGGTCAATCCGTTCGCGAGATATGGCAGTTTGGAAGTAAGAAACGGTCGAGAAACTCAAAATTATCACAGTTCTGATACTCGAAACGAATAACCAGAACGGCCCAGGGGAAAAGTACGCATACCGTTGTAATCGGGCGAGTTTCTACTTTCAGATGCAACAGAAATTTTGCGGATTGGTCAATCCGTTCGCGAGATATGGCAGTTTGGAGGTAAGAAACGCTTGAGAAACTCAAAATTTTCGCAGTTCTGATGCTCGAAACGAATAACTAGAACGGCCCAGGGGAAAAGTACGCATACCGTTGTAAGCGGGCGAGGTTCTACTTTCAGATGCAACAGAAATTTTGCGGATTAGTCAATCCGTTCGCGAGATATGGCAGTTTGGAGGTAAGAAACGCTTGAGAAACTCAAAATTTTCGCAGTTCTGATGCTCGACAAGCATAACTAGAACGGTCTAGGGGAAAAGTACACATACCGTTGTAATCGGGAGACTTTCTACTTTCAGATGCAACAGAAATTTTGCGGATTGGTCAATCCGTTCGCGAGATATGGCAGTTTGGAGGTAAGAAACGCTTGAGAAACTCAAAATTTTCGCAGTTCTGATGCTCGAAACGAATAACTAGAACGGACTTGGGGAAACGTACGCATACCGTTGTAATCGGGCGAGTTTCTAATTTCAGATGCAACAGAAATTTTGCGGATTGGTCAATCCGTTCGCGAGATATGGCAGTTTGGAGGTAAGAAACGCTTGAGAAACTCAACATTTTCGCAGTTCTGATGCTCGAGACGAATAACTAGAACGGCCTAGGGGAAAAGTACGCATACCGTTGTAATCGGGCGAGTTTCTACTTTCAGATGCATTAGAAATTTTGCGGATTGGTCAATCCGTTCGCGAGATATGGCAGTTTGGAAGTAAGAAACGCTTGCGAAACTCAAAATTTTCGCAGTTCTGATGCTCGGAACGAATAACTAGAACGGCCTAGGGGAAAAGTACGCATACCGTTGTAATCGGGCGAGTTTGTACTTTCAGATGCAACAGAAATTTTGCGGATTGGTCAATCCGTTCGCGAGATATGGCAGTTTGGAGGTAAGAAACGCTTGAGAAACTCAAAATTTTCGCAGGTCTGATACTCGAAACGAATAACTAGAACGGCCTAGGGGAAAAGTACGCATACCGTTGTAATCGGGCGAGTTTCTACTTTCAGATGCATCAGAAATTTTGCGGATTGGTCAATCCGTTCGCGAGATATGGCAGTTTGGAAGTAAGAAACGCTTGAGAAACTCAAAATTTTCGCAGTTCTGATGCTCGAAACGATTAACTAGAACGGCCTAGGGTAAAAGTACGCATACCGTTGTAATCAGGCGAGTTTCTACTTTCAGATGCAACAGAAATTTTGCGGATTGGTCAATCCGTTCGCGAGATATGGCAGTTTGGAGGTAAGAAACGCTTGAGAAACTCAAAATTTTCGCAGTTCTGATGCTCGGAACGAATAACTAGAACGGACTAGGGGAGAAGTACGCATACCTTTGTAATCGGGCGAGTTTTTACTTTCAGATGCAACAGAAATTTTGCGGATTGGTCATTCCTTTCGCGAGATATGGCAGTTTGGAAGTAAGAAACGCTTGAGAAACTCAAAATTTTCGCAGTTCTGATGCTCGAAACGAATAACTAGAACGGCGTAGGGGAAAAGTACGCCTACGGTTGTAATCGGGCGAGTTTCTACTTTCAGATGCAACAGAAATTTTGCGGATTGGTCAAACCGTTCGCGAGATATGGCAGTTTGGAGGTAAGAAACGCTTGAGAAACTCAAAATTTTCGCAGTTCTGATGCTCGAAACGAATAACTAGAACGGACTAGGGGAGAAGTACGCATACCTTTGTAATCGGGCGAGTTTCTACTTTCAGATGCAACAGAAATTTTGCGGATTGGTCATTCCTTTCGCGAGATATGGCAGTTTGGAGGTAAGAAACGCTTGAGAAACTCAAAATTTTCGCAGTTCTGATGCTCGAAACGAATAACTAGAACGGCGTAGGGGAAAAGTACGCCTACCGTTGTAATCGGGCGAGTTTCTACTTTCAGATGCAACAGAAATTTTGCGGATTGGTCAATCCGTTCGCGAGATATGGCAGTTTGGAGGTAAGAAACGCTTGAGAAACTCAAAATTTTCGCAGTTCTGATGCTCGAAACGAATAACTAGAACGGACTAGGGGAAAAGTACGCAGACCGTTGTAATCGGGCGAGTTTCTACTTTCAGATGCAACAGAAATTTTGCGGATTGGTCAATCCGTTCGCGAGATATGGCAGTTTGTAGGTAAGAAACGCTTGAGAAACTCAAAATTTTCGCAGTTCTGATGCTCGAAACGAATAACTAGAACGGCCTAGGGGAAAAGTACGCATACCGTTGTAATCGGGCGAGTTTCTACTTTCAGATGCAACAGAAATTTTGCGGATTAGTCATTCCGTTCGCGAGATATGGCAGTTTGGAGGTAAGAAACGCTTGAGAAACTCAAAATTTTCGCAGTTCTGATGCTCGACAAGCATAACTAGAACGGTCTAGGGGAAAAGTACGCATACCGTTGTAATCGGGCGACTTTCTACTTTCAGATGCAACAGAAATTTTGCGGATTGGTCAATCCGTTCGCGAGATATGGCAGTTTGGAAGTAAGAAACGGTCGAGAAACTCAAAATTATCACAGTTCTGATACTCGAAACGAATAACCAGAACGGCCCAGGGGAAAAGTACGCATACCGTTGTAATCGGGCGAGTTTCTACTTTCAGATGCAACAGAAATTTTGCGGATTGGTCAATCCGTTCGCGAGATATGGCAGTTTGGAGGTAAGCAACGCTTGAGAAACCCAAAATTTTCGCAGTTCTCATGCTCGAAACGAATAACTACAACGGCCTACGGGAAAAGTACGCATACCGTTGTAATCCGGCGAGTTTCTACTTTCAGATGCAACAGAAATTTTGCGGATTGGTCAATCCGTTCGCGAGATATGGCAGTTTGGAAGTAAGAAACGCTTGAGAAACTCAAAATTTTCACAGTTCTGATGCTCGAAACGAATAACTAGAGCGGCCTAGGGGAAAAGTACGCATACCGTTGTAATCGGGCGAGTTTCAACTTTCAGATGCAACAGAAATTTTGCGGATTGGTCAATCCGTTCGCGAGGTATGGCAGTTTGGGGGTAAGAAACGCTTGAGAAACTCAAAATTTTCGCAGTTCTGATGCTCGACAAGCATAACTAGAGCGGTCTAGGGGAAAAGTACGCATACCGTTGTAATCGGGCGACTTTCTACTTTCAGATGCAACAGAAATTTTGCGGATTGGTCAATCCGTTCGCGAGATATGGCAGTTTGGAGGTAAGAAACGGTTGAGAAACTCAAAATTTTCACAGTTCTGATGCTCGAAACGAATAACTAGAGCGGCCTAGGGGAAAAGTACGCATACCGTTGTAATCGGGCGAGTTTCTACTTTCAGATGCAACAGAAATTTTGCGGATTGGTCAATCCGTTCGCGAGATATGGCAGTTTGGAGGTAAGAAACGCTTGAGAAACTCAACATTTTCGCAGTTCTGATGCTCGAAACGAATAACTAGAACGGCCTAGGGGAAAAGTACGCATACCGTTGTAATCGGGCGAGTTTCTACTTTCAGATGCATTAGAAATTTTGCGGATTGGTCAATCCGATCGCGAGATATGGCAGTTTGGAAGTAAGAAACGCTTGAGAAACTCAAAATTTTCGCAGTTCTGATGCTCGGAACGAATAACTAGAACGGCCTAGGGGAAAAGTACGCATACCGTTGTAATCGGGCGAGTTTGTACTTTCAGATGCAACAGAAATTTTGCGGATTGGTCAATCCGTTCGCGAGATATGGCAGTTTGGAGGTAAGAAACGCTTGAGAAACTCAAAATTTTCGCAGTTCTGATGCTCGAAACGAATAACTAGAACGGCCTAGGGGAAAAGTACGCATGCCGTTGTAATCGGGCGAGTTTCTACTTTCAGATGCATTAGAAATTTTGCGGATTGGTCAATCCGATCGCGAGATATGGCAGTTTGGAAGTAAGAAACGCTTGAGAAACTCAAAATTTTCGCAGTTCTGATGCTCGGAACGAATAACTAGAACGGCCTAGGGGAAAAGTACGCATACCGTTGTAATCGGGCGAGTTTGTACTTTCAGATGCAACAGAAATTTTGCGGATTGGTCAATCCGTTCGCGAGATATGGCAGTTTGGAGGTAAGAAACGCTTGAGAAACTCAAAATTTTCGCAGTTCTGATGCTCGAAACGAATAACTAGAACGGCCTAGGGGAAAAGTACGCATACCGTTGTAATCGGGCGAGTTTCTACTTTCAGATGCAACAGAAATTTTGCGGATTGGTCAATCCGTTCGCGAGATATGGCAGTTTGGAGGTAAGAAACGCTTGAGAAACTCAAAATTTTCGCAGTTCTGATGCTCGGAACGAATAACTAGAACGGACTAGGGGAGAAGTACGCATACCTTTGTAATCGGGCGAGTTTTTACTTTCAGATGCAACAGAAATTTTGCGGATTGGTCATTCCTTTCGCTAGATATGGCAGTTTGGAAGTAAGAAACGCTTGAGAAACTCAAAATTTTCGCAGTTCTGATGCTCGAAACGAATAACTAGAACGGCGTAGGGGAAAAGTACGCCTACGGTTGTAATCGGGCGAGTTTCTACTTTCAGATGCAACAGAAATTTTGCGGATTGGTCAAACCGTTCGCGAGATATGGCAGTTTGGAGGTAAGAAACGCTTGAGAAACTCAAAATTTTCGCAGTTCTGATGCTCGAAACGAATAACTAGAACGGACTAGGGGAGAAGTACGCATACCTTTGTAATCGGGCGAGTTTCTACTTTCAGATGCAACAGAAATTTTGCGGATTGGTCATTCCTTTCGCGAGATATGGCAGTTTGGAGGTAAGAAACGCTTGAGAAACTCAAAATTTTCGCAGTTCTGATGCTCGAAACGAATAACTAGAACGGCGTAGGGGAAAAGTACGCCTACCGTTGTAATCGGGCGAGTTTCTACTTTCAGATGCAACAGAAATTTTGCGGATTGGTCAATCCGTTCGCGAGATATGGCAGTTTGGAGGTAAGAAACGCTTGAGAAACTCAAAATTTTCGCAGTTCTGATGCTCGAAACGAATAACTAGAACGGACTAGGGGAAAAGTACGCAGACCGTTGTAATCGGGCGAGTTTCTACTTTCAGATGCAACAGAAATTTTGCGGATTGGTCAATCCGTTCGCGAGATATGGCAGTTTGGAGGTAAGAAACGCTTGAGAAACTCAACATTTTCGCAGTTCTGATGCTCGAAACGAATAACTAGAACGGCCTAGGGGAAAAGTACGCATACCGTTGTAATCGGGCGAGTTTCTACTTTCAGATGCATTAGAAATTTTGCGGATTGGTCAATCCGTTCGCGAGATATGGCAGTTTGGAAGTAAGAAACGCTTGCGAAACTCAAAATTTTCGCAGTTCTGATGCTCGAAACGAATAACTAGAACGGCCTAGGGGAAAAGTACGCATACCGTTGTTATCGGGCGAGTTTCTACTTTCAGATGCAACAGAAATTTTGCGGATTGGTCAATCCGTTCGCGAGATATGGCAGTTTGTAGGTAAGAAACGCTTGAGAAACTCAACATTTTCGCAGTTCTGATGCTCGAAACGAATAACTAGAGCGGCCTAGGGGAAAAGTACGCATACCGTTGTAATCGGGCGAGTTTCAACTTTCAGATGCAACAGAAATTTTGCGGATTGGTCAATCCGTTCGCGAGGTATGGCAGTTTGGGGGTAAGAAACGCTTGAGAAACTCAAAATTTTCGCAGTTCTGATGCTCGACAAGCATAACTAGAGCGGTCTAGGGGAAAAGTACGCATACCGTTGTAATCGGGCGACTTTCTACTTTCAGATGCAACAGAAATTTTGCGGATTGGTCAATCCGTTCGCGAGATATGGCAGTTTGGAGGTAAGAAACGGTTGAGAAACTCAAAATTTTCACAGTTCTGATGCTCGAAACGAATAACTAGAGCGGCCTAGGGGAAAAGTACGCATACCGTTGTAATCGGGCGAGTTTCTACTTTCAGATGCAACAGAAATTTTGCGGATTGGTCAATCCGTTCGCGAGATATGGCAGTTTGGAGGTAAGAAACGCTTGAGAAACTCAACATTTTCGCAGTTCTGATGCTCGAAACGAATAACTAGAACGGCCTAGGGGAAAAGTACGCATACCGTTGTAATCGGGCGAGTTTCTACTTTCAGATGCATTAGAAATTTTGCGGATTGGTCAATCCGATCGCGAGATATGGCAGTTTGGAAGTAAGAAACGCTTGAGAAACTCAAAATTTTCGCAGTTCTGATGCTCGGAACGAATAACTAGAACGGCCTAGGGGAAAAGTACGCATACCGTTGTAATCGGGCGAGTTTGTACTTTCAGATGCAACAGAAATTTTGCGGATTGGTCAATCCGTTCGCGAGATATGGCAGTTTGGAGGTAAGAAACGCTTGAGAAACTCAAAATTTTCGCAGTTCTGATGCTCGAAACGAATAACTAGAACGGCCTAGGGGAAAAGTACGCATACCGTTGTTATCGGGCGAGTTTCTACTTTCAGATGCAACAGAAATTTTGCGGATTGGTCAATCCGTTCGCGAGATATGGCAGTTTGTAGGTAAGAAACGCTTGAGAAACTCAACATTTTCGCAGTTCTGATGCTCGAAACGAATAACTAGAACGGCCTAGGGGAAAAGTACGCATACCGTTGTAATCGGGCGAGTTTCTACTTTCAGATGCAACAGAAATTTTACGGATTGGTCGAACCGTTCGCGAGATATGGCAGTTTGGAGGTAAGAAACGCTTGAGAAACTCAAAATTTTCGCAGTTCTGATGCTCGAAACGAATAACTAGAACGGACTAGGGGAGAAGTACGCATACCGTTGTAATCGGGCGAGTTTCTACTTTCAGATGCAACAGAAATTTTGCGGATTGGTCATTCCTTTCGCGAGATATGGCAGTTTGGAGGTAAGAAACGCTTGAGAATCTCAAAATTTTCGCAGTTCTGATGCTCGAAACGAATAACTAGAACGGCGTAGGGGAAAAGTACGCCTACCGTTGTAATCGGGCGAGTTTCTACTTTCAGATGCAACAGAAATTTTGCGGATTGGTCAATCCGTTCGCGAGATATGGCAGTTTGTAGGTAAGAAACGCTTGAGAAACTCAAAATTTTCGCAGTTCTGATGCTCGAAACGAATAACTAGAACGGCCTAGGGGAAAAGTACGCATACCGCTGTAATCGGGCGAGTTTCTACTTTCAGATGCAACAGAAATTTTGCGGATTAGTCATTCCGTTCGCGAGATATGGCAGTTTGGAGGTAAGAAACGCTTGAGAAACTCAAAATTTTCGCAGTTCTGATGCTCGACAAGCATAACTAGAACGGTCTAGGGGAAAAGTACGCATACCGTTGTAATCGGGCGACTTTCTACTTTCAGATGCAACAGAAATTTTGCGGATTGGTCAATCCGTTCGCGAGATATGGCAGTTTGGAGGTAAGAAACGCTTGAGAAACTCAAAATTTTCGCAGTTCTGATGCTCGAAACGAATAACTAGAACGGACTTGGGGAAACGTACGCATACCGTTGTAATCGGGCGAGTTTCTACTTTCAGATGCAACAGAAATTTTGCGGATTGGTCAATCCGTTCGCGAGATATGGCAGTTTGGAGGCAAGAAACGGTCGAGAAATTCAAAATTATCACAGTTCTGATACTCGAAACGAATAACCAGAACGGCCTAGGGGAAAAGTACGCATACCGTTGTAATCGGGCGAGTTTCTACTTTCAGATGCAACAGAAATTTTGCGGATTGGTCAATCCGTTCGCGAGATATGGCAGTTTGGAGGTAAGAAACGCTTGAGAAACTCAAAATTTTCGCAGTTCTGATGCTCGAAACGAATAACTAGAACGGCCCAGGGGAAAAGTACGCATACCGTTGTAAGCGGGCGAGTTTCTACTTTCAGATGCAACAGAAATTTTGCGGATTAGTCAATCCGTTCGCGAGATATGGCAGTTTGGAGGTAAGAAACGCTTGAGAAACTCAAAATTTTCGCAGTTCTGATGCTCGACAAGCATAACTAGAACGGTCTAGGGGAAAAGTACACATACCGTTGTAATCGGGCGACTTTCTACTTTCAGATGCAACAGAAATTTTGCGGATTGGTCAATCCGTTCGCGAGATATGGCAGTTTGGAGGTAAGAAACGCTTGAGAAACTCAAAATTTTCGCAGTTCTGATGCTCGAAACGAATAACTAGAACGGACTTGGGGAAACGTACGCATACCGTTGTAATCGGGCGAGTTTCTAATTTCAGATGCAACAGAAATTTTGCGGATTGGTCAATCCGTTCGCGAGATATGGCAGTTTGGAGGTAAGAAACGCTTGAGAAACTCAACATTTTCGCAGTTCTGATGCTCGAAACGAATAACTAGAACGGCCTAGGGGAAAAGTACGCATACCGTTGTAATCGGGCGAGTTTCTACTTTCAGATGCATTAGAAATTTTGCGGATTGGTCAATCCGTTCGCGAGATATGGCAGTTTGGAAGTAAGAAACGCTTGCGAAACTCAAAATTTTCGCAGTTCTGATGCTCGGAACGAATAACTAGAACGGCCTAGGGGAAAAGTACGCATACCGTTGTAATCGGGCGAGTTTGTACTTTCAGATGCAACAGAAATTTTGCGGATTGGTCAATCCGTTCGCGAGATATGGCAGTTTGGAGGTAAGAAACGCTTGAGAAACTCAAAATTTTCGCAGTTCTGATGCTCGAAACGAATAACTAGAACGGCCTAGGGGAAAAGTACGCATACCGTTGTTATCGGGCGAGTTTCTACTTTCAGATGCAACAGAAATTTTGCGGATTGGTCAATCCGTTCGCGAGATATGGCAGTTTGTAGGTAAGAAACGCTTGAGAAACTCAACATTTTCGCAGTTCTGATGCTCGAAACGAATAACTAGAACGGCCTAGGGGAAAAGTACGCATACCGTTGTAATCGGGCGAGTTTCTACTTTCAGATGCAACAGAAATTTTACGGATTGGTCGAACCGTTCGCGAGATATGGCAGTTTGGAGGTAAGAAACGCTTGAGAAACTCAAAATTTTCGCAGTTCTGATGCTCGAAACGAATAACTAGAACGGACTAGGGGAGAAGTACGCATACCGTTGTAATCGGGCGAGTTTCTACTTTCAGATGCAACAGAAATTTTGCGGATTGGTCATTCCTTTCGCGAGATATGGCAGTTTGGAGGTAAGAAACGCTTGAGAATCTCAAAATTTTCGCAGTTCTGATGCTCGAAACGAATAACTAGAACGGCGTAGGGGAAAAGTACGCCTACCGTTGTAATCGGGCGAGTTTCTACTTTCAGATGCAACAGAAATTTTGCGGATTGGTCAATCCGTTCGCGAGATATGGCAGTTTGTAGGTAAGAAACGCTTGAGAAACTCAAAATTTTCGCAGTTCTGATGCTCGAAACGAATAACTAGAACGGCCTAGGGGAAAAGTACGCATACCGCTGTAATCGGGCGAGTTTCTACTTTCAGATGCAACAGAAATTTTGCGGATTAGTCATTCCGTTCGCGAGATATGGCAGTTTGGAGGTAAGAAACGCTTGAGAAACTCAAAATTTTCGCAGTTCTGATGCTCGACAAGCATAACTAGAACGGTCTAGGGGAAAAGTACGCATACCGTTGTAATCGGGCGACTTTCTACTTTCAGATGCAACAGAAATTTTGCGGATTGGTCAATCCGTTCGCGAGATATGGCAGTTTGGAGGTAAGAAACGCTTGAGAAACTCAAAATTTTCGCAGTTCTGATGCTCGAAACGAATAACTAGAACGGACTTGGGGAAACGTACGCATACCGTTGTAATCGGGCGAGTTTCTACTTTCAGATGCAACAGAAATTTTGCGGATTGGTCAATCCGTTCGCGAGATATGGCAGTTTGGAGGCAAGAAACGGTCGAGAAATTCAAAATTATCACAGTTCTGATACTCGAAACGAATAACCAGAACGGCCTAGGGGAAAAGTACGCATACCGTTGTAATCGGGCGAGTTTCTACTTTCAGATGCAACAGAAATTTTGCGGATTGGTCAATCCGTTCGCGAGATATGGCAGTTTGGAGGTAAGAAACGCTTGAGAAACTCAAAATTTTCGCAGTTCTGATGCTCGAAACGAATAACTAGAACGGCCCAGGGGAAAAGTACGCATACCGTTGTAAGCGGGCGAGTTTCTACTTTCAGATGCAACAGAAATTTTGCGGATTAGTCAATCCGTTCGCGAGATATGGCAGTTTGGAGGTAAGAAACGCTTGAGAAACTCAAAATTTTCGCAGTTCTGATGCTCGACAAGCATAACTAGAACGGTCTAGGGGAAAAGTACACATACCGTTGTAATCGGGCGACTTTCTACTTTCAGATGCAACAGAAATTTTGCGGATTGGTCAATCCGTTCGCGAGATATGGCAGTTTGGAGGTAAGAAACGCTTGAGAAACTCAAAATTTTCGCAGTTCTGATGCTCGAAACGAATAACTAGAACGGACTTGGGGAAACGTACGCATACCGTTGTAATCGGGCGAGTTTCTAATTTCAGATGCAACAGAAATTTTGCGGATTGGTCAATCCGTTCGCGAGATATGGCAGTTTGGAGGTAAGAAACGCTTGAGAAACTCAACATTTTCGCAGTTCTGATGCTCGAAACGAATAACTAGAACGGCCTAGGGGAATAGTACGCATACCGTTGTAATCGGGCGAGTTTCTACTTTCAGATGCATTAGAAATTTTGCGGATTGGTCAATCCGTTCGCGAGATATGGCAGTTTGGATGTAAGAAACGCTTGCGAAACTCAAAATTTTCGCAGTTCTGATGCTCGGAACGAATAACTAGAACGGCCTAGGGGAAAAGTACGCATACCGTTGTAATCGGGCGAGTTTGTACTTTCAGATGCAACAGAAATTTTGCGGATTGGTCAATCCGTTCGCGAGATATGGCAGTTTGGAGGTAAGAAACGCTTGAGAGACTCAAAATTTTCGCAGTTCTGATGCTCGAAACGAATAACTAGAACGGCCTAGGGGAAAAGTACGCATACCGTTGTTATCGGGCGAGTTTCTACTTTCAGATGCAACAGAAATTTTGCGGATTGGTCAATCCGTTCGCGAGATATGGCAGTTTGTAGGTAAGAAACGCTTGAGAAACTCAACATTTTCGCAGTTCTGATGCTCGAAACGAATAACTAGAACGGCCTAGGGGAAAAGTACGCATACCGTTGTAATCGGGCGAGTTTCTACTTTCAGATGCAACAGAAATTTTACGGATTGGTCGAACCGTTCGCGAGATATGGCAGTTTGGAGGTAAGAAACGCTTGAGAAACTCAAAATTTTCGCAGTTCTGATGCTCGAAACGAATAACTAGAACGGACTAGGGGAGAAGTACGCATACCGTTGTAATCGGGCGAGTTTCTACTTTCAGATGCAACAGAAATTTTGCGGATTGGTCATTCCTTTCGCGAGATATGGCAGTTTGGAGGTAAGAAACGCTTGAGAATCTCAAAATTTTCGCAGTTCTGATGCTCGAAACGAATAACTAGAACGGCGTAGGGGAAAAGTACGCCTACCGTTGTAATCGGGCGAGTTTCTACTTTCAGATGCAACAGAAATTTTGCGGATTGGTCAATCCGTTCGCGAGATATGGCAGTTTGTAGGTAAGAAACGCTTGAGAAACTCAAAATTTTCGCAGTTCTGATGCTCGAAACGAATAACTAGAACGGCCTAGGGGAAAAGTACGCATACCGTTGTAATCGGGCGAGTTTCTACTTTCAGATGCAACAGAAATTTTGCGGATTAGTCATTCCGTTCGCGAGATATGGCAGTTTGGAGGTAAGAAACGCTTGAGAAACTCAAAATTTTCGCAGTTCTGATGCTCGACAAGCATAACTAGAACGGTCTAGGGGAAAAGTACGCATACCGTTGTAATCGGGCGACTTTCTACTTTCAGATGCAACAGAAATTTTGCGGATTGGTCAATCCGTTCGCGAGATATGGCAGTTTGGAGGTAAGAAACGCTTGAGAAACTCAAAATTTTCGCAGTTCTGATGCTCGACAAGCATAACTAGAACGGTCTAGGGGAAAAGTACGCATACCGTTGTAATCGGGCGACTTTCTACTTTCAGATGCAACAGAAATTTTGCGGATTGGTCAATCCGTTCGCGAGATATGGCAGTTTGGAGGTAAGAAACGCTTGAGAAACTCAAAATTTTCGCAGTTCTGATGCTCGAAACGAATAACTAGAACGGACTTGGGGAAACGTACGCATACCGTTGTAATCGGGCGAGTTTCTACTTTCAGATGCAACAGAAATTTTGCGGATTGGTCAATCCGTTCGCGAGATATGGCAGTTTGGAGGCAAGAAACGGTCGAGAAATTCAAAATTATCACAGTTCTGATACTCGAAACGAATAACCAGAACGGCCTAGGGGAAAAGTACGCATACCGTTGTAATTGTGCGAGTTTCTACTTTCAGATGCAACAGAAATTTTGCGGATTGGTCAGTCCGTTCGCGAGATATGGCAGTTTGGAAGTAAGAAACGCTTGAGAAACTCAACATTTTCGCAGTTCTGATGCTCGAAACGAATAACTAGAACGGCCTAGGGGAAAAGTACGCATACCGTTGTAATCGGGCGAGTTTCTACTTTCAGATGCATTAGAAATTTTGCGGATTGGTCAATCCGTTCGCGAGATATGGCAGTTTGGAAGTAAGAAACGCTTGCGAAACTCAAAATTTTCGCAGTTCTGATGCTCGGAACGAATAACTAGAACGGCCTAGGGGAAAAGTACGCATACCGTTGTAATCGGGCGAGTTTGTACTTTCAGATGCAACAGAAATTTTGCGGATTGGTCAATCCGTTCGCGAGATATGGCAGTTTGGAGGTAAGAAACGCTTGAGAGACTCAAAATTTTCGCAGTTCTGATGCTCGAAACGAATAACTAGAACGGCCTAGGGGAAAAGTACGCATACCGTTGTTATCGGGCGAGTTTCTACTTTCAGATGCAACAGAAATTTTGCGGATTGGTCAATCCGTTCGCGAGATATGGCAGTTTGTAGGTAAGAAACGCTTGAGAAACTCAACATTTTCGCAGTTCTGATGCTCGAAACGAATAACTAGAACGGCCTAGGGGAAAAGTACGCATACCGTTGTAATCGGGCGAGTTTCTACTTTCAGATGCAACAGAAATTTTACGGATTGGTCGAACCGTTCGCGAGATATGGCAGTTTGGAGGTAAGAAACGCTTGAGAAACTCAAAATTTTCGCAGTTCTGATGCTCGAAACGAATAACTAGAACGGACTAGGGGAGAAGTACGCATACCGTTGTAATCGGGCGAGTTTCTACTTTCAGATGCAACAGAAATTTTGCGGATTGGTCATTCCTTTCGCGAGATATGGCAGTTTGGAGGTAAGAAACGCTTGAGAATCTCAAAATTTTCGCAGTTCTGATGCTCGAAACGAATAACTAGAACGGCGTAGGGGAAAAGTACGCCTACCGTTGTAATCGGGCGAGTTTCTACTTTCAGATGCAACAGAAATTTTGCGGATTGGTCAATCCGTTCGCGAGATATGGCAGTTTGTAGGTAAGAAACGCTTGAGAAACTCAAAATTTTCGCAGTTCTGATGCTCGAAACGAATAACTAGAACGGCCTAGGGGAAAAGTACGCATACCGTTGTAATCGGGCGAGTTTCTACTTTCAGATGCAACAGAAATTTTGCGGATTAGTCATTCCGTTCGCGAGATATGGCAGTTTGGAGGTAAGAAACGCTTGAGAAACTCAAAATTTTCGCAGTTCTGATGCTCGACAAGCATAACTAGAACGGTCTAGGGGAAAAGTACGCATACCGTTGTAATCGGGCGACTTTCTACTTTCAGATGCAACAGAAATTTTGCGGATTGGTCAATCCGTTCGCGAGATATGGCAGTTTGGAGGTAAGAAACGCTTGAGAAACTCAAAATTTTCGCAGTTCTGATGCTCGACAAGCATAACTAGAACGGTCTAGGGGAAAAGTACGCATACCGTTGTAATCGGGCGACTTTCTACTTTCAGATGCAACAGAAATTTTGCGGATTGGTCAATCCGTTCGCGAGATATGGCAGTTTGGAGGTAAGAAACGCTTGAGAAACTCAAAATTTTCGCAGTTCTGATGCTCGAAACGAATAACTAGAACGGACTTGGGGAAACGTACGCATACCGTTGTAATCGGGCGAGTTTCTACTTTCAGATGCAACAGAAATTTTGCGGATTGGTCAATCCGTTCGCGAGATATGGCAGTTTGGAGGCAAGAAACGGTCGAGAAATTCAAAATTATCACAGTTCTGATACTCGAAACGAATAACCAGAACGGCCTAGGGGAAAAGTACGCATACCGTTGTAATTGGGCGAGTTTCTACTTTCAGATGCAACAGAAATTTTGCGGATTGGTCAGTCCGTTCGCGAGATATGGCAGTTTGGAGGTAAGAAACGCTTGAGAAACTCAACATTTTCGCAGTTCTGATGCTCGAAACGAATAACAAGAACGGCCTAGGGGAAAACTACACCTACCGTTGTAATCGGGCGAGTTTCTACTTTCAGATGCAACAGAAATTTTGCGGATTGGTCAATCCGTTCACGAGATATGGCAGTTTGGAGGTAAGCAACGCTTGAGAAACCCAAAATATTCGCAGTTCTCATGCTCGAAACGAATAACTACAACGGCCTACGGGAAAAGTACGCATACCGTTGTAATCGGGCGAGTTTCTACTTTCAGATGCAACAGAAATTTTGCGGATTGGTCAATCCGTTCGCGAGATATGGCAGTTTGGAAGTAAGAAACGCTTGAGAAACCCAAAATTTTCGCAGTTCTGATGCTCGACAAGCATAACTAGAACGGTCTAGGGGAAAAGTACGCATACCGCTGTAATCGGGCGAGTTTCTACTTTCAGATGCAACAGAAATTTTGCGGATTGGTCAATCCGTTCGCGAGATATGGCAGTTTGTAGGTAAGAAGCGCTTTAGAAACTCAACATTTTCGCAGTTCTGATGCTCGAAACGAATAACTAGAACGGCCTAGGGGAAAAGTACGCATACCGTTGTAAGCGGGCGAGTTTCTACTTTCAGATGCAACAGAAATTTTGCGGATTGGTCAATCCGTTCGCGAGATATGGCAGTTTGGATGTATGAAACACTTGAGAAACACAAAATTTTCGCAGTTCTGATGCTCGAAACGAATAACTAGGGCGGCCTAGGGGAAAAGTACGCATACCGTTGTAATCGGGCGAGTTTCTACTTTCAGATGCAACAGAAATTTTGCGGATTGGTCAATCCGATCGCGAGATATGGCAGTTTGGAGGCAAGAAACGGTCGAGAAACTCAAAATTATCACAGTTCTTGACTCGAAACGAATAACCAGAACGGCCTAGGGGAAAAGTACGCATACCGTTGTAATCGGGCGAGTTTCTACTTTCAGATGCAACAGAAATTTTGCGGATTGGTCATTCCGTTCGCGAGATTTGGCAGTTTGGAGGTAAGAAACGCTTGAGAAACTCAACATTTTCGCAGTTCTGATGCTCGAAACGAATAACTAGAACGGCCTAGGGGAAAACTACACCTACCGTTGTAATCCGGCGAGTTTCTACTTTCAGATGCAACAGAAATTTTGCGGATTGGTCAATCCGTTCGCGAGATATGGCAGTTTGGAAGTAAGAAACGCTTGAGAAACTCAAAATTTTCGCAGTTCTGATGCTCGAAACGAATAACTAGAACGGCCCAGGGGAAAAGTACGCATACCGTTGTAAGCGGGCGAGTTTCTACTTTCAGATGCAACAGAAATTTTGCGGATTAGTCAATCCGTTCGCGAGATATGGCAGTTTGGAGGTAAGAAACGCTTGAGAAACTCAAAATTTTCGCAGTTCTGATGCTCGACAAGCATAACTAGAACGGTCTAGGGGAAAAGTACACATACCGTTGTAATCGGGCGACTTTCTACTTTCAGATGCAACAGAAATTTTGCGGATTGGTCAATCCGTTCGCGAGATATGGCAGTTTGGAGGTAAGAAACGCTTGAGAAACTCAAAATTTTCGCAGTTCTGATGCTCGAAACGAATAACTAGAACGGACTTGGGGAAACGTACGCATACCGTTGTAATCGGGCGAGTTTGTACTTTCAGATGCAACAGAAATTTTGCGGATTGGTCAATCCGTTCGCGAGATATGGCAGTTTGGAGGTAAGAAACGCTTGAGAGACTCAAACTTTTCGCAGTTCTGATGCTCGAAACGAATAACTAGAACGGCCTAGGGGAAAAGTACGCATACCGTTGTTATCGGGCGAGTTTCTACTTTCAGATGCAACAGAAATTTTGCGGATTGGTCAATCCGTTCGCGAGATATGGCAGTTTGTAGGTAAGAAACGCTTGAGAAACTCAACATTTTCGCAGTTCTGATGCTCGAAACGAATAACTAGAACGGCCTAGGGGAAAAGTACGCATACCGTTGTAATCGGGCGAGTTTCTACTTTCAGATGCAACAGAAATTTTACGGATTGGTCGAACCGTTCGCGAGATATGGCAGTTTGGAGGTAAGAAACGCTTGAGAAACTCAAAATTTTCGCAGTTCTGATGCTCGAAACGAATAACTAGAACGGACTAGGGGAGAAGTACGCATACCGTTGTAATCGGGCGAGTTTCTACTTTCAGATGCAACAGAAATTTTGCGGATTGGTCATTCCTTTCGCGAGATATGGCAGTTTGGAGGTAAGAAACGCTTGAGAATCTCAAAATTTTCGCAGTTCTGATGCTCGAAACGAATAACTAGAACGGCGTAGGGGAAAAGTACGCCTACCGTTGTAATCGGGCGAGTCTCTACTTTCAGATGCAACAGAAATTTTGCGGATTGGTCAATCCGTTCGCGAGATATGGCAGTTTGTAGGTAAGAAACGCTTGAGAAACTCAAAATTTTCGCAGTTCTGATGCTCGAAACGAATAACTAGAACGGCCTAGGGGAAAAGTACGCATACCGTTGTAATCGGGCGAGTTTCTACTTTCAGATGCAACAGAAATTTTGCGGATTAGTCATTCCGTTCGCGAGATATGGCAGTTTGGAGGTAAGAAACGCTTGAGAAACTCAAAATTTTCGCAGTTCTGATGCTCGACAAGCATAACTAGAACGGTCTAGGGGAAAAGTACGCATACCGTTGTAATCGGGCGACTTTCTACTTTCAGATGCAACAGAAATTTTGCGGATTGGTCAATCCGTTCGCGAGATATGGCAGTTTGGAGGTAAGAAACGCTTGAGAAACTCAAAATTTTCGCAGTTCTGATGCTCGAAACGAATAACTAGAACGGACTTGGGGAAACGTACGCATACCGTTGTAATCGGGCGAGTTTCTACTTTCAGATGCAACAGAAATTTTGCGGATTGGTCAATCCGTTCGCGAGATATGGCAGTTTGGAGGCAAGAAACGGTCGAGAAATTCAAAATTATCACAGTTCTGATACTCGAAACGAATAACCAGAACGGCCTAGGGGAAAAGTACGCATACCGTTGTAATCGGGCGAGTTTCTACTTTCAGATGCAACAGAAATTTTGCGGATTGGTCAATCCGTTCGCGAGATATGGCAGTTTGGAGGTAAGAAACGCTTGAGAAACTCAAAATTTTCGCAGTTCTGATGCTCGAAACGAATAACTAGAACGGACTTGGGGAAACGTACGCATACCGTTGTAATCGGGCGAGTTTCTACTTTCAGATGCAACAGAAATTTTGCGGATTGGTCAATCCGTTCGCGAGATATGGCAGTTTGGAGGCAAGAAACGGTCGAGAAACTCAAAATTATCACAGTTCTTGACTCGAAGCGAATAACCAGAACGGCCTAGGGGAAAAGTACGCATACCGTTGTAATCGGGCGAGTTTCTACTTTCAGATGCAACAGAAATTTTGCGGATTGGTCAATCCGTTCGCGAGATATGGCAGTTTGGAGGTAAGAAACGCTTGAGAAACTCAAAATTTTCGCAGTTCTGATGCTCGAAACGAATAACTAGAACGGCCCAGGGGAAAAGTACGCATACCGTTGTAAGCGGGCGAGTTTCTACTTTCAGATGCAACAGAAATTTTGCGGATTAGTCAATCCGTTCGCGAGATATGGCAGTTTGGAGGTAAGAAACGCTTGAGAAACTCAAAATTTTCGCAGTTCTGATGCTCGACAAGCATAACTAGAACGGTCTAGGGGAAAAGTACACATACCGTTGTAATCGGGCGACTTTCTACATTCAGATGCAACAGAAATTTTGCGGATTGGTCAATCCGTTCGCGAGATATGGCAGTTTGGAGGTAAGAAACGCTTGAGAAACTCAAAATTTTCGCAGTTCTGATGCTCGACAAGCATAACTAGAACGGTCTAGGGGAAAAGTACGCATACCGTTGTAATCGGGCGACTTTCTACTTTCAGATGCAACAGAAATTTTGCGGATTGGTCAATCCGTTCGCGAGATATGGCAGTTTGGAGGTAAGAAACGCTTGAGAAACTCAAAATTTTCGCAGTTCTGATGCTCGAAACGAATAACTAGAACGGACTTGGGGAAACGTACGCATACCGTTGTAATCGGGCGAGTTTCTACTTTCAGATGCAACAGAAATTTTGCGGATTGGTCAATCCGTTCGCGAGATATGGCAGTTTGGAGGCAAGAAACGGTCGAGAAATTCAAAATTATCACAGTTCTGATACTCGAAACGAATAACCAGAACGGCCTAGGGGAAAAGTACGCATACCGTTGTAATCGGGCGAGTTTCTACTTTCAGATGCAACAGAAATTTTGCGGATTGGTCAATCCGTTCGCGAGATATGGCAGTTTGGAGGTAAGAAACGCTTGAGAAACTCAAAATTTTCGCAGTTCTGATGCTCGAAACGAATAACTAGAACGGACTTGGGGAAACGTACGCATACCGTTGTAATCGGGCGAGTTTCTACTTTCAGATGCAACAGAAATTTTGCGGATTGGTCAATCCGTTCGCGAGATATGGCAGTTTGGAGGCAAGAAACGGTCGAGAAACTCAAAATTATCACAGTTCTTGACTCGAAGCGAATAACCAGAACGGCCTAGGGGAAAAGTACGCATACCGTTGTAATCGGGCGAGTTTCTACTTTCAGATGCAACAGAAATTTTGCGGATTGGTCAATCCGTTCGCGAGATATGGCAGTTTGGAGGTAAGAAACGCTTGAGAAACTCAAAATTTTCGCAGTTCTGATGCTCGAAACGAATAACTAGAACGGCCCAGGGGAAAAGTACGCATACCGTTGTAAGCGGGCGAGTTTCTACTTTCAGATGCAACAGAAATTTTGCGGATTAGTCAATCCGTTCGCGAGATATGGCAGTTTGGAGGTAAGAAACGCTTGAGAAACTCAAAATTTTCGCAGTTCTGATGCTCGACAAGCATAACTAGAACGGTCTAGGGGAAAAGTACACATACCGTTGTAATCGGGCGACTTTCTACATTCAGATGCAACAGAAATTTTGCGGATTGGTCAATCCGTTCGCGAGATATGGCAGTTTGGAGGTAAGAAACGCTTGAGAAACTCAAAATTTTCGCAGTTCTGATGCTCGAAACGAATAACTAGAACGGACTTGGGGAAACGTACGCATAGCGTTGTAATCGGGCGAGTTTCTAATTTCAGATGCAACAGAAATTTTGCGGATTGGTCAATCCGTTCGCGAGATATGGCAGTTTGGAGGTAAGAAACGCTTGAGAAACTCAACATTTTCGCAGTTCTGATGCTCGAAACGAATAACTAGAACGGCCTAGGGGAAAAGTACGCATACCGTTGTAATCGGGCGAGTTTCTACTTTCAGATGCATTAGAAATTTTGCGGATTGGTCAATCCGTTCGCGAGATATGGCAGTTTGGAAGTAAGAAACGCTTGCGAAACTCAAAATTTTCGCAGTTCTGATGCTCGGAACGAATAACTAGAACGGCCTAGGGGAAAAGTACGCATACCGTTGTAATCGGGCGAGTTTGTACTTTCAGATGCAACAGAAATTTTGCGGATTGGTCAATCCGTTCGCGAGATATGGCAGTTTGGAGGTAAGAAACGCTTGAGAGACTCAAAATTTTCGCAGTTCTGATGCTCGAAACGAATAACTAGAACGGCCTAGGGGAAAAGTACGCATACCGTTGTTATCGGGCGAGTTTCTACTTTCAGATGCAACAGAAATTTTGCGGATTGGTCAATCCGTTCGCGAGATATGGCAGTTTGTAGGTAAGAAACGCTTGAGAAACTCAACATTTTCGCAGTTCTGATGCTCGAAACGAATAACTAGAACGGCCTAGGGGAAAAGTACGCATACCGTTGTAATCGGGCCAGTTTCTACTTTCAGATGCAACAGAAATTTTGCGGATTGGTCATTCCTTTCGCGAGATATGACAGTTTGGAGGTAAGAAACGCTTGAGAATCTCAAAATTTTCGCAGTTCTGATGCTCGAAACGAATAACTAGAACGGCGTAGGGGAAAAGTACGCATACCGTTGTAATCGGGCGAGTTTCTACTTTCAGATGCAACAGAAATTTTGCGGATTAGTCATTCCGTTCGCGAGATATGGCAGTTTGGAGGTAAGAAACGCTTGAGAAACTCAAAATTTTCGCAGTTCTGATGCTCGACAAGCATAACTAGAACGGTCTAGGGGAAAAGTACGCATACCGTTGTAATCGGGCGACTTTCTACTTTCAGATGCAACAGAAATTTTGCGGATTGGTCAATCCGTTCGCGAGATATGGCAGTTTGGAGGTAAGAAACGCTTGAGAAACTCAAAATTTTCGCAGTTCTGATGCTCGACAAGCATAACTAGAACGGTCTAGGGGAAAAGTACGCATACCGTTGTAATCGGGCGACTTTCTACTTTCAGATGCAACAGAAATTTTGCGGATTGGTCAATCCGTTCGCGAGATATGGCAGTTTGGAGGTAAGAAACGCTTGAGAAACTCAAAATTTTCGCAGTTCTGATGCTCGAAACGAATAACTAGAACGGACTTGGGGAAACGTACGCATACCGTTGTAATCGGGCGAGTTTGTACTTTCAGATGCAACAGAAATTTTGCGGATTGGTCAATCCGTTCGCGAGATATGGCAGTTTGGAGGTAAGAAACGCTTGAGAGACTCAAACTTTTCGCAGTTCTGATGCTCGAAACGAATAACTAGAACGGCCTAGGGGAAAAGTACGCATACCGTTGTTATCGGGCGAGTTTCTACTTTCAGATGCAACAGAAATTTTGCGGATTGGTCAATCCGTTCGCGAGATATGGCAGTTTGTAGGTAAGAAACGCTTGAGAAACTCAACATTTTCGCAGTTCTGATGCTCGAAACGAATAACTAGAACGGCCTAGGGGAAAAGTACGCATACCGTTGTAATCGGGCGAGTTTCTACTTTCAGATGCAACAGAAATTTTACGGATTGGTCGAACCGTTCGCGAGATATGGCAGTTTGGAGGTAAGAAACGCTTGAGAAACTCAAAATTTTCGCAGTTCTGATGCTCGAAACGAATAACTAGAACGGACTAGGGGAGAAGTACGCATACCGTTGTAATCGGGCGAGTTTCTACTTTCAGATGCAACAGAAATTTTGCGGATTGGTCATTCCTTTCGCGAGATATGGCAGTTTGGAGGTAAGAAACGCTTGAGAATCTCAAAATTTTCGCAGTTCTGATGCTCGAAACGAATAACTAGAACGGCGTAGGGGAAAAGTACGCCTACCGTTGTAATCGGGCGAGTCTCTACTTTCAGATGCAACAGAAATTTTGCGGATTGGTCAATCCGTTCGCGAGATATGGCAGTTTGTAGGTAAGAAACGCTTGAGAAACTCAAAATTTTCGCAGTTCTGATGCTCGAAACGAATAACTAGAACGGCCTAGGGGAAAAGTACGCATACCGTTGTAATCGGGCGAGTTTCTACTTTCAGATGCAACAGAAATTTTGCGGATTAGTCATTCCGTTCGCGAGATATGGCAGTTTGGAGGTAAGAAACGCTTGAGAAACTCAAAATTTTCGCAGTTCTGATGCTCGACAAGCATAACTAGAACGGTCTAGGGGAAAAGTACGCATACCGTTGTAATCGGGCGACTTTCTACTTTCAGATGCAACAGAAATTTTGCGGATTGGTCAATCCGTTCGCGAGATATGGCAGTTTGGAGGTAAGAAACGCTTGAGAAACTCAAAATTTTCGCAGTTCTGATGCTCGAAACGAATAACTAGAACGGACTTGGGGAAACGTACGCATACCGTTGTAATCGGGCGAGTTTCTACTTTCAGATGCAACAGAAATCTTGCGGATTGGTCAATCCGTTCGCGAGATATGGCAGTTTGGAGGCAAGAAACGGTCGAGAAATTCAAAATTATCACAGTTCTGATACTCGAAACGAATAACCAGAACGGCCTAGGGGAAAAGTACGCATACCGTTGTAATCGGGCGAGTTTCTACTTTCAGATGCAACAGAAATTTTGCGGATTGGTCAATCCGTTCGCGAGATATGGCAGTTTGGAGGTAAGAAACGCTTGAGAAACTCAAAATTTTCGCAGTTCTGATGCTCGAAACGAATAACTAGAACGGACTTGGGGAAACGTACGCATACCGTTGTAATCGGGCGAGTTTCTACTTTCAGATGCAACAGAAATTTTGCGGATTGGTCAATCCGTTCGCGAGATATGGCAGTTTGGAGGCAAGAAACGGTCGAGAAACTCAAAATTATCACAGTTCTTGACTCGAAGCGAATAACCAGAACGGCCTAGGGGAAAAGTACGCATACCGTTGTAATCGGGCGAGTTTCTACTTTCAGATGCAACAGAAATTTTGCGGATTGGTCAATCCGTTCGCGAGATATGGCAGTTTGGAGGTAAGAAACGCTTGAGAAACTCAAAATTTTCGCAGTTCTGATGCTCGAAACGAATAACTAGAACGGCCCAGGGGAAAAGTACGCATACCGTTGTAAGCGGGCGAGTTTCTACTTTCAGATGCAACAGAAATTTTGCGGATTAGTCAATCCGTTCGCGAGATATGGCAGTTTGGAGGTAAGAAACGCTTGAGAAACTCAAAATTTTCGCAGTTCTGATGCTCGACAAGCATAACTAGAACGGTCTAGGGGAAAAGTACACATACCGTTGTAATCGGGCGACTTTCTACATTCAGATGCAACAGAAATTTTGCGGATTGGTCAATCCGTTCGCGAGATATGGCAGTTTGGAGGTAAGAAACGCTTGAGAAACTCAAAATTTTCGCAGTTCTGATGCTCGACAAGCATAACTAGAACGGTCTAGGGGAAAAGTACGCATACCGTTGTAATCGGGCGACTTTCTACTTTCAGATGCAACAGAAATTTTGCGGATTGGTCAATCCGTTCGCGAGATATGGCAGTTTGGAGGTAAGAAACGCTTGAGAAACTCAAAATTTTCGCAGTTCTGATGCTCGAAACGAATAACTAGAACGGACTTGGGGAAACGTACGCATACCGTTGTAATCGGGCGAGTTTCTACTTTCAGATGCAACAGAAATTTTGCGGATTGGTCAATCCGTTCGCGAGATATGGCAGTTTGGAGGCAAGAAACGGTCGAGAAATTCAAAATTATCACAGTTCTGATACTCGAAACGAATAACCAGAACGGCCTAGGGGAAAAGTACGCATACCGTTGTAATCGGGCGAGTTTCTACTTTCAGATGCAACAGAAATTTTGCGGATTGGTCAATCCGTTCGCGAGATATGGCAGTTTGGAGGTAAGAAACGCTTGAGAAACTCAAAATTTTCGCAGTTCTGATGCTCGAAACGAATAACTAGAACGGACTTGGGGAAACGTACGCATACCGTTGTAATCGGGCGAGTTTCTACTTTCAGATGCAACAGAAATTTTGCGGATTGGTCAATCCGTTCGCGAGATATGGCAGTTTGGAGGCAAGAAACGGTCGAGAAACTCAAAATTATCACAGTTCTTGACTCGAAGCGAATAACCAGAACGGCCTAGGGGAAAAGTACGCATACCGTTGTAATCGGGCGAGTTTCTACTTTCAGATGCAACAGAAATTTTGCGGATTGGTCAATCCGTTCGCGAGATATGGCAGTTTGGAGGTAAGAAACGCTTGAGAAACTCAAAATTTTCGCAGTTCTGATGCTCGAAACGAATAACTAGAACGGCCCAGGGGAAAAGTACGCATACCGTTGTAAGCGGGCGAGTTTCTACTTTCAGATGCAACAGAAATTTTGCGGATTAGTCAATCCGTTCGCGAGATATGGCAGTTTGGAGGTAAGAAACGCTTGAGAAACTCAAAATTTTCGCAGTTCTGATGCTCGACAAGCATAACTAGAACGGTCTAGGGGAAAAGTACACATACCGTTGTAATCGGGCGACTTTCTACATTCAGATGCAACAGAAATTTTGCGGATTGGTCAATCCGTTCGCGAGATATGGCAGTTTGGAGGTAAGAAACGCTTGAGAAACTCAAAATTTTCGCAGTTCTGATGCTCGAAACGAATAACTAGAACGGACTTGGGGAAACGTACGCATAGCGTTGTAATCGGGCGAGTTTCTAATTTCAGATGCAACAGAAATTTTGCGGATTGGTCAATCCGTTCGCGAGATATGGCAGTTTGGAGGTAAGAAACGCTTGAGAAACTCAACATTTTCGCAGTTCTGATGCTCGAAACGAATAACTAGAACGGCCTAGGGGAAAAGTACGCATACCGTTGTAATCGGGCGAGTTTCTACTTTCAGATGCATTAGAAATTTTGCGGATTGGTCAATCCGTTCGCGAGATATGGCAGTTTGGAAGTAAGAAACGCTTGCGAAACTCAAAATTTTCGCAGTTCTGATGCTCGGAACGAATAACTAGAACGGCCTAGGGGAAAAGTACGCATACCGTTGTAATCGGGCGAGTTTGTACTTTCAGATGCAACAGAAATTTTGCGGATTGGTCAATCCGTTCGCGAGATATGGCAGTTTGGAGGTAAGAAACGCTTGAGAGACTCAAAATTTTCGCAGTTCTGATGCTCGAAACGAATAACTAGAACGGCCTAGGGGAAAAGTACGCATACCGTTGTTATCGGGCGAGTTTCTACTTTCAGATGCAACAGAAATTTTGCGGATTGGTCAATCCGTTCGCGAGATATGGCAGTTTGTAGGTAAGAAACGCTTGAGAAACTCAACATTTTCGCAGTTCTGATGCTCGAAACGAATAACTAGAACGGCCTAGGGGAAAAGTACGCATACCGTTGTAATCGGGCCAGTTTCTACTTTCAGATGCAACAGAAATTTTGCGGATTGGTCATTCCTTTCGCGAGATATGACAGTTTGGAGGTAAGAAACGCTTGAGAATCTCAAAATTTTCGCAGTTCTGATGCTCGAAACGAATAACTAGAACGGCGTAGGGGAAAAGTACGCATACCGTTGTAATCGGGCGAGTTTCTACTTTCAGATGCAACAGAAATTTTGCGGATTAGTCATTCCGTTCGCGAGATATGGCAGTTTGGAGGTAAGAAACGCTTGAGAAACTCAAAATTTTCGCAGTTCTGATGCTCGACAAGCATAACTAGAACGGTCTAGGGGAAAAGTACGCATACCGTTGTAATCGGGCGACTTTCTACTTTCAGATGCAACAGAAATTTTGCGGATTGGTCAATCCGTTCGCGAGATATGGCAGTTTGGAGGTAAGAAACGCTTGAGAAACTCAAAATTTTCGCAGTTCTGATGCTCGACAAGCATAACTAGAACGGTCTAGGGGAAAAGTACGCATACCGTTGTAATCGGGCGACTTTCTACTTTCAGATGCAACAGAAATTTTGCGGATTGGTCAATCCGTTCGCGAGATATGGCAGTTTGGAGGTAAGAAACGCTTGAGAAACTCAAAATTTTCGCAGTTCTGATGCTCGAAACGAATAACTAGAACGGACTTGGGGAAACGTACGCATACCGTTGTAATCGGGCGAGTTTCTACTTTCAGATGCAACAGAAATTTTGCGGATTGGTCAATCCGTTCGCGAGATATGGCAGTTTGGAGGCAAGAAACGGTCGAGAAATTCAAAATTATCACAGTTCTGATACTCGAAACGAATAACCAGAACGGCCTAGGGGAAAAGTACGCATACCGTTGTAATTGGGCGAGTTTCTACTTTCAGATGCAACAGAAATTTTGCGGATTGGTCAGTCCGTTCGCGAGATATGGCAGTTAGGAGGTAAGAAACGCTTGAGAAACTCAACATTTTCGCAGTTCTGATACTCGAAACGAATAACTAGAACGGCCTAGGGGAAAACTACACCTACCGTTGTAATCGGGCGAGTTTCTACTTTCAGATGCAACAGAAATTTTGCGGATTGGTCAATCCGTTCACGAGATATGGCAGTTTGGAGGTAAGCAACGCTTGAGAAACCCAAAATATTCGCAGTTCTCATGCTCGAAACGAATAACTACAACGGCCTACGGGAAAAGTACGCATACCGTTGTAATCGGGCGAGTTTCTACTTTCAGATGCAACAGAAATTTTGCGGATTGGTCAATCCGTTCGCGAGATATGGCAGTTTGGAAGTAAGAAACGCTTGAGAAACCCAAAATTTTCGCAGTTCTGATGCTCGACAAGCATAACTAGAACGGTCTAGGGGAAAAGTACGCATACCGCTGTAATCGGGCGAGTTTCTACTTTCAGATGCAACAGAAATTTTGCGGATTGGTCAATCCGTTCGCGAGATATGGCAGTTTGTAGGTAAGAAGCGCTTGAGAAACTCAACATTTTCGCAGTTCTGATGCTCGAAACGAATAACTAGAACGGCCTAGGGGAAAAGTACGCATACCGTTGTAAGCGGGCGAGTTTCTACTTTCAGATGCAACAGAAATTTTGCGGATTGGTCAATCCGTTCGCGAGATATGGCAGTTTGGATGTATGAAACACTTGAGAAACACAAAATTTTCGCAGTTCTGATGCTCGAAACGAATAACTAGGGCGGCCTAGGGGAAAAGTACGCATACCGTTGTAATCGGGCGAGCTTCTACTTTCAGATGCAACAGAAATTTTGCGGATTGGTCAATCCGTTCGCGAGATATGGCAGTTTGGAGGCAAGAAACGGTCGAGAAACTCAAAATTATCACAGTTCTTGACTCGAAACGAATAACCAGAACGGCCTAGGGGAAAAGTACGCATACCGTTGTAATCGGGCGAGTTTCTACTTTCAGATGCAACAGAAATTTTTCGGATTGGTCATTCCGTTCGCGAGATTTGGCAGTTTGGAGGTAAGAAACGCTTGAGAAACTCAACATTTTCGCAGTTCTGATGCTCGAAACGAATAACTAGAACGGCCTAGGGGAAAACTACACCTACCGTTGTAATCCGGCGAGTTTCTACTTTCAGATGCAACAGAAATTTTGCGGATTGGTCAATCCGTTCGCGAGATATGGCAGTTTGGAAGTAAGAAACGCTTGAGAAACTCAAAATTTTCGCAGTTCTGATGCTCGACAAGCATAACTAGAACGGTCTAGGGGAAAAGTACGCATACCGTTGTAAGCGGGCGAGTTTCTACTTTCAGATGCAACAGAAATTTTGCGGATTGGTCAATCCGTTCGCGAGATATGGCAGTTTGGATGTATGAAACACTTGAGAAACACAAAATTTTTGCAGTTCTGATGCTCGAAACGAATAACTAGGGCGGCCTAGGGGAAAAGTACGCATACCGTTGTAATCGGGCGAGTTTCTACTTTCAGATGCATCAGAAATTTTGCGGATTGGTCAATCCGTTCGCGAGATATGGCAGTTTGGAAGTAAGAAACGCTTGAGAAACTCAAAATTTTCGCAGTTCTGATGCTCGAAACGATTAACTAGAACGGCCTAGGGTAAAAGTACGCATACCGTTGTAATCGGGCGAGTTTCTACTTTCAGATGCAACAGAAATTTTGCGGATTGGTCAATCGGTTCGCGAGATATGGCAGTTTGGAGGCAAGAAACGGTCGAGAAACTCAAAATTATCGCAGTTCTTGACTCGAAACGAATAACCAGAACGGCCTAGGGGAAAAGTACGCATACCGTTGTAATCGGGCGAGTTTCTACTTTCAGATGCAACAGAAATTTTGCGGATTGGTCAATCCGTTCGCGAGATATGGCAGTTTGGAGGTAAGAAACGCTTGAGAAACTCAAAATTTTCGCAGTTCTGATGCTCGAAACGAATAACTAGAACGGCCTAGGGGAAAACTACACCTACCGTTGTAATCGGTCGAGTTTCTACTTTCAGATGCAACAGAAATTTTGCGGATTGGTCAATCCGTTCGCGAGATATGGCAGTTTGGAAGTAAGAAACGCTTGAGAAACTCAAAATTTTCGCAGTTCTGATGCTCGACAAGCATAACTAGAACGGTCTAGGGGAAAAGTACGCATACCGCTGTAATCGGGCGAGTTTCTACTTTCAGATGCAACAGAAATTTTGCGGATTGGTCAATCCGTTCGCGAGATATGGCAGTTTGTAGGTAGGAAACGCTTGAGAAACTCAACATTTTCGCAGTTCTGATGCTCGAAACGAATAACTAGAACGGCCTAGGGGAAAACTACGCATACCGTTGTAATCGGGCGAGTTTCTACTTTCAGATGCAAGAGAAATTTTGCGGATTGGTCAATCCGTTCGCGAGATATGGCAGTTTGGAGGTAAGAAACGCTTGAGAAACTCAAAATTTTCGCATTTCTGATGCTCGAAACGAATAACTAGAACGGACTTGGGGAAACGTACGCATACCGTTGTAATCGGGCGAGTTTCTACTTTCAGATGCAACAGAAATTTTGCGGATTGGTCAATCCGTTCGCGAGATATGGCAGTTTGGAGGCAAGAAACGGACGAGATATTCAAAATTATCACAGTTCTGATACTCGAAACGAATAACCAGAACGGCCTAGGGGAAAAGTACGCATACCGTTGTAATCGGGCGAGTTTCTACTTCCAGATGCAACAGAAATTTTGCGGATTGGTCAATCCGTTCGCGAGATATGGCAGTTTGGAAGTAAGAAACGCTTGAGAAACTCAAAATTTTCGCAGTTCTGATGCTCGACAAGCATAACTAGAACGGTCTAGGGGAAAAGTACGCATACCGCTGCAATCGGGCGAGTTTCTACTTTCAGATGCAACAGAAATTTTGCGGATTGGTCAATCCGTTCGCGAGATATGGCAGTTTGTAGGTAAGAAACGCTTGAGAAACTCAACATTTTCGCAGTTCTGATGCTCGAAACGAATAACTAGAACGGCCTAGGGGAAAAGTACGCATACCGTTGTAATCGGGCGAGTTTCTACTTTCAGATGCAACAGAAATTTTGCGGATTGGTCAATCCGTTCGCGAGATATGGCAGTTTGGAGGTAAGAAACGCTTGAGAAACTCAAAATTTTCGCAGTTCTGATGCTCGACAAGCATAACTAGAACGGTCTAGGGGAAAGTACGCATACCGCTGTAATCGGGCGAGTTTCTACTTTCAGATGCAACAGAAATTTTGCGGATTGGTCAATCCGCTCGCGAGATATGGCAGTTTGGAGGTAAGAAACGCTTGAGAAACTCAAAATTTTCGCAGTTCTGATGCTCAAAACGAATAACTAGAACGGCCTAGGGGAAAAGTACGCATACCGTTGTAAGCGGGCGAGTTTCTACTTTCAGGTGCAACAGAAATTTTGCGGATTAGTCAATCCGTTCGCGAGATATGGCAGTTTGGAGGTAAGAAACGCTTGAGAAACTCAAAATTTTCGCAGTTCTGATGCTCGACAAGCATAACTAGAACGGTCTAGGGGAAAAGTACGCATACCGTTGTAATCGGGCGACTTTCAACTTTCAGATGCAACAGAAATTTTGCGGATTGGTCAATTCGTTCGCGAGATATGGCAGTTTGGAGGTAAGAAACGGTTGAGAAACTCAAAATTTTCACAGTTCTGATGCTCGAAACGAATAACCAGAACGGCCTAGGGGAAAAGTACGCATACCGTTGTAATCGGGCGAGTTTGTACTTTCAGATGCAACAGAAATTTTGCGGATTGGTCAATCCGTTCGCGAGATATGGCAGTTTGTAGGTAAGAAACGCTTGAGAAACTCAAAATTTTCGCAGTTCTGATGCTCGAAACGAATAACTAGAACGGACTAGGGGAAAAGTACGCATACCGTTGTAATCGGGCGAGTTTCTACTTTCAGATGCAACAGAAATTTTGCGGATGGGTCAATCCGTTCGCGAGATATGGCAGTTTGGAGGTAAGAAACGCTTGAGAAACTCAAAATTTTCGCAGTTCTGATGCTCGAAACGAATAACTAGAACGGACTAGGGGAAAAGTACGCATACCGTTGTAATCGGGCGAGTTTCTACTTTCAGATGCAACAGAAATTTTGCGGATTGGTCAATGCGTTCGCGAGATATGGCAGTTTGGAGGTAAGAAACTCTTGAGAAACTCAAAATTTTCGCAGTTCTGGTGCTCGACAAGCATAACTAGAATGGTCTGGGGGAAAAGTACGCATACCGTTGTAATCGGGCGAATTTCTACTTTCAGATGCAACAGAAATTTTGCGGATTAGTCAATCCGTTCGCGAGATATGGCAGTTTGGAGGTAAGAAACGCTTGAGAAACTCAAAATTTTAGCAGTTCTGATGCTCGAAACGAATAACTAGAACGGCCTAGGGGAAAAGTACGCATACCGTTGTTATCGGGCGAGTTTCTACTTTCAGATGCATCAGAAATTTTACGGATTGGTCAATCCGTTCGCGAGATATGGCAGTTTGGAGGTAAGAAACGCTTGAGAAACTCAAAATTTTAGCAGTTCTGATGCTCGACAAGCATAACCAGAACGTTCTAGGGGAAAAGTACACATACCGTTGTAATCGGGCGAATTTCTACTTTCAGATGCAACAGAAATTTTGCGGATTGGTCAATCCGGTCGCGAGATATGGCAGTTTGGAGGTAAGAAACGCTTGAGAAACTCAGAATTTTCGCAGTTCTGATGCTCGAAACGAATAACTAGAACTGACTAGGGGAAAAGTACGCATACCGTTGTAATCGGGCGAGTTTCTACTTTCAGATGCAACAGAAATTTTGCGGATTGGTCATTCCTTTCGCGAGATATGGCAGTTTGGAGGTAAGAAACGCTTGAGAAACTCAAAATTTTCGCAGTTCTGATGCTCGAAACGAATAACTAGAACGGCCTAGGGGAAAACTACACCTACCGTTGTAATCGGGCGAGTTTCTACTTTCAGATGCAACAGAAATTTTGCGGATTGGTCAATCCGTTCGCGAGATATGGCAGTTTGGAAGTAAGAAACGCTTGAGAAACTCAAAATGTTCGCAGTTCTGATGCTCGACAAGCATAACTAGAACGGTCTAGGGGAAAAGTACGCATACCGCTGTAATCGGGCGAGTTTCTACTTTCAGATGCAACAGAAATTTTGCGGATTGGTCAATCCGTTCGCGAGATATGGCAGTTTGTAGGTAAGAAACGCTTGAGAAACTCAACATTTTCGCAGTTCTGATGCTCGAAACGAATAACTAGAACGGCCTAGGGGAAAAGTACACATACCGTTGTAATCGGGCGAGTTTCTACTTTCAGATGCAACAGAAATTTTGCGGATTGGTCAATCCGTTCGCGAGATATGGCAGTTTGGAGGTAAGAAAGGCTTGAGAAACTCAAAATTTTCGCAGTTCTAATGCTCGAAACGAATAACTAGAACGGACTTGGGGAAACGTACGCATACCGTTGTAATCGGGCGAGTTTCTACCTTCAGATGCAACAGAAATTTTGCGGATTGGTCAATCCGTTCGCGAGATATGGCAGTTTGGAGGTAAGAAACGCTTGAGAAACTCAAAATTTTCGCAGTTCTGATGCTCGACAAGCATAACTAGAACGGTCTAGGGGAAAAGTACGCATACCGTTGTAATCGGGCGACTTTCTACTTTCAGATGCAACAGAAATTTTGCGGATTGGTCAATCCGTTCGCGAGATATGGCAGTTTGGAGGTAAGAAACGCTTGAGAAACTCAAAATTTTCGCAGTTCTGATGCTCGAAACGAATAACTAGAACGGACTTGGGGAAACGTACGCATACCGTTGTAATCGGGCGAGTTTCTACTTTCAGATGCACCAGAAATTTTGCGGATTGGTCAATCCGTTCGCGAGATATGGCAGTTTGGAGGCAAGAAACGGTCGAGAAATTCAAAATTATCACAGTTCTGATACTCGAAACGAATAACCAGAACGGCCTAGGGGAAAAGTACGCATACCGTTGTAATCGGGCGAGTTTCTACTTTCAGATGCAACAGAAATTTTGCGGATTGGTCAATCCGTTCGCGAGATATGGCAGTTTGGATGTAAGAAACGCTTGAGAAACTCAACATTTTCGCAGTTCTGATGCTCGAAACGAATAACCAGAACGGCCTAGGGGAAAAGTACGCATACCGTTGTAATCGGGCGAGTTTCTACTTTCAGATGCAACAGAAATTTTGCGGATTGGTCAATCCGTTCGCGAGATATGGCAGTTTGGAGGTAAGAAACTCTTGAGAAACTCAAAATTTTCGCAGTTCTGGTGCTCGACAAGCATAACTAGAACGGTCTAGGGGAAAAGTACGCATACCGTTGTAATCGGGCGAATTTCTACTTTCAGATGCAACAGAAATTTTGCGGATTAGTCAATCCGTTCGCGAGATATGGCAGTTTGGAGGTAAGAAACGCTTGAGAAACTCAAAATTTTCGCAGTTCTGATGCTCGAAACGAATAACTGGAACGGCCTAGGGGAACACTACACCTACCGTTGTAATCGGGCGAGTTTCTACTTTCAGATGCAACAGAAATTTTGCGGATTGGTCAATCCGTTCGCGAGATATGGCAGTTTGGAGGTAAGAAACGCTTGAGAAACTCAAAATTTTCGCAGTTCTGATGCTCGACAAGCATAACTAGAACGGCCTAGGGGAAAAGTACGCATACCGTTGTAATCGGGCGAGTTTCTACTTTCAGATGCAACAGAAATTTTACGGATTGGTCAATCCGTTCGCGAGATATGGCAGTTTGGAGGTAAGAAACGCTTGAGAAACTCAAAATTTTAGCAGTTCTGATGCTCGACAAGCATAACCAGAACGTTCTAGGGGAAAAGTACACATACCGTTGTAGTCGGGCGAATTTCTACTTTCAGATGCAACAGAAATTTTGCGGATTGGTCAATCCGGTCGCGAGATATGGCAGTTTGGAGGTAAGAAACGCTTGAGAAACTCAAAATTTTCGCAGTTCTGATGCTCGAAACGAATAACTAGAACTGACTAGGGGAAAAGTACGCATACCGTTGTAATCGGGCGAGTTTCTACTTTCAGATGCAACAGAAATTTTGCGGATTGGTCATTCCTTTCGCGAGATATGGCAGTTTGGAGGTAAGAAACGCTTGAGAAACTCAAAATTTTCGCAGTTCTGGTGCTCGAAACGAATAACTAGAACGGCCTAGGGGAAAAGTACGCATACCGTTGTAATCGGGCGAGTTTCTACTTTCAGATGCAACAGAAATTTTGCGGATTGGTCAATCCGTTCGCGAGATATGGCAGTTTGGAGGTAAGAAACTCTTGAGAAACTCAAAATTTTCGCAGTTCTGGTGCTCGACAAGCATAACTAGAACGGTCTAGGGGAAAAGTACGCATACCGTTGTAATCGGGCGAATTTCTACTTTCAGATGCAACAGAAATTTTGCGGATTAGTCAATCCGTTCGCGAGATATGGCAGTTTGGAGGTAAGAAACGCTTGAGAAACTCAAAATTTTCGCAGTTCTGATGCTCGAAACGAATAACTAGAACGGCCTAGGGGAACACTACACCTACCTTTGTAATCGGGCGAGTTTCTACTTTCAGATGCAACAGAAATTTTGCGGATTGGTCAATCCGTTCGCGAGATATGGCAGTTTGGAGGTAAGAAACGCTTGAGAAACTCAAAATTTTCGCAGTTCTGATGCTCGACAAGCATAACTAGAACGGCCTAGGGGAAAAGTACGCATACCGTTGTAATCGGGCGAGTTTCTACTTTCAGATGCAACAGAAATTTTACGGATTGGTCAATCCGTTCGCGAGATATGGCAGTTTGGAGGTAAGAAACGCTTGAGAAACTCAAAATTTTAGCCGTTCTGATGCTCGACAAGCATAACCAGAACGTTCTAGGGGAAAAGTACGCATACCGTTGTAATCGGGCGAATTTCTACTTTCAGATGCAACAGAAATTTTGCGGATTGGTCAATCCGTTCGCGAGATATGGCAGTTTGGAGGTAAGAAACGCTTGAGAAACTCAAAATTTTCGCAGTTCTGATGCTCGAAACGAATAACTAGAACGGACTAGGGGAAAAGTACGCATACCGTTGTAATCGGGCGAGTTTCTACTTTCAGATGCAACAGAAATTTTGCGGATTGGTCATTCCTTTCGCGAGATATGGCAGTTTGGAGGTAAGAAACGCTTGAGAAACTCAAAATTTTCGCAGTTCTGATGCTCGAAACGAATAACTAGAACGGTCTAGGGGAAAAGTACGCATACCGTTGTAATCGGGCAAGTTTCTACTTTCAGATGCAACAGAAATTTTGCGGATTGGTCAATCCGTTCGCGAGATATGGCAGTTTGGAGGTAAGAAACGCTTGAGAAACTCAAAATTTTCGCAGTTCTGATGCTCGAAACGAATAACTAGAACGGACTAGGGGAAAAGTACGCATACCGTTGTAATCGGGCGACTTTCTACTTTCAGATGCAATAAAAATTTTGCGGATTGGTCAATCCGTTCGCGAGATATGGCAGTTTGGAGGTAAGAAACGCTTGAGAAACTCAAAATTTTCGCAGTTCTGATGCTCGAAACGAATAACTAGAACGTTCTAGGGGATAAGTACGCATACCGTTGTAATCGGGCGAATTTCTACTTTCAGATGCAACAGAAATTTTGCGGATTGGTCAATCCGTTCGCGAGATATGGCAGTTTGGAGGTAAGAAACGCTTGAGAAACTCAAAATTTTCGCAGTTCTGATGCTCGAAACGAATAACTAGAACGGACTAGGGGAAAAGTACGCATACCGTTGTAATCGGGCGAGTTTCTACTTTCAGATGCAACAGAAATTTTGCGGATTGGTCATTCCTTTCGCGAGATATGGCAGTTTGGAGGTAAGAAACGCTTGAGAAACTCAAAATTTTCGCAGTTCTGATGCTCGAAACGAATAACTAGAACGGTCTAGGGGAAAAGTACGCATACCGTTGTAATCGGGCAAGTTTCTACTTTCAGATGCAACAGAAATTTTGCGGATTGGTCAATCCGTTCGCGAGATATGGCAGTTTGGAGGTAAGAAACGCTTGAGAAACTCAAAATTTTCGCAGTTCTGATGCTCGAAACGAATAACTAGAACGGACTAGGGGAAAAGTACGCATACCGTTGTAATCGGGCGAGTTTCTACGTTCAGATGCAACAGAAATTTTGCGGATTGGTCAATCCGTTCGCGAGATATGGCAGTTTGGAGGTCAGAAACGCTTGAGAAACTCAAAATTTTCGCAGTTCTGATGCTCGAAACGAATAACTAGAACGGCCTAGGGGAAAAGTACGCATACCGTTGTAATCGTGCGAGTTTCTACTTTCAGATGCAACAGAAATTTTGCTGATTGGTCAATCCGTTCGCGAGATATGGCAGTTTGGAGGTATGAAACGTTTGAGAAACTCAAAATTTTCGCAGTTCTGATGCTCGACAAGCATAACTAGAAAGGTCTAGGAGAAAAGTACGCATACCGTTGTAATCGAGCGACTTTCTACTTTCAGATGCAACAGAAATTTTGCGGATTGGTCAATCCGTTCGCGAGATATGGCAGTTTGGAGGTAAGAAACGGTTGAGAAACTCAAAATTATCACAGTTCTGATGCTCGAAACGAGTAACCAGAACGGCCTAGGGGAAAAGTACGCATACCGTTGTAATATGGCGAGTTTCTACTTTCAGATGCAACACAAATTTTGCGGATTGGTCAATCCGTTCGCGAGATATGGCAGTTTGGAGGTAAGAAACGCTTGAGAAACTCAAAATTTTCGCAGTTCTGATGCTCGGCAAGCATAACTAGAACGGTCTAGGGGAAAAGTACGCATACCGTTGTAATCGGGCGAGTTTCTACTTTCAGATGCAACAGAAATTTTGCGGATTGGTCAATCCGTTCGCGAGATATGGCAGTTTGTAGGTAAGAAACGCTTGAGAAACTCAACATTTTCGCAGTTCTGATGCTCGAAACGAATAACTAGAACGGCCTAGGGGAAAGGTCGCATACCGTTGTAATCGGGCGAGTTTCTACTTTCAGATGCAACAGAAATTTTGCGGATTGGTCAATCCGTTCGCGAGATATGGCAGTTTGGAAGTAAGAAACGCTTGAGAAACTCAAAATTTTCAAAGTTCTGATGCTCGAAACGAATAACTAGGACGGACTAGGGGAAAAGTATGCATACCGTTGTAAACGGGCGAGTTTCTACGTTCAGATGCAACAGAAATTTTGCGGATTGGTCAATCCGTTCGCGAGATATGGCAGTTTGGAGGTCAGAAACGCTTGAGAAACTCAAAATTTTCGCAGTTCTGATGCTCGAAACGAATAACTAGAACGGTCTAGGGGAAAAGTACGCATACCTTTGTAATCGGGCGAGTTTCTACTTTCAGATGCAACAGAAATTTTGCGGATTGGTCAATCCGTTCGCGAGATATGGCAGTTTGTAGGTAAGAAACGCTTGAGAAACACAACATTTTCGCAGTTCTGATGCTCGAAACGAATAACTAGAACGGCCTAGGGGAAAAGTAGGCATACCGTTGTAATCGGGCGAGTTTGTACTCTCAGATGCAACAGAAATTTTGCGGATTGGTCAATCCGTTCGCGAGATATGGCAGTTTGGAGGTAAAAAACGCTTGAGAAACTCAAAATTTTCGCAGTTCTGATGCTCGAAACGAATAACTAGAACGGACTAGGGGAAAAGTACGCATACCGTTGTAATCGGGCGAGTTTCTACTTTCAGATGCAACAGAAATTTTGCGGATTGGTCAATCCGTTCGCGAGATATGGCAGTTTGGAGGTAAGAAACGCTTGAGAAACTCAAAATTTTCGCAGTTCTGATGCTCGAAACGAATAACTAGAACGGCCTAGGGGAAAAGTACGCATACCGTTGTAATCGGGCGAGTTTCTACTTTCAGATGCAACAGAAATTTTGCGGATTAGTCAATCCGTTCGCGAGATATGGCAGTTTGGAGGTAAGAAACGCTTGAGAAACTCAAAATTTTCGCAGTTCTGATGCTCGACAAGCATAACTAGAACGGTCTAGGGGAAAAGTACGCATACCGTTGTAATCGGGCGACTTTCTACTTTCAGATGCAATAAAAATTTTGCGGATTGGTCAATCCGTTCGCGAGATATGGCAGTTTGGAGGTAAGAAACGCTTGAGAAACTCAAAATTTTCGCAGTTCTGATGCTCGAAACGAATAACTAGAACGGCCTAGGGGAAAAGTACGCATACCGTTGTAATCGGGCGAGTTTCTACTTTCAGACGCAACAGAAATTTTGCGGATTAGTCAATCCGTCGCGAGATATGGCAGTTTGGAGGTAAGAAACGCTTGAGAGACTCAAAATTTTCGCAGTTCTGATGCTCGACAAGTATAACTAGAACGGTCTAGGGGAAAAGTACGCATACCGTTGTAATCGGGCGACTTTCTACTTTCAGATGCAACAGAAATTTTGCGGATTGGTTAATCCGTTCGCGAGATGTGGCAGTTTGGAGGTAAGAAACGGTTGAGAAACTCAAAATTATCACAGTTCTGATGCTCGAAACGTGTAACCAGAACGGCCTAGGGGAAAAGTACGCATACCGTTGTAATCGGGCGAGTTTCTACTTTCAGATGCAACAGAAATTTTGCGGATTGGTCAATCCGTTCGCGAGATATGGCAGTTTGGATGTAAGAAACGCTTGAGAAACTCAAAATTTTCGCAGTTCTGATGCTCGACAAGTATAACTAGAACGGTCTAGGGGAAAAGTACGCATACCGTTGTAATCGGGCGACTTTCTACTTTCAGATGCAACAGAAATTTTGCGGATTGGTTAATCCGTTCGCGAGATGTGGCAGTTTGGAGGTAAGAAACGGTTGAGAAACTCAAAATTATCACAGTTCTGATGCTCGAAACGAGTAACCAGAACGGCCTAGGGGAAAAGTACGCATACCGTTGTAATCGGGCGAGTTTCTACTTTCAGATGCAACAGAAATTTTGCGGATTGGTCAATCCGTTCGCGAGATATGGCAGTTTGGATGTAAGAAACGCTTGAGAAACTCAAAATTTTCGCAGTTCTGATGCTCGACAAGCATAACTAGAACGGTCTCGGGGAAAAGTACGCATACCGTTGTAATCGGGCGAGTTTCTACTTTCAGATGGAACAGAAATTTTGCGGATTGGTCAATCCGTTCGCGAGATATGGCAGTTTGGAAGTATGAAACACTTGAGAAACACAAAATTTTCGCAGTTCTGATGCTCGAAACGAATAACTAGAGCGGCCTAGGGGAAAAGTACGCATACCGTTGTAATCGGGCGAGTTTCTACTTTCAGATGCATCAGAAAATTTTGCGGATTGGTCAATCCGTTCGCGAGATATGGCAGTTTGGAGGTAAGAAACGCTTGAGAAACTCAAAATTTTCGCAGTTCTGATGCTCGAAACGAATAACTAGAACGGACTTGGGGAAACGTACGCATACCGTTGTAATCGGGCGAGTTTCTACTTTCAGATGCAACAGAAATTTTGCGGATTGGTCGAACCGTTCGCGAGATATGGCAGTTTGGAGGTAAGAAACGCTTGAGAAACTCAAAATTTTCGCAGTTCTGATGCTCGAAACGAATAACTAGAACGGACTCGGGGAGAAGTACGCATACCGTTGTAATCGGGCGAGTTGCTACTTTCAGATGCAACAGAAATTTTGCGGATTGGTCAATCCGTTCGCGAGATATGGCAGTTTGGAGGTAAGAAACGCTTGAGAAACTCAAAATTTTCGCAGTTCTGATGCTCGAAACGAATAACTAGAACGGCCTAGGGGAAAAGTACGCATACCGTTGTAATCGGGCGAGTTTCTACTTTCAGATGCAACAGAAATTTTGCGGATTAGTCAATCCGTTCGCGAGATATGGCAGTTTGGAGGTAAGAAACGCTTGAGTAACTTAAAATTTTCGCAGTTCTGATGCTCGACCAGCATAACTAGAACGGTCTAGGGGAAAAGTACGCATACCGTTGTAATCGGGCGACTTTCTACTTTCAGATGCAATAAAAATTTTGTGGATTGGTCAATCCGTTCGCGAGATATGGCAGTTTGGAGGTAAGAAACGCTTGTGAAACTCAAAATTTTCGCAGTTCTGATGCTCGAAACGAATAACTAGAACGGTCTAGGGGAAAAGTACGCATACCGTTGTAATCGGGCGAGTTTCTACTTTCAGATGCAACAGAAATTTTGCGGATTGGTCAATCCGTTCGCGAGATATGGCAGTTTGGAGGTAAGAAACGCTTGAGAAGCTCAAAATTTTCGCAGTTCTGATGCTCGACAAGCATAACTAGAACGGTCTAGGGGAAAAGTATGCATACCGTTGTAATCGGGCGAATTTCTACTTTCAGATGCAACAGAAATTTTGCGGATTGGTCAATCCGTTCGCGAGATATGGCAGTTTGTAGGTAAGAAACGCTTGAGAAACTCAACATTTTCGCAGTTCTGATGCTCGAAACGAATAACTAGAACGGCCTAGGGGAAAAGTACGCATACCGTTGTAATCGGGCGAGTTTCTACTTTCAGATGCAACAGAAATTTTGCGGATTAGTCAATCCGTTCGCGAGATGTGGCAGTTTGGAGGTAAGAAACGCTTGAGAAACTCAAAATTTTCGCAGTTCTCATGCTCGAAGCGAATAACTACAACGGCCTAGGGGAAAAGTACGCGTACCGTTGTAATCGGGCGAGTTTCTACTTTCAGATGCATCAGAAATTTTGCGGTTTGGTCAATCCGTTCGCGAGATATGGCAGTTTGGAAGTATGAAACACTTGAGAAACACAAAATTTTCGCAGTTCTGATGCTCGAAACGAATAACTAGAGCGGCCTAGGGGAAAAGTACGCATACCGTTGTAATCGGGCGAGTTTCTACTTTCAGATGCAACAGAAATTTTGCGGATTGGTCAATCCGTTCGCGAGATATGGCAGTTTGGAGGTAAGAAACGCTTGAGAAACTCAAAATTTTCGCAGTTCTGATGCTCGAAACGAATAACTAGAACGGCCTAGGGGAAAAGTACGCATACCGTTGTAATCGGGCGAGTTTCTACTTTCAGATGCAACAGAAATTTTGCGGATTGGTCAATCCGTTCGCGAGATATGGCAGTTTGGAGGTAAGAAACGCTTGAGAAACTCAAAATTTTCGCAGTTCTGATGCTCGAAAAGCATAACTAGAACGGTCTAGGGGAAAAGTACGCATACCGTTGTAATCGGGCGAGTTTCTACTTTCAGATGCAACAGAAATTTTGCGGATTGGTCAATCCGTTCGCGAGATATGGCAGTTTGGAGGTAAGAAACGCTTGAGAAGCTCAAAATTTTCGCAGTTCTGATGCTCGACAAGCATAACTAGAACGGTCTAGGGGAAAAGTATGCATACCGTTGTAATCGGGCGAATTTCTACTTTCAGATGCAACAGAAATTTTGGGGATTGGTCAATCCGTTCGCGAGATATGGCAGTTTGTAGGTAAGAAACGCTTGAGAAACTCAACATTTTCGCAGTTCTGATGCTCGAAACGAATAACTAGAACGGCCTAGGGGAAAAGTACGCATACCGTTGTAATCGGGCGAGTTTCTACTTTCAGATGCAACAGAAATTTTGCGGATTGGTCAATCCGTTCGCGAGATATGGCAGTTTGGAGGTAAGAAACGCTTGAGAAACTCAAAATTTTCGCAGTTCTGATGCTCGACAAGCATAACTAGAACGGTCTAGGGGAAAAGTACGCATACCGTTGTAATCGGGCGAGTTTCTACTTTCAGATGCAACAGAAATTTTGCGGATTGGTCAATCCGTTCGCGAGATATGGCAGTTTGGAGGTAAGAAACGCTTGAGAAGCTCAAAATTTTCGCAGTTCTGATGCTCGACAAGCATAACTAGAACGGTCTAGGGGAAAAGTATGCATACCGTTGTAATCGGGCGAATTTCTACTTTCAGATGCAACAGAAGTTTTGCGGATTGGTCAATCCGTTCGCGAGATATGGCAGTTTGTAGGTAAGAAACGCTTGAGAAACTCAACATTTTAGCAGTTCTGATGCTCGAAACGAATAACTAGAACGGCCTAGGGGAAAAGTACGCATACCGTTGTAATCGGGCGAGTTTCTACTTTCAGATGCAACAGAAATTTTGCGGATTGTGCAATCCGTTCGCGAGATATGGCAGTTTGGAGGTAAGAAACGCTTGAGAAACTCAAAATTTTCGCAGTTCTGATGCTCGAAACGATTAACTAGAACGGCCTAGGGGAAAAGTACGCATACCGTTGTAATCGGGCGAGTTTCTACTTTCAGATGCAACAGAAATTTTGAGGATTAGTCAATCCGTTCGCGAGATATGGCAGTTTGGAGGTAAGAAACGCTTGAGAAACTCAAAATTTTCGCAGTTCTGATGCTCGACAAGCATAACTAGAACGGTCTAGGGGAAAAGTACGCATACCGTTGTAATCGGGCGACTTTCTACTTTCAGATGCAACAGAAATTTTGCGGATTGGTCAATCCGTTCGCGAGATGTGGCAGTTTGGAGGTAAGAAACGGTTGAGAAACTCAAAATTATCACAGATCTGATGCTCGAAACGAGTAACCAGAACGGCCTAGGGGAAAAGTACGCATACCGTTGTAATCGGGCGAGTTTCTACTTTCAGATGCAACAGAAATTTTGCGAATTGGTCAATCCGTTCGCGAGATATGGCAGTTTGGAGGTAAGCAACGCTTGAGAAACCCAAAATTTTCGCAGTTCCCATGCTCGAAGCGAATAGCTACAACGGCCTAGGGGAAAAGTACGCATACCGTTGTAATCGCACGAGTTTCTACTTTCAGATGCATCAGAAATTTTGCGGTTTGGTCAATCCGTTCGCGAGATATGGCAGTTTGGAAGTATGAAACACTTGAGAAACACAAAATTTTCGCAGTTCTGATGCTCGAAACGAATAACTAGAGCGGCCTAGGGGAAAAGTACGCATTCCGTTGTAATCGGGCGAGTTTGTACTCTCAGATGCAACAGAAATTTTGCGGATTGGTCAATCCGTTCGCGAGACATGGCAGTTTGGAGGTAAGAAACGCTTGAGAAACTCAAAATTTTCGCAGTTCTGATGCTCGAAACGAATAACTAGAACGGACTAGGGGAAAAGTACGCATACCGTTGTAATCGGGCGAGTTTCTACTTTCAGATGCAACAGAAATTTTGCGGATTGGTCAATCCGTTCGCGAGATATGGCAGTTTGGAGGTAAGAAACGCTTGAGAAACTCAAAATTTTCGCAGTTCTGATGCTCGAAACGAATAACTAGAACGGCCTAGGGGAAAAGTACGCATACCGTTGTAATCGGGTGAGTTTCTACTTTCAGATGCAACAGAAATTTTGCGGATTAGTCAATCCGTTCGCGAGATATGGCAGTTTGGAGGTAAGAAACGCTTGAGAACCTCAAAATTTTCGCAGTACTGATGCTCGAAACGAATAACTAGAACGGACTAGGGGAAAAGTACGCATACCGTTGTAATCGGGCGAGTTTCTACTTTCAGATGCAACAGAAATTTTGCGGATTGGTCAATCCGTTCGCGAGATATGGCAGTTTGTAGGTAAGAAACGCTTGAGAAACTCAACATTTTCGCAGTTCTGATGCTCGAAACGAATAACTAGAACGGCCTAGGGGAAAAGTAGGCATACCGTTGTAATCGGGCGAGTTTGTACTCTCAGATGCAACAGAAATTTTGCGGATTGGTCAATCCGTTCGCGAGATATGGCAGTTTGGAGGTAAGAAACGCTTGAGAAACTCAAAATTTTCGCAGTTCTGATGCTCGAAACGAATAACTAGAACGGACTAGGGGAAAAGTACGCATACCGTTGTAATCGGGCGAGTTTCTACTTTCAGATGCAACAGAAATTTTGCGGATTGGTCAATCCGTTCGCGAGATATGGCAGTTTGGAAGTAAGAAACGCTTGAGAAACTCAAAATTTTCGCAGTTCTGATGTTCGAAACGAATAACTAGAACGGCCTAGGGGAAAAGTACGCATACCGTTGTAATCGGGCGAGTTTCTACTTTCAGATGCAACAGAAATTTTGCGGATTGGTCAATCCGTTCGCGAGATATGGCAGTTTGGAGGTAAGAAACGCTTGAGAAACTCAAAATTTTCGCAGTTCTGATGCTCGAAAAGCATAACTAGAACGGTCTAGGGGAAAAGCACGCATACCGTTGTAATCGGGCGAGTTTCTACTTTCAGATGCAACAGAAATTTTGCGGATTGGTCAATCCGTTCGCGAGATATGGCAGTTTGGAGGTAAGAAACGCTTGAGAAGCTCAAAATTTTCGCAGTTCTGATGCTCGACAAGCATAACTAGAACGGTCTAGGGGAAAAGTATGCATACCGTTGTAATCGGGCGAATTTCTACGTTCAGATGCAACAGAAATTTTGCGGATTGGTCAATCCGTTCGCGAGATATGGCAGTTTGTAGGTAAGAAACGCTTGAGAAACTCAACATTTTCGCAGTTCTGATGCTCGAAACGAATAACTAGAACGGCCTAGGGGAAAAGTACGCATACCGTTGTAATCGGGCGAGTTTCTACTTTCAGATGCAACAGAAATTTTGCGGATTGGTCAATCCGTTCGCGAGATATGGCAGTTTGGAGGTAAGAAACGGTTGAGAAACTCAAAATTTTCACAGTTCTGATGCTCGAAACGAATAACCAGAAAGGCCTAGGGGAAAAGTACGCATACCGTTGTAATCGGGCGAGTTTCTACTTTCAGATGCAACAGAAATTTTGCGGATTGTGCAATCCGTTCGCGAGATATGGCAGTTTGGAGGTAAGAAACGCTTGAGAAACTCAAAATTTTCGCAGTTCTGATGCTCGAAACGATTAACTAGAACGGCCTAGGGGAAAAGTACGCATACCGTTGTAATCGGGCGAGTTTCTACTTTCAGATGCAACAGAAATTTTGAGGATTAGTCAATCCGTTCGCGAGATATGGCAGTTTGGAGGTAAGAAACGCTTGAGAAACTCAAAATTTTCGCAGTTCTGATGCTCGACAAGCATAACTAGAACGGTCTAGGGGAAAAGTACGCATACCGTTGTAATCGGGCGACTTTCTACTTTCAGATGCAACAGAAATTTTGCGGATTGGTCAATCCGTTCGCGAGATGTGGCAGTTTGGATGTAAGAAACGGTTGAGAAACTCAAAATTATCACAGTTCTGATGCTCGAAACGAGTAACCAGAACGGCCTAGGGGAAAAGTACGCATACCGTTGTAATCGGGCGAGTTTCTACTTTCAGATGCAACAGAAATTTTGCGAATTGGTCAATCCGTTCGCGAGATATGGCAGTTTGGAGGTAAGAAACGCTTGAGAAGCTCAAAATTTTCGCAGTTCTGATGCTCGACAAGCATAACTAGAACGGTCTAGGGGAAAAGTATGCATACCGTTGTAATCGGGCGAATTTCTACTTTCAGATGCAACAGAAATTTTGCGGATTGGTCAATCCGTTCGCGAGATATGGCAGTTTGTAGGTAAGAAACGCTTGAGAAACTCAACATTTTAGCAGTTCTGATGCTCGAAACGAATAACTAGAACGGCCTAGGGGAAAAGTACGCATACCGTTGTAATCGGGCGAGTTTCTACTTTCAGATGCAACAGAAATTTTGCGGATTGGTCAATCCGTTCGCGAGATATGGCAGTTTGGAGGTAAGAAACGCTTGGGAAACTCAAAATTTTCGCAGTTCTGATGCTCGACAAGCATAACTAGAACGTTCTAGGGGAAAAGTACGCATACCGTTGTAATCGGGCGACTTTCTACTTTCAGATGCAACAGAAATTTTGCGGATTGGTCAATCCGTTCGCGAGATATGGCAGTTTGGAGGTAAGAAACGGTTGAGAAACTCAAAATTTTCACAGTTCTGATGCTCGAAACGAATAACCAGAAAGGCCTAGGGGAAAAGTACGCATACCGTTGTAATCGGGCGAGTTTCTACTTTCAGATGCAACAGAAATTTTGCGGATTGTGCAATCCGTTCGCGAGATATGGCAGTTTGGAGGTAAGAAACGCTTGAGAAACTCAAAATTTTCGCAGTTCTGATGCTCGAAACGATTAACTAGAACGGCCTAGGGGAAAAGTACGCATACCGTTGTAATCGGGCGAGTTTCTACTTTCAGATGCAACAGAAATTTTGAGGATTAGTCAATCCGTTCGCGAGATATGGCAGTTTGGAGGTAAGAAACGCTTGAGAAACTCAAAATTTTCGCAGTTCTGATGCTCGACAAGCATAACTAGAACGGTCTAGGGGAAAAGTACGCATACCGTTGTAATCGGGCGACTTTCTACTTTCAGATGCAACAGAAATTTTGCGGATTGGTCAATCCGTTCGCGAGATGTGGCAGTTTGGAGGTAAGAAACGGTTGAGAAACTCAAAATTATCACAGTTCTGATGCTCGAAACGAGTAACCAGAACGGCCTAGGGGAAAAGTACGCATACCGTTGTAATCGGGCGAGTTTCTACTTTCAGATGCAACAGAAATTTTGCGAATTGGTCAATCCGTTCGCGAGATATGGCAGTTTGGAGGTAAGCAACGCTTGAGAAACCCAAAATTTTCGCAGTTCCCATGCTCGAAGCGAATAACTACAACGGCCTAGGGGAAAAGTACGCATACCGTTGTAATCGCACGAGTTTCTACTTTCAGATGCATCAGAAATTTTGCGGTTTGGTCAATCCGTTCGCGAGATATGGCAGTTTGGAAGTATGAAACACTTGAGAAACACAAAATTTTCGCAGTTCTGATGCTCGAAACGAATAACTAGAGCGGCCTAGGGGAAAAGTACGCATTCCGTTGTAATCGGGCGAGTTTGTACTCTCAGATGCAACAGAAATTTTGCGGATTGGTCAATCCGTTCGCGAGACATGGCAGTTTGGAGGTAAGAAACGCTTGAGAAACTCAAAATTTTCGCAGTTCTGATGCTCGAAACGAATAACTAGAACGGACTAGGGGAAAAGTACGCATACCGTTGTAATCGGGCGAGTTTCTACTTTCAGATGCAACAGAAATTTTGCGGATTGGTCAATCCGTTCGCGAGATATGGCAGTTTGGAGGTAAGAAACGCTTGAGAAACTCAAAATTTTCGCAGTTCTGATGCTCGAAACGAATAACTAGAACGGCCTAGGGGAAAAGTACGCATACCGTTGTAATCGGGTGAGTTTCTACTTTCAGATGCAACAGAAATTTTGCGGATTAGTCAATCCGTTCGCGAGATATGGCAGTTTGGAGGTAAGGAACGCTTGAGAAACTCAAAATTTTCGCAGTACTGATGCTCGAAACGAATAACTAGAACGGACTAGGGGAAAAGTACGCATACCGTTGTAATCGGGCGAGTTTCTACTTTCAGATGCAACAGAAATTTTGCGGATTGGTCAATCCGTTCGCGAGATATGGCAGTTTGTAGGTAAGAAACGCTTGAGAAACTCAACATTTTCGCAGTTCTGATGCTCGAAACGAATAACTAGAACGGCCTAGGGGAAAAGTAGGCATACCGTTGTAATCGGGCGAGTTTGTACTCTCAGATGCAACAGAAATTTTGCGGATTGGTCAATCCGTTCGCGAGATATGGCAGTTTGGAGGTAAGAAACGCTTGAGAAGCTCAAAATTTTCGCAGTTCTGATGCTCGACAAGCATAACTAGAACGGTCTAGGGGAAAAGTATGCATACCGTTGTAATCGGGCGAATTTCTACTTTCAGATGCAACAGAAATTTTGCGGATTGGTCAATCCGTTCGCGAGATATGGCAGTTTGTAGGTAAGAAACGCTTGAGAAACTCAACATTTTCGCAGTTCTGATGCTCGAAACGAATAACTAGAACGGCCTAGGGGAAAAGTACGCATACCGTTGTAATCGGGCGAGTTTCTACTTTCAGATGCAACAGAAATTTTGCGGATTGGTCAATCCGTTCGCGAGATATGGCAGTTTGGAGGTAAGAAACGCTTGAGAAACTCAAAATTTTCGCAGTTCTGATGCTCGACAAGCATAACTAGAACGGTCTAGGGGAAAAGTACGCATACCGTTGTAATCGGGCGAGTTTCTACTTTCAGATGCAACAGAAATTTTGCGGATTGGTCAATCCGTTCGCGAGATATGGCAGTTTGGAGGTAAGAAACGCTTGAGAAGCTCAAAATTTTCGCAGTTCTGATGCTCGAAACGAGTAACCAGAACGGCCTAGGGGAAAAGTACGCATACCGTTGTAATCGGGCGAGTTTCTACTTTCAGATGCAACAGAAATTTTGCGAATTGGTCAATCCGTTCGCGAGATATGGCAGTTTGGAGGTAAGCAACGCTTGAGAAACCCAAAATTTTCGCAGTTCCCATGCTCGAAGCGAATAGCTACAACGGCCTAGGGGAAAAGTACGCATACCGTTGTAATCGCACGAGTTTCTACTTTCAGATGCATCAGAAATTTTGCGGTTTGGTCAATCCGTTCGCGAGATATGGCAGTTTGGAAGTATGAAACACTTGAGAAACACAAAATTTTCGCAGTTCTGATGCTCGAAACGAATAACTAGAGCGGCCTAGGGGAAAAGTACGCATTCCGTTGTAATCGGGCGAGTTTGTACTCTCAGATGCAACAGAAATTTTGCGGATTGGTCAATCCGTTCGCGAGACATGGCAGTTTGGAGGTAAGAAACGCTTGAGAAACTCAAAATTTTCGCAGTTCTGATGCTCGAAACGAATAACTAGAACGGACTAGGGGAAAAGTACGCATACCGTTGTAATCGGGCGAGTTTCTACTTTCAGATGCAACAGAAATTTTGCGGATTGGTCAATCCGTTCGCGAGATATGGCAGTTTGGAGGTAAGAAACGCTTGAGAAACTCAAAATTTTCGCAGTTCTGATGCTCGAAACGAATAACTAGAACGGCCTAGGGGAAAAGTACGCATACCGTTGTAATCGGGTGAGTTTCTACTTTCAGATGCAACAGAAATTTTGCGGATTAGTCAATCCGTTCGCGAGATATGGCAGTTTGGAGGTAAGAAACGCTTGAGAACCTCAAAATTTTCGCAGTACTGATGCTCGAAACGAATAACTAGAACGGACTAGGGGAAAAGTACGCATACCGTTGTAATCGGGCGAGTTTCTACTTTCAGATGCAACAGAAATTTTGCGGATTGGTCAATCCGTTCGCGAGATATGGCAGTTTGTAGGTAAGAAACGCTTGAGAAACTCAACATTTTCGCAGTTCTGATGCTCGAAACGAATAACTAGAACGGCCTAGGGGAAAAGTACGCACAGTGTTGTAATCGGGCGAGTTTGTACTCTCAGATGCAACAGAAATTTTGCGGATTGGTCAATCCGTTCGCGAGATATGGCAGTTTGGAGGTAAGAAACGCTTGAGAAACTCAAAATTTTCGCAGTTCTGATGCTCGAAACGAATAACTAGAACGGACTAGGGGAAAAGTACGCATACCGTTGTAATCGGGCGAGTTTCTACTTTCAGATGCAACAGAAATTTTGCGGATTGGTCAATCCGTTCGCGAGATATGGCAGTTTGGAAGTAAGAAACGCTTGAGAAACTCAAAATTTTCGCAGTTCTGATGTTCGAAACGAATAACTAGAACGGCCTAGGGGAAAAGTACGCATACCGTTGTAATCGGGCGAGTTTCTACTTTCAGATGCAACAGAAATTTTGCGGATTGGTCAATCCGTTCGCGAGATATGGCAGTTTGGAGGTAAGAAACGCTTGAGAAACTCAAAATTTTCGCAGTTCTGATGCTCGAAAAGCATAACTAGAACGGTCTAGGGGAAAAGCACGCATACCGTTGTAATCGGGCGAGTTTCTACTTTCAGATGCAACAGAAATTTTGCGGATTGGTCAATCCGTTCGCGAGATATGGCAGTTTGGAGGTAAGAAACGCTTGAGAAGCTCAAAATTTTCGCAGTTCTGATGCTCGACAAGCATAACTAGAACGGTCTAGGGGAAAAGTATGCATACCGTTGTAATCGGGCGAATTTCTACGTTCAGATGCAACAGAAATTTTGCGGATTGGTCAATCCGTTCGCGAGATATGGCAGTTTGTAGGTAAGAAACGCTTGAGAAACTCAACATTTTCGCAGTTCTGATGCTCGAAACGAATAACTAGAACGGCCTAGGGGAAAAGTACGCATACCGTTGTAATCGGGCGAGTTTCTACTTTCAGATGCAACAGAAATTTTGAGGATTAGTCAATCCGTTCGCGAGATATGGCAGTTTGGAGGTAAGAAACGCTTGAGAAACTCAAAATTTTCGCAGTTCTGATGCTCGACAAGCATAACTAGAACGGTCTAGGGGAAAAGTACGCATACCGTTGTAATCGGGCGACTTTCTACTTTCAGATGCAACAGAAATTTTGCGGATTGGTCAATCCGTTCGCGAGATGTGGCAGTTTGGATGTAAGAAACGGTTGAGAAACTCAAAATTATCACAGTTCTGATGCTCGAAACGAGTAACCAGAACGGCCTAGGGGAAAAGTACGCATACCGTTGTAATCGGGCGAGTTTCTACTTTCAGATGCAACAGAAATTTTGCGAATTGGTCAATCCGTTCGCGAGATATGGCAGTTTGGAGGTAAGAAACGCTTGAGAAGCTCAAAATTTTCGCAGTTCTGATGCTCGACAAGCATAACTAGAACGGTCTAGGGGAAAAGTATGCATACCGTTGTAATCGGGCGAATTTCTACTTTCAGATGCAACAGAAATTTTGCGGATTGGTCAATCCGTTCGCGAGATATGGCAGTTTGTAGGTAAGAAACGCTTGAGAAACTCAACATTTTAGCAGTTCTGATGCTCGAAACGAATAACTAGAACGGCCTAGGGGAAAAGTACGCATACCGTTGTAATCGGGCGAGTTTCTACTTTCAGATGCAACAGAAATTTTGCGGATTGGTCAATCCGTTCGCGAGATATGGCAGTTTGGAGGTAAGAAACGCTTGGGAAACTCAAAATTTTCGCAGTTCTGATGCTCGACAAGCATAACTAGAACGTTCTAGGGGAAAAGTACGCATACCGTTGTAATCGGGCGACTTTCTACTTTCAGATGCAACAGAAATTTTGCGGATTGGTCAATCCGTTCGCGAGATATGGCAGTTTGGAGGTAAGAAACGGTTGAGAAACTCAAAATTTTCACAGTTCTGATGCTCGAAACGAATAACCAGAAAGGCCTAGGGGAAAAGTACGCATACCGTTGTAATCGGGCGAGTTTCTACTTTCAGATGCAACAGAAATTTTGCGGATTGTGCAATCCGTTCGCGAGATATGGCAGTTTGGAGGTAAGAAACGCTTGAGAAACTCAAAATTTTCGCAGTTCTGATGCTCGAAACGATTAACTAGAACGGCCTAGGGGAAAAGTACGCATACCGTTGTAATCGGGCGAGTTTCTACTTTCAGATGCAACAGAAATTTTGAGGATTAGTCAATCCGTTCGCGAGATATGGCAGTTTGGAGGTAAGAAACGCTTGAGAAACTCAAAATTTTCGCAGTTCTGATGCTCGACAAGCATAACTAGAACGGTCTAGGGGAAAAGTACGCATACCGTTGTAATCGGGCGACTTTCTACTTTCAGATGCAACAGAAATTTTGCGGATTGGTCAATCCGTTCGCGAGATGTGGCAGTTTGGAGGTAAGAAACGGTTGAGAAACTCAAAATTATCACAGTTCTGATGCTCGAAACGAGTAACCAGAACGGCCTAGGGGAAAAGTACGCATACCGTTGTAATCGGGCGAGTTTCTACTTTCAGATGCAACAGAAATTTTGCGAATTGGTCAATCCGTTCGCGAGATATGGCAGTTTGGAGGTAAGCAACGCTTGAGAAACCCAAAATTTTCGCAGTTCCCATGCTCGAAGCGAATAACTACAACGGCCTAGGGGAAAAGTACGCATACCGTTGTAATCGCACGAGTTTCTACTTTCAGATGCATCAGAAATTTTGCGGTTTGGTCAATCCGTTCGCGAGATATGGCAGTTTGGAAGTATGAAACACTTGAGAAACACAAAATTTTCGCAGTTCTGATGCTCGAAACGAATAACTAGAGCGGCCTAGGGGAAAAGTACGCATTCCGTTGTAATCGGGCGAGTTTGTACTCTCAGATGCAACAGAAATTTTGCGGATTGGTCAATCCGTTCGCGAGACATGGCAGTTTGGAGGTAAGAAACGCTTGAGAAACTCAAAATTTTCGCAGTTCTGATGCTCGAAACGAATAACTAGAACGGACTAGGGGAAAAGTACGCATACCGTTGTAATCGGGCGAGTTTCTACTTTCAGATGCAACAGAAATTTTGCGGATTGGTCAATCCGTTCGCGAGATATGGCAGTTTGGAGGTAAGAAACGCTTGAGAAACTCAAAATTTTCGCAGTTCTGATGCTCGAAACGAATAACTAGAACGGCCTAGGGGAAAAGTACGCATACCGTTGTAATCGGGTGAGTTTCTACTTTCAGATGCAACAGAAATTTTGCGGATTAGTCAATCCGTTCGCGAGATATGGCAGTTTGGAGGTAAGGAACGCTTGAGAAACTCAAAATTTTCGCAGTACTGATGCTCGAAACGAATAACTAGAACGGACTAGGGGAAAAGTACGCATACCGTTGTAATCGGGCGAGTTTCTACTTTCAGATGCAACAGAAATTTTGCGGATTGGTCAATCCGTTCGCGAGATATGGCAGTTTGTAGGTAAGAAACGCTTGAGAAACTCAACATTTTCGCAGTTCTGATGCTCGAAACGAATAACTAGAACGGCCTAGGGGAAAAGTAGGCATACCGTTGTAATCGGGCGAGTTTGTACTCTCAGATGCAACAGAAATTTTGCGGATTGGTCAATCCGTTCGCGAGATATGGCAGTTTGGAGGTAAGAAACGCTTGAGAAGCTCAAAATTTTCGCAGTTCTGATGCTCGACAAGCATAACTAGAACGGTCTAGGGGAAAAGTATGCATACCGTTGTAATCGGGCGAATTTCTACTTTCAGATGCAACAGAAATTTTGCGGATTGGTCAATCCGTTCGCGAGATATGGCAGTTTGTAGGTAAGAAACGCTTGAGAAACTCAACATTTTCGCAGTTCTGATGCTCGAAACGAATAACTAGAACGGCCTAGGGGAAAAGTACGCATACCGTTGTAATCGGGCGAGTTTCTACTTTCAGATGCAACAGAAATTTTGCGGATTGGTCAATCCGTTCGCGAGATATGGCAGTTTGGAGGTAAGAAACGCTTGAGAAACTCAAAATTTTCGCAGTTCTGATGCTCGACAAGCATAACTAGAACGGTCTAGGGGAAAAGTACGCATACCGTTGTAATCGGGCGAGTTTCTACTTTCAGATGCAACAGAAATTTTGCGGATTGGTCAATCCGTTCGCGAGATATGGCAGTTTGGAGGTAAGAAACGCTTGAGAAGCTCAAAATTTTCGCAGTTCTGATGCTCGACAAGCATAACTAGAACGGTCTAGGGGAAAAGTACGCATACCGTTGTAATCGGGCGAATTTCTACTTTCAGATGCAACAGAAATTTTGCGGATTGGTCAATCCGTTCGCGAGATATGGCAGTTTGTAGGTAAGAAACGCTTGAGAAACTCAACATTTTAGCAGTTCTGATGCTCGAAACGAAAAACTAGAACGGCCTAGGGGAAAAGTACGCATACCGTTGTAATCGGGCGAGTTTCTACTTTCAGATGCAACAGAAATTTTGCGGATTGGTCAATCCGTTCGCGAGATATGGCAGTTTGGAGGTAAGAAACGCTTGGGAAACTCAAAATTTTCGCAGTTCTGATGCTCGACAAGCATAACTAGAACGTTCTAGGGGAAAAGTACGCATACCGTTGTAATCGGGCGACTTTCTACTTTCAGATGCAACAGAAATTTTGCGGATTGGTCAATCCGTTCGCGAGATATGGCAGTTTGGAGGTAAGAAACGGTTGAGAAACTCAAAATTTTCACAGTTCTGATGCTCGAAACGAATAACCAGAAAGGCCTAGGGGAAAAGTACGCATACCGTTGTAATCGGGCGAGTTTCTACTTTCAGATGCAACAGAAATTTTGCGGATTGTGCAATCCGTTCGCGAGATATGGCAGTTTGGAGGTAAGAAACGCTTGAGAAACTCAAAATTTTCGCAGTTCTGATGCTCGAAACGATTAACTAGAACGGCCTAGGGGAAAAGTACGCATACCGTTGTAATCGGGCGAGTTTCTACTTTCAGATGCAACAGAAATTTTGCGGATTGGTCAATCCGTTCGCGAGATATGGCAGTTTGGAAGTAAGACTCGCTTGAGAAACTCAAAATTTTCGCAGTTCTGATGCTCGAAACGAATAACTAGAACGGACTAGGGGAAAAGTACGCATACCGTTGTAATCGGGCGAGTTTCTACTTTCAGATGCAACAGAAATTTTGCGGATTGGTCAATCCGTTCGCGAGATATGGCAGTTTGGAGGTAAGAAACGCTTGAGAAACTCAAAATTTTCGCAGTTCTGATGCTCGAAAAGCATAACTAGAACGGTCTAGGGAAAAAGTACGCATACCATTGTAATCGGGCGAGTTTCTACTTTCAGATGCAACAGAAATTTTGCGGATTGGTCAATCCGTTCGCGAGATATGGCAGTTTGGAGGTAAGAAACGCTTGAGAAGCTCAAAATTTTCGCAGTTCTGATGCTCGACAAGCATAACTAGAACGGTCTAGGGGAAAAGTATGCATACCGTTGTAATCGGGCGAATTTCTACGTTCAGATGCAACAGAAATTTTGCGGATTGGTCAATCCGTTCGCGAGATATGGCAGTTTGTAGGTAAGAAACGCTTGAGAAACTCAACATTTTCGCAGTTCTGATGCTCGAAACGAATAACTAGAACGGCCTAGGGGAAAAGTACGCATACCGTTGTAATCGGGCGAGTTTCTACTTTCAGATGCAACAGAAATTTTGCGGATTGGTCAATCCGTTCGCGAGATATGGCAGTTTGGAGGTAAGAAACGCTTGAGAAACTCAAAATTTTCGCAGTTCTGATGCTCGACAAGCATAACTAGAACGGTCTAGGGGAAAAGTACGCATACCGTTGTAATCGGGCGAGTTTCTACTTTCAGATGCAACAGAAATTTTGCGGATTGGTCAATCCGTTCGCGAGATATGGCAGTTTGGAGGTAAGAAACGCTTGAGAAGCTCAAAATTTTCGCAGTTCTGATGCTCGACAAGCATAACTAGAACGGTCTAGGGGAAAAGTATGCATACCGTTGTAATCGGGCGAATTTCTACTTTCAGATGCAACAGAAATTTTGCGGATTGGTCAATCCGTTCGCGAGATATGGCAGTTTGTAGGTAAGAAACGCTTGAGAAACTCAACATTTTAGCAGTTCTGATGCTCGAAACGAATAACTAGAACGGCCTAGGGGAAAAGTACGCATACCGTTGTAATCGGGCGAGTTTCTACTTTCAGATGCAACAGAAATTTTGCGGATTGGTCAATCCGTTCGCGAGATATGGCAGTTTGGAGGTAAGAAACGCTTGGGAAACTCAAAATTTTCGCAGTTCTGATGCTCGACAAGCATAACTAGAACGTTCTAGGGGAAAAGTACGCATACCGTTGTAATCGGGCGACTTTCTACTTTCAGATGCAACAGAAATTTTGCGGATTGGTCAATCCGTTCGCGAGATATGGCAGTTTGGAGGTAAGAAACGGTTGAGAAACTCAAAATTTTCACAGTTCTGATGCTCGAAACGAATAACCAGAAAGGCCTAGGGGAAAAGTACGCATACCGTTGTAATCGGGCGAGTTTCTACTTTCAGATGCAACAGAAATTTTGCGGATTGTGCAATCCGTTCGCGAGATATGGCAGTTTGGAGGTAAGAAACGCTTGAGAAACTCAAAATTTTCGCAGTTCTGATGCTCGAAACGATTAACTAGAACGGCCTAGGGGAAAAGTACGCATACCGTTGTAATCGGGCGAGTTTCTACTTTCAGATGCAACAGAAATTTTGAGGATTAGTCAATCCGTTCGCGAGATATGGCAGTTTGGAGGTAAGAAACGCTTGAGAAACTCAAAATTTTCGCAGTTCTGATGCTCGACAAGCATAACTAGAACGGTCTAGGGGAAAAGTACGCATACCGTTGTAATCGGGCGACTTTCTACTTTCAGATGCAACAGAAATTTTGCGGATTGGTCAATCCGTTCGCGAGATGTGGCAGTTTGGAGGTAAGAAACGGTTGAGAAACTCAAAATTATCACAGTTCTGATGCTCGAAACGAGTAACTAGAACGGCCTAGGGGAAAAGTACGCATACCGTTGTAATCGGGCGAGTTTCTACTTTCAGATGCAACAGAAATTTTGCGAATTGGTCAATCCGTTCGCGAGATATGGCAGTTTGGAGGTAAGCAACGCTTGAGAAACCCAAAATTTTCGCAGTTCCCATGCTCGAAGCGAATAACTACAACGGCCTAGGGGAAAAGTACGCATACCGTTGTAATCGGGCGAGTTTCTACTTTCAGATGCAACAGAAATTTTGCGGATTGGTCAATCCGTTCGCGAGATATGGCAGTTTGGAAGTAAGACTCGCTTGAGAAACTCAAAATTTTCGCAGTTCTGATGCTCGAAACGAATAACTAGAACGGACTAGGGGAAAAGTACGCATACCGTTGTAATCGGGCGAGTTTCTACTTTCAGATGCAACAGAAATTTTGCGGATTGGTCAATCCGTTCGCGAGATATGGCAGTTTGGAGGTAAGAAACGCTTGAGAAACTCAAAATTTTCGCAGTTCTGATGCTCGAAAAGCATAACTAGAACGGTCTAGGGAAAAAGTACGCATACCATTGTAATCGGGCGAGTTTCTACTTTCAGATGCAACAGAAATTTTGCGGATTGGTCAATCCGTTCGCGAGATATGGCAGTTTGGAGGTAAGAAACGCTTGAGAAGCTCAAAATTTTCGCAGTTCTGATGCTCGACAAGCATAACTAGAACGGTCTAGGGGAAAAGTATGCATACCGTTGTAATCGGGCGAATTTCTACGTTCAGATGCAACAGAAATTTTGCGGATTGGTCAATCCGTTCGCGAGATATGGCAGTTTGTAGGTAAGAAACGCTTGAGAAACTCAACATTTTCGCAGTTCTGATGCTCGAAACGAATAACTAGAACGGCCTAGGGGAAAAGTACGCATACCGTTGTAATCGGGCGAGTTTCTACTTTCAGATGCAACAGAAATTTTGCGGATTGGTCAATCCGTTCGCGAGATATGGCAGTTTGGAGGTAAGAAACGCTTGAGAAACTCAAAATTTTCGCAGTTCTGATGCTCGACAAGCATAACTAGAACGGTCTAGGGGAAAAGTACGCATACCGTTGTAATCGGGCGAGTTTCTACTTTCAGATGCAACAGAAATTTTGCGGATTGGTCAATCCGTTCGCGAGATATGGCAGTTTGGAGGTAAGAAACGCTTGAGAAGCTCAAAATTTTCGCAGTTCTGATGCTCGACAAGCATAACTAGAACGGTCTAGGGGAAAAGTATGCATACCGTTGTAATCGGGCGAATTTCTACTTTCAGATGCAACAGAAATTTTGCGGATTGGTCAATCCGTTCGCGAGATATGGCAGTTTGGAGGTAAGAAACGCTTGAGAAACTCAAAATTTTCGCAGTTCTGATGCTCGAAACGATTAACTAGAACGGCCTAGGGGAAAAGTACGCATACCGTTGTAATCGGGCGAGTTTCTACTTTCAGATGCAACAGAAATTTTGCGGATTGGTCAATCCGTTCGCGAGATATGGCAGTTTGGAGGTAAGAAACGCTTGAGAAGCTCAAAATTTTCGCAGTTCTGATGCTCGACAAGCATAACTAGAACGGTCTAGGGGAAAAGTATGCATACCGTTGTAATCGGGCGAATTTCTACGTTCAGATGCAACAGAAATTTTGCGGATTGGTCAATCCGTTCGCGAGATATGGCAGTTTGTAGGTAAGAAACGCTTGAGAAACTCAACATTTTCGCAGTTCTGATGCTCGAAACGAATAACTAGAACGGCCTAGGGGAAAAGTACGCATACCGTTGTAATCGGGCGAGTTTCTACTTTCAGATGCAACAGAAATTTTGCGGATTGGTCAATCCGTTCGCGAGATATGGCAGTTTGGAGGTAAGAAACGCTTGAGAAACTCAAAATTTTCGCAGTTCTGATGCTCGACAAGCATAACTAGAACGGTCTAGGGGAAAAGTACGCATACCGTTGTAATCGGGCGAGTTTCTACTTTCAGATGCAACAGAAATTTTGCGGATTGGTCAATCCGTTCGCGAGATATGGCAGTTTGGAGGTAAGAAACGCTTGAGAAGCTCAAAATTTTCGCAGTTCTGATGCTCGACAAGCATAACTAGAACGGTCTAGGGGAAAAGTATGCATACCGTTGTAATCGGGCGAATTTCTACTTTCAGATGCAACAGAAATTTTGCGGATTGGTCAATCCGTTCGCGAGATATGGCAGTTTGGAGGTAAGAAACGCTTGAGAAACTCAAAATTTTCGCAGTTCTGATGCTCGAAACGATTAACTAGAACGGCCTAGGGGAAAAGTACGCATACCGTTGTAATCGGGCGAGTTTCTACTTTCAGATGCAACAGAAATTTTGAGGATTAGTCAATCCGTTCGCGAGATATGGCAGTTTGGAGGTAAGAAACGCTTGAGAAACTCAAAATTTTCGCAGTTCTGATGCTCGACAAGCATAACTAGAACGGTCTAGGGGAAAAGTACGCATACCGTTGTAATCGGGCGACTTTCTACTTTCAGATGCAACAGAAATTTTGCGGATTGGTCAATCCGTTCGCGAGATGTGGCAGTTTGGAGGTAAGAAACGGTTGAGAAACTCAAAATTATCACAGTTCTGATGCTCGAAACGAGTAACTAGAACGGCCTAGGGGAAAAGTACGCATACCGTTGTAATCGGGCGAGTTTCTACTTTCAGATGCAACAGAAATTTTGCGAATTGGTCAATCCGTTCGCGAGATATGGCAGTTTGGAGGTAAGCAACGCTTGAGAAACCCAAAATTTTCGCAGTTCCCATGCTCGAAGCGAATAACTACAACGGCCTAGGGGAAAAGTACGCATACCGTTGTAATCGCACGAGTTTCTACTTTCAGATGCATCAGAAATTTTGCGGTTTGGTCAATCCGTTCGCGAGATATGGCAGTTTGGAAGTATGAAACACTTGAGAAACACAAAATTTTCGCAGTTCTGATGCTCGAAACGAATAACTAGAGCGGCCTAGGGGAAAAGTACGCATTCCGTTGTAATCGGGCGAGTTTGTACTCTCAGATGCAACAGAAATTTTGCGGATTGGTCAATCCGTTCGCGAGACATGGCAGTTTGGAGGTGAGAAACGCTTGAGAAACTCAAAATTTTCGCAGTTCTGATGCTCGAAACGAATAACTAGAACGGCCTAGGGGAAAAGTACGCATACCGTTGTAATCGGGCGAGTTTCTACTTTCAGATGCAACAGAAATTTTGCGGATTGGTCAATCCGTTCGCGAGATATGGCAGTTTGGAGGTAAGAAACGCTTGAGAAACTCAAAATTTTCGCAGTTCTGATGCTCGAAAAGCATAACTAGAACGGTCTAGGGGAAAAGTACGCATACCGTTGTAATCGGGCGAGTTTCTACTTTCAGATGCAACAGAAATTTTGCGGATTGGTCAATCCGTTCGCGAGATATGGCAGTTTGGAGGTAAGAAACGCTTGAGAAGCTCAAAATTTTCGCAGTTCTGATGCTCGACAAGCATAACTAGAACGGTCTAGGGGAAAAGTATGCATACCGTTGTAATCGGGCGAATTTCTACGTTCAGATGCAACAGAAATTTTGCGGATTGGTCAATCCGTTCGCGAGATATGGCAGTTTGTAGGTAAGAAACGCTTGAGAAACTCAACATTTTCGCAGTTCTGATGCTCGAAACGAATAACTAGAACGGCCTAGGGGAAAAGTACGCATACCGTTGTAATCGGGCGAGTTTCTACTTTCAGATGCAACAGAAATTTTGCGGATTGGTCAATCCGTTCGCGAGATATGGCAGTTTGGAGGTAAGAAACGCTTGAGAAACTCAAAATTTTCGCAGTTCTGATGCTCGACAAGCATAACTAGAACGGTCTAGGGGAAAAGTACGCATACCGTTGTAATCGGGCGAGTTTCTACTTTCAGATGCAACAGAAATTTTGCGGATTGGTCAATCCGTTCGCGAGATATGGCAGTTTGGAGGTAAGAAACGCTTGAGAAGCTCAAAATTTTCGCAGTTCTGATGCTCGACAAGCATAACTAGAACGGTCTAGGGGAAAAGTATGCATACCGTTGTAATCGGGCGAATTTCTACTTTCAGATGCAACAGAAATTTTGCGGATTGGTCAATCCGTTCGCGAGATATGGCAGTTTGTAGGTAAGAAACGCTTGAGAAACTCAACATTTTAGCAGTTCTGATGCTCGAAACGAATAACTAGAACGGCCTAGGGGAAAAGTACGCATACCGTTGTAATCGGGCGAGTTTCTACTTTCAGATGCAACAGAAATTTTGCGGATTGGTCAATCCGTTCGCGAGATATGGCAGTTTGGAGGTAAGAAACGCTTGGGAAACTCAAAATTTTCGCAGTTCTGATGCTCGACAAGCATAACTAGAACGTTCTAGGGGAAAAGTACGCATACCGTTGTAATCGGGCGACTTTCTACTTTCAGATGCAACAGAAATTTTGCGGATTGGTCAATCCGTTCGCGAGATATGGCAGTTTGGAGGTAAGAAACGGTTGAGAAACTCAAAATTTTCACAGTTCTGATGCTCGAAACGAATAACCAGAAAGGCCTAGGGGAAAAGTACGCATACCGTTGTAATCGGGCGAGTTTCTACTTTCAGATGCAACAGAAATTTTGCGGATTGTGCAATCCGTTCGCGAGATATGGCAGTTTGGAGGTAAGAAACGCTTGAGAAACTCAAAATTTTCGCAGTTCTGATGCTCGAAACGATTAACTAGAACGGCCTAGGGGAAAAGAACGCATACCGTTGTAATCGGGCGAGTTTCTACTTTCAGATGCAACAGAAATTTTGAGGATTAGTCAATCCGTTCGCGAGATATGGCAGTTTGGAGGTAAGAAACGCTTGAGAAACTCAAAATTTTCGCAGTTCTGATGCTCGACAAGCATAACTAGAACGGTCTAGGGGAAAAGTACGCATACCGTTGTAATCGGGCGACTTTCTACTTTCAGATGCAACAGAAATTTTGCGGATTGGTCAATCCGTTCGCGAGATGTGGCAGTTTGGAGGTAAGAAACGGTTGAGAAACTCAAAATTATCACAGTTCTGATGCTCGAAACGAGTAACCAGAACGGCCTAGGGGAAAAGTACGCATACCGTTGTAATCGGGCGAGTTTCTACTTTCAGATGCAACAGAAATTTTGCGAATTGGTCAATCCGTTCGCGAGATATGGCAGTTTGGACGTAAGCAACGCTTGAGAAACCCAAAATTTTCGCAGTTCCCATGCTCGAAGCGAATAACTACAACGGCCTAGGGGAAAAGTACGCATACCGTTGTAATCGCACGAGTTTCTACTTTCAGATGCATCAGAAATTTTGCGGTTTGGTCAATCCGTTCGCGAGATATGGCAGTTTGGAAGTATGAAACACTTGAGAAACACAAAATTTTCGCAGTTCTGATGCTCGAAACGAATAACTAGAGCGGCCTAGGGGAAAAGTACGCATTCCGTTGTAATCGGGCGAGTTTGTACTCTCAGATGCAACAGAAATTTTGCGGATTGGTCAATCCGTTCGCGAGACATGGCAGTTTGGAGGTAAGAAACGCTTGAGAAACTCAAAATTTTCGCAGTTCTGTGCTCGAAACGAATAACTAGAACGGACTAGGGGAAAAGCACGCATACCGTTGTAATCGGGCGAGTTTCTACTTTCAGATGCAACAGAAATTTTGCGGATTGGTCAATCCGTTCGCGAGATATGGCAGTTTGGAGGTAAGAAACGCTTGAGAAACTCAAAATTTTCGCAGTTCTGATGCTCGAAACGAATAACTAGAACGGCCTAGGGGAAAAGTACGCATACCGTTGTAATCGGGTGAGTTTCTACTTTCAGATGCAACAGAAATTTTGCGGATTATTCAATCCGTTCGCGAGATATGGCAGTTTGGAGGTAAGGAACGCTTGAGAAACTCAAAATTTTCGCAGTACTGATGCTCGAAACGAATAACTAGAACGGACTAGGGGAAAAGTACGCATACCGTTGTAATCGGGCGAGTTTCTACTTTCAGATGCAACAGAAATTTTGCGGATTGGTCAATCCGTTCGCGAGATATGGCAGTTTGTAGGTAAGAAACGCTTGAGAAACTCAACATTTTCGCAGTTCTGATGCTCGAAACGAATAACTAGAACGGCCTAGGGGAAAAGTAGGCATACCGTTGTAATCGGGCGAGTTTGTACTCTCAGATGCAACAGAAATTTTGCGGATTGGTCAATCCGTTCGCGAGATATGGCAGTTTGGAGGTAAGAAACGCTTGAGAAGCTCAAAATTTTCGCAGTTCTGATGCTCGACAAGCATAACTAGAACGGTCTAGGGGAAAAGTATGCATACCGTTGTAATCGGGCGAATTTCTACTTTCAGATGCAACAGAAATTTTGCGGATTGGTCAATCCGTTCGCGAGATATGGCAGTTTGTAGGTAAGAAACGCTTGAGAAACTCAACATTTTCGCAGTTCTGATGCTCGAAACGAATAACTAGAACGGCCTAGGGGAAAAGTACGCATACCGTTGTAATCGGGCGAGTTTCTACTTTCAGATGCAACAGAAATTTTGCGGATTGGTCAATCCGTTCGCGAGATATGGCAGTTTGGAGGTAAGAAACGCTTGAGAAACTCAAAATTTTCGCAGTTCTGATGCTCGACAAGCATAACTAGAACGGTCTAGGGGAAAAGTACGCATACCGTTGTAATCGGGCGAGTTTCTACTTTCAGATGCAACAGAAATTTTGCGGATTGGTCAATCCGTTCGCGAGATATGGCAGTTTGGAGGTAAGAAACGCTTGAGAAGCTCAAAATTTTCGCAGTTCTGATGCTCGACAAGCATAACTAGAACGGTCTAGGGGAAAAGTACGCATACCGTTGTAATCGGGCGAATTTCTACTTTCAGATGCAACAGAAATTTTGCGGATTGGTCAATCCGTTCGCGAGATATGGCAGTTTGTAGGTAAGAAACGCTTGAGAAACTCAACATTTTAGCAGTTCTGATGCTCGAAACGAAAAACTAGAACGGCCTAGGGGAAAAGTACGCATACCGTTGTAATCGGGCGAGTTTCTACTTTCAGATGCAACAGAAATTTTGCGGATTGGTCAATCCGTTCGCGAGGTATGGCAGTTTGGAGGTAAGAAACGCTTGGGAAACTCAAAATTTTCGCAGTTCTGATGCTCGACAAGCATAACTAGAACGTTCTAGGGGAAAAGTACGCATACCGTTGTAATCGGGCGACTTTCTACTTTCAGATGCAACAGAAATTTTGCGGATTGGTCAATCCGTTCGCGAGATATGGCAGTTTGGAGGTAAGAAACGGTTGAGAAACTCAAAATTTTCACAGTTCTGATGCTCGAAACGAATAACCAGAAAGGCCTAGGGGAAAAGTACGCATACCGTTGTAATCGGGCGAGTTTCTACTTTCAGATGCAACAGAAATTTTGCGGATTGTGCAATCCGTTCGCGAGATATGGCAGTTTGGAGGTAAGAAACGCTTGAGAAACTCAAAATTTTCGCAGTTCTGATGCTCGAAACGATTAACTAGAACGGCCTAGGGGAAAAGTACGCATACCGTTGTAATCGGGCGAGTTTCTACTTTCAGATGCAACAGAAATTTTGCGGATTGGTCAATCCGTTCGCGAGATATGGCAGTTTGGAAGTAAGACTCGCTTGAGAAACTCAAAATTTTCGCAGTTCTGATGCTCGAAACGAATAACTAGAACGGACTAGGGGAAAAGTACGCATACCGTTGTAATCGGGCGAGTTTCTACTTTCAGATGCAACAGAAATTTTGCGGATTGGTCAATCCGTTCGCGAGATATGGCAGTTTGGAGGTAAGAAACGCTTGGGAAACTCAAAATTTTCGCAGTTCTGATGCTCGACAAGCATAACTAGAACGGCCTAGGGGAAAATTACTCACAGTGTTGTAATCGGGCGAGTTTCTACTTTCAGATGAAACAGAAATTTTGCGTATTGGTCAATCCGTTCGCGAGATATGGCAGTTTGGAGGTAAGAAACGCTTGAGAAACTCAAAATTTTCGCAGTTCTGATGCTCGAAACGAATAACTACAACAGCCTAGGGGAAAAGTACGCATACCGTTGTAATCGGGCGAGTTTCTACTTTCAGATGCAACAGAAATTTTGCGGATTGGTCAATCCGTTCGCGAGATATGGCAGTTTGGAGGTAAGAAACGCTTGAGAAACTCAATATTTTCGCAGTTCTGATGCTTGAAACGAATAACCAGAACGGCCTAGGGGAAAAGTACGCATACCGTTGTAATCGAGCGAGTTTCTACCTTCAGATGCAACAGAAATTTTGCGGATTGGTCAAACCGTTCGCGAGATATGGCAGTTTGGAGGTACGAAACGCTTGAGAAACCCAAAATTTTCGCAGTTCTGATGCTCGAAACGAATAACTAGAACGGCCTAGGGGAAAAGTACGCATACCGTTGTAATCGGGCGAGTTTCTACCTTCAGATGCAACAGAAATTTTGCGTATTGGTCAATCCGTTCGCGAGATACGGCAGTTTGGAAGTAAGAAGCGCTTGAGAAACTCAAAATTTTCGCAGTTCTGATGCTCGAAACGAATAACTAGAACGGCCTATGGGAAAAGTACGCATACCGTCGTAATCGGGCGAGTTTCTACTTTCAGATGCAACAGAAATTTTGCGGATTGGTCAAACCGTTCGCGAGATATGGCAGTTTGGAAGTAAGAAACGCTTGAGAAACTCGAAATTTTCGCAGTTCTGATGTTCGAAACGAATAACTAGAATGGCCTAGGGGAAAAGTACGCATACCGTTGTAATCGGGCGAGTTTCTACCTTCAGATGCAACAGAAATTTTGCGGATTTGTCAATCCGTACGCGAGATATGGCAGTTTGGAAGTAAGAAACGCTTGAGAAACTCAAAATTTTCGCAGTTCTGATGCTCGAAACGAATAACTAGAACGGCCTAGGGGAAAAGTACGCATACCGTTGTAATCGGGCGAGTTTCTACCTTAAGATGCAACAGAAATTTTGCGGATTGGTCAAACCGTTCGCGAGATATGGCAGTTTGGAGGTACGAAACGCTTGAGAAACTCAAAATTTTCGCAGTTCTGATGCTCGAAACGAATAACTAGAACGGCCTAGGGGAAAAGTACGCATACCGTTGTAATCGGGCGAGTTTCTACCTTCAGATGCAACAGAAATTTTACGGATTGGTCATTCCGTTCGCGAGATATGGCAGTTTGGAGGTAAGAAACGCTTGAGAAACTCAAAATTTTCGCAGTTCTGATGCTCGAAACGAATAACTAGAACGGGCTAGGGGAAAAGTACGCATACCGTTGTAATCGGGCGAGTTTCTACTTTCAGATGCAACAGAAATTTTGCGGATTGGTCAATCCGTTCGCGAGATATGGCAGTTTGGAGGTAAGAAACGCTTGAGAAACTCAAAATTTTCGCAGTTCTGATGCTCGAAACGAATAACTAGAACGGCCTAGGGGAAAAGTACGCATACCGTTGTAATCGGGTGAGTTTCTACTTTCAGATGCAACAGAAATTTTGCGGATTAGTCAATCCGTTCGCGAGATATGGCAGTTTGGAGGTAAGGAACGCTTGAGAAACTCAAAATTTTCGCAGTACTGATGCTCGAAACGAATAACTAGAACGGACTAGGGGAAAAGTACGCATACCGTTGTAATCGGGCGAGTTTCTACTTTCAGATGCAACAGAAATTTTGCGGATTGGTCAATCCGTTCGCGAGATATGGCAGTTTGTAGGTAAGAAACGCTTGAGAAACTCAACATTTTCGCAGTTCTGATGCTCGAAACGAATAACTAGAACGGCCTAGGGGAAAAGTAGGCATACCGTTGTAATCGGGCGAGTTTGTACTCTCAGATGCAACAGAAATTTTGCGGATTGGTCAATCCGTTCGCGAGATATGGCAGTTTGGAGGTAAGAAACGCTTGAGAAGCTCAAAATTTTCGCAGTTCTGATGCTCGACAAGCATAACTAGAACGGTCTAGGGGAAAAGTATGCATACCGTTGTAATCGGGCGAATTTCTACTTTCAGATGCAACAGAAATTTTGCGGATTGGTCAATCCGTTCGCGAGATATGGCAGTTTGTAGGTAAGAAACGCTTGAGAAACTCAACATTTTCGCAGTTCTGATGCTCGAAACGAATAACTAGAACGGCCTAGGGGAAAAGTACGCATACCGTTGTAATCGGGCGAGTTTCTACTTTCAGATGCAACAGAAATTTTGCGGATTGGTCAATCCGTTCGCGAGATATGGCAGTTTGGAGGTAAGAAACGCTTGAGAAACTCAAAATTTTCGCAGTTCTGATGCTCGACAAGCATAACTAGAACGGTCTAGGGGAAAAGTACGCATACCGTTGTAATCGGGCGAGTTTCTACTTTCAGATGCAACAGAAATTTTGCGGATTGGTCAATCCGTTCGCGAGATATGGCAGTTTGGAGGTAAGAAACGCTTGAGAAGCTCAAAATTTTCGCAGTTCTGATGCTCGACAAGCATAACTAGAACGGTCTAGGGGAAAAGTACGCATACCGTTGTAATCGGGCGAATTTCTACTTTCAGATGCAACAGAAATTTTGCGGATTGGTCAATCCGTTCGCGAGATATGGCAGTTTGTAGGTAAGAAACGCTTGAGAAACTCAACATTTTAGCAGTTCTGATGCTCGAAACGAAAAACTAGAACGGCCTAGGGGAAAAGTACGCATACCGTTGTAATCGGGCGAGTTTCTACTTTCAGATGCAACAGAAATTTTGCGGATTGGTCAATCCGTTCGCGAGGTATGGCAGTTTGGAGGTAAGAAACGCTTGGGAAACTCAAAATTTTCGCAGTTCTGATGCTCGACAAGCATAACTAGAACGTTCTAGGGGAAAAGTACGCATACCGTTGTAATCGGGCGACTTTCTACTTTCAGATGCAACAGAAATTTTGCGGATTGGTCAATCCGTTCGCGAGATATGGCAGTTTGGAGGTAAGAAACGGTTGAGAAACTCAAAATTTTCACAGTTCTGATGCTCGAAACGAATAACCAGAAAGGCCTAGGGGAAAAGTACGCATACCGTTGTAATCGGGCGAGTTTCTACTTTCAGATGCAACAGAAATTTTGCGGATTGTGCAATCCGTTCGCGAGATATGGCAGTTTGGAGGTAAGAAACGCTTGAGAAACTCAAAATTTTCGCAGTTCTGATGCTCGAAACGATTAACTAGAACGGCCTAGGGGAAAAGTACGCATACCGTTGTAATCGGGCGAGTTTCTACTTTCAGATGCAACAGAAATTTTGCGGATTGGTCAATCCGTTCGCGAGATATGGCAGTTTGGAAGTAAGACTCGCTTGAGAAACTCAAAATTTTCGCAGTTCTGATGCTCGAAACGAATAACTAGAACGGACTAGGGGAAAAGTACGCATACCGTTGTAATCGGGCGAGTTTCTACTTTCAGATGCAACAGAAATTTTGCGGATTGGTCAATCCGTTCGCGAGATATGGCAGTTTGGAGGTAAGAAACGCTTGGGAAACTCAAAATTTTCGCAGTTCTGATGCTCGACAAGCATAACTAGAACGGCCTAGGGGAAAATTACTCACAGTGTTGTAATCGGGCGAGTTTCTACTTTCAGATGAAACAGAAATTTTGCGTATTGGTCAATCCGTTCGCGAGATATGGCAGTTTGGAGGTAAGAAACGCTTGAGAAACTCAAAATTTTCGCAGTTCTGATGCTCGAAACGAATAACTACAACAGCCTAGGGGAAAAGTACGCATACCGTTGTAATCGGGCGAGTTTCTACTTTCAGATGCAACAGAAATTTTGCGGATTGGTCAATCCGTTCGCGAGATATGGCAGTTTGGAGGTAAGAAACGCTTGAGAAACTCAATATTTTCGCAGTTCTGATGCTCGAAACGAATAACCAGAACGGCCTAGGGGAAAAGTACGCATACCGTTGTAATCGAGCGAGTTTCTACCTTCAGATGCAACAGAAATTTTGCGGATTGGTCAAACCGTTCGCGAGATATGGCAGTTTGGAGGTACGAAACGCTTGAGAAACTCAAAATTTTCGCAGTTCTGATGCTCGAAACGAATAACTAGAACGGCCTAGGGGAAAAGTACGCATACCGTTGTAATCGGGCGAGTTTCTACCTTCAGATGCAACAGAAATTTTGCGTATTGGTCAATCCGTTCGCGAGATACGGCAGTTTGGAAGTAAGAAGCGCTTGAGAAACTCAAAATTTTCGCAGTTCTGATGCTCGAAACGAATAACTAGAACGGCCTATGGGAAAAGTACGCATACCGTCGTAATCGGGCGAGTTTCTACTTTCAGATGCAACAGAAATTTTGCGGATTGGTCAAACCGTTCGCGAGATATGGCAGTTTGGAAGTAAGAAACGCTTGAGAAACTCGAAATTTTCGCAGTTCTGATGTTCGAAACGAATAACTAGAATGGCCTAGGGGAAATGTACGCATACCGTTGTAATCGGGCGAGTTTCTACCTTCAGATGCAACAGAAATTTTGCGGATTTGTCAATCCGTACGCGAGATATGGCAGTTTGGAAGTAAGAAACGCTTGAGAAACTCAAAATTTTCGCAGTTCTGATGCTCGAAACGAATAACTAGAACGGCCTAGGGGAAAAGTACGCATACCGTTGTAATCAGGCGAGTTTCTACCTTCAGATGCAACAGAAATTTTGCGGATTGGTCAAACCGTTCGCGAGATATGGCAGTTTGGAGGTACGAAACGCTTGAGAAACTCAAAATTTTCGCAGTTCTGATGCTCGAAACGAATAACTAGAACGGCCTAGGGGAAAAGTACGCATACCGTTGTAATCGGGCGAGTTTCTACCTTCAGATGCAACAGAAATTTTACGGATTGGTCATTCCGTTCGCGAGATATGGCAGTTTGGAGGTAAGAAACGCTTGAGAAACTCAAAATTTTCGCAGTTCTGATGCTCGAAACGAATAACAAGAACGGACTAGGGGAAAAGTACGCATACAGTTGTAATCGGGCGAGTTTCTACTTTCAGATGCAACAGAAATTTTGCGGATTGGTCAATCCGTTCGCGAGATATGGCAGTTTGGAGGTAAGAAACGCTTGAGAAACTCAAAATTTTCGCAGTTCTGATGCTCGACAAGCATAACAAGAACGGTCTAGGGGAAAAGTACGCATACCGTTGTAATCGGGCGAGTTTCTACCTTCAGATGCAACAGAAATTTTGCGGATTGGCCAATCCGTTCGCGAGATATGGAAGTTTGGAAGTAAGAAACGCTTGAGAAACTCAAAATTTTCGCAGTTCTGATGCTCGAAACGAATAACTAGAACGGCCTAGGGGAAAAGTACGTATACCGTTGTAATCGGGCGAGTTTCTACTTTCAGATGCAACAGAAATTTTGCGGATTGGTCAATCCGTTCGCGAGATATGGCAGTTTGGAAGTAAGAAGCGCTTGAGAAACTCAAAATTTTCGCAGTTCTGATGCTCGAAACGAATAACTAGAACGGCCTAGGGGAAAAGTACGCATAGCGTTGTAATCGGGCGAGTTTCTACTTTCAGATGCAACAGAAATTTTGCGGATTGGTCAATCCGTTCGCGAGATATGGCAGTTTGGAAGTAAGCAACGCTTGAGAAACTCAAAATTTTCGCAGTTCTGATGCTCGACACGAATAACTAGAACGGCCTAGGGGAAAAGTACGCATACAGTTGTAATCGGGCGAGTTTCTACTTTCAGATGCAACAGAAATTTTGCGGATTGGTCAATCCGTTCGCGAGATATGGCAGTTTGGAGGTAAGAAACGCTTGAGAAACTCAAAATTTTCGCAGTTCTGATGCTCGACAAGCATAACAAGAACGGCCTAGGGGAAAAGTACGCATACCGTTGTAATCGGGCGAGTTTCTACTTTCAGATGCAACAGAAATTTTGCGGATTGGTCAATCCATTCGCGAGATATGGCAGTTTGGAGGTAAGATACGCTTGAGAAATTCAAAATTTTCGCAGTTCTGATGCTCGAAACGAATAACTAGAACGGCCTAGGGGAAAAGTACGCATACCGTTGTATTCGGGCGAGTTTCGACCTTCAGATGCAACTGAAATTTTGCGGATTGGTCAATCCGTTCGCGAGATATGGCAGTTTGGAGGTAAGAAACGCTTGAGAAACTCAAAATTTTCGCAGTTCTGATGCTCGACAAGCATAACTAGAACGGTCTAGGGGAAAAGTACGCATGCCGTTGTAATCGGGCGAGTTTCTACTTTCAGATGCAACAGAAATTTGGCGGATTGGTCAATCCGTTCGCGAGATATGGCAGTTTGGAGGTAAGAAACGCTTGAGAAACTCAACATTTTCGCAGTTTTGATGCTCGAAACGAATAACTAGAACGGCCTAGGGGAAAAGTACGCATACCGTTGTAATCGGGCGAGTTTCTACTTTCAGATGCAACAGAAATTTTGCGGATTGGTCATTCCGTTCGCGAGATATGGCAGTTTGGAGGTAAGAAACGCTTGAGAAACTCAAAATTTTCGCAGTTCTGATGCTCGAAACGAATAACAAGAACGGACTAGGGGAAAAGTACGCATACAGTTGTAATCAGGCGAGTTTCTACTTTCAGATGCAACAGAAATTTTGCGGATTGGTCAATCCGTTCGCGAGATATGGCAGTTTGGAGGTAAGAAACGCTTGAGAAACTCAAAATTTTCGCAGTTCTGTTGCTCGACAAGCATAACTAGAACGGTCTAGGGGAAAAGTACTCGTACCGTTGTAATCGGGCGAGTTTCAACCTTCAGATGCAACAGAAATTTTGCGGATTGGTCAATCCGTTCGCGAGATATGGCAGTTTGGAAGTAAGAAACGCTTGAGAAACTCAAAATTTTCGCAGTTCTGATGCTCGAAACGAATAACTAGAACGGACTAGGGGAAAAGTACGCATACAGTTGTAATCGGGCGAGTTTCTACTTTCAGATGCAACAGAAATTTTGCGGTTTGGTCAATCCGTTCGCGAGATATGGCAGTTTGGAGGTAAGCAACGCTTGAGAAACTCAAAATTTTCGCAGTTCTGTTGCTCGAAACGAATAACTAGAACGGCCTAGGGGAAAAGTACGCACACCGTTGTAATCGGGCGAGTTTCTACTTTCAGATGCAACAGAAATTTTGCGGAGTGGTCAATCCGTTCGCGAGATATGGCAGTTCGGAGGTAAGAAACGGTTGAGAAACTCAAAATTTTCACAGTTCTGATGCTCGAAACGAATAACTAGAACGGACTAGGGGAAAAGTACGCATACAGTTGTAATCGGGCGAGTTTCTACTTTCAGATGCAACAATAATTTTGCGGATTGGTCAATCCGTTCGCGAGATATGGCAGTTTGGAGGTAAGCAACGCTTGAGAAACTCAAAATTTTCGCAGTTCTGTTGCTCGAAACGAATAACTAGAACGGGCTAGGGGAAAAGTACGCATACAGTTGTAATCGGGCGAGTTTCTACTTTCAGATGCAACAGAAATTTTGCGGATTGGTCAAACCGTTCGCGAGATATGGCAGTTTGGATGTAAGAAACGCTTGAGAACCTCAAAATTTTCGCAGTTCTGATGCTCGAAACGAATAACTAGAACGGCCTAGGGGAAAAGTACGCATACCATTGTATTCGGGCGAGTTTCTACTTTCAGATGCAACAGAAATTTTGCGGGTTGGTCAATCCGTTCGCGAGATATGGCAGTTTGGATGTAAGAAACGCTCGAGAAAATCAAAATTTTCGCAGTTCTGATGCTCGAAACGAATAACTAGAACGGCCTAGGGGAAAAGTACGCACACCGTTGTAATCGGGCGAGTTTCTACTTTCAGATGCAACAGAAATTTTGCGGATTGGTCAATCCGTTCGCGAGATATGGCAGTTTGGAGGTAAGCAACGCTTGAGAAACTCAAAATTTTCGCAGTTCTGATGCTCGAAACGAATAACTAGAACGGTCTAGGGGAAAAGTACGCATACCGTTGTAATCGGGCGAGTTTCTACTTTCAGATGCAACAGAAATTTTGCGGATTGGTCAATCCGTTCGCGAGATATGGCAGGTTGGAGGTAAGCAACGCTTGAAAAACTCAAAATTTTCGCAGTTCTGTTGCTCGAAACGAATAACTAGAACGGGCTAGGGGAAAAGTACGCATACAGTTGTAATCGGGCGAGTTTCTACTTTCAGATGCAACAGAAATTTTGCGGATTGGTCAATCCGTTCGCGAGATATGGCAGTTTGGAGGTAAGAAACGCTTGAGAAACTCAAAATTTTCGCAGTTCTGATGCTCGACAAGCATAACAAGAACGGTCTAGGGGAAAAGTACGCATACCGTTGTAATCGGGCGAGTTTCTACCTTCAGATGCAACAGAAATTTTGCGGATTGGCCAATCCGTTCGCGAGATATGGAAGTTTGGAAGTAAGAAACGCTTGAGAAACTCAAAATTTTCGCAGTTCTGATGCTCGAAACGAATAACTAGAACGGCCTAGGGGAAAAGTACGTATACCGTTGTAATCGGGCGAGTTTCTACTTTCAGATGCAACAGAAATTTTGCGGATTGGTCAATCCGTTCGCGAGATATGGCAGTTTGGAAGTAAGAAGCGCTTGAGAAACTCAAAATTTTCGCAGTTCTGATGCTCGAAACGAATAACTAGAACGGCCTAGGGGAAAAGTACGCATAGCGTTGTATTCGGGCGAGTTTCTACTTTCAGATGCAACAGAAATTTTGCGGATTGGTCAATCCGTTCGCGAGATATGGCAGTTTGGAAGTAAGCAACGCTTGAGAAACTCAAAATTTTCGCAGTTCTGATGCTCGACACGAATAACTAGAACGGCCTAGGGGAAAAGTACGCATACAGTTGTAATCGGGCGAGTTTCTACTTTCAGATGCAACAGAAATTTTGCGGATTGGTCAAACCGTTCGCGAGATATGGCAGTTTGGATGTAAGAAACGCTTGAGAACCTCAAAATTTTCGCAGTTCTGATGCTCGAAACGAATAACTAGAACGGCCTAGGGGAAAAGTACGCATACCATTGTATTCGGGCGAGTTTCTACTTTCAGATGCAACAGAAATTTTGCGGGTTGGTCAATCCGTTCGCGAGATATGGCAGTTTGGATGTAAGAAACGCTCGAGAAAATCAAAATTTTCGCAGTTCTGATGCTCGAAACGAATAACTAGAACGGCCTAGGGGAAAAGTACGCACACCGTTGTAATCGGGCGAGTTTCTACTTTCAGATGCAACAGAAATTTTGCGGATTGGTCAATCCGTTCGCGAGATATGGCAGTTTGGAGGTAAGCAACGCTTGAGAAACTCAAAATTTTCGCAGTTCTGATGCTCGAAACGAATAACTAGAACGGTCTAGGGGAAAAGTACGCATACAGTTGTAATCGGGCGAGTTTCTACTTTCAGATGCAACAGAAATTTTGCGGATTGGTCAAACCGTTCGCGAGATATGGCAGTTTGGATGTAAGAAACGCTTGAGAACCTCAAAATTTTCGCAGTTCTGATGCTCGAAACGAATAACTAGAACGGCCTAGGGGAAAAGTACGCATACCATTGTATTCGGGCGAGTTTCTACTTTCAGATGCAACAGAAATTTTGCGGGTTGGTCAATCCGTTCGCGAGATATGGCAGTTTGGATGTAAGAAACGCTCGAGAAAATCAAAATTTTCGCAGTTCTGATGCTCGAAACGAATAACTAGAACGGCCTAGGGGAAAAGTACGCACACCGTTGTAATCGGGCGAGTTTCTACTTTCAGATGCAACAGAAATTTGCGGATTGGTCAATCCGTTCGCGAGATATGGCAGTTTGGAGGTAAGCAACGCTTGAGAAACTCAAAATTTTCGCAGTTCTGATGCTCGAAACGAATAACTAGAACGGTCTAGGGGAAAAGTACGCATACCGTTGTAATCGGGCGAGTTTCCTACTTTCAGATGCAACAGAAATTTTGCGGATTGGTCAATCCGTTCGCGAGATATGGCAGGTTGGAGGTAAGCAACGCTTGAAAAACTCAAAATTTTCGCAGTTCTGTTGCTCGAAACGAATAACTAGAACGGGCTAGGGGAAAAGTACGCATACAGTTGTAATCGGGCGAGTTTCTACTTTCAGATGCAACAGAAATTTTGCGGATTGGTCAATCCGTTCGCGAGATATGGCAGTTTGGAGGTAAGAAACGCTTGAGAAACTCAAAATTTTCGCAGTTCTGATGCTCGACAAGCATAACAAGAACGGTCTAGGGGAAAAGTACGCATACCGTTGTAATCGGGCGAGTTTCTACCTTCAGATGCAACAGAAATTTTGCGGATTGGCCAATCCGTTCGCGAGATATGGAAGTTTGGAAGTAAGAAACGCTTGAGAAACTCAAAATTTTCGCAGTTCTGATGCTCGAAACGAATAACTAGAACGGCCTAGGGGAAAAGTACGTATACCGTTGTAATCGGGCGAGTTTCTACTTTCAGATGCAACAGAAATTTTGCGGATTGGTCAATCCGTTCGCGAGATATGGCAGTTTGGAAGTAAGAAGCGCTTGAGAAACTCAAAATTTTCGCAGTTCTGATGCTCGAAACGAATAACTAGAACGGCCTAGGGGAAAAGTACGCATAGCGTTGTATTCGGGCGAGTTTCTACTTTCAGATGCAACAGAAATTTTGCGGATTGGTCAATCCGTTCGCGAGATATGGCAGTTTGGAAGTAAGCAACGCTTGAGAAACTCAAAATTTTCGCAGTTCTGATGCTCGACACGAATAACTAGAACGGCCTAGGGGAAAAGTACGCATACAGTTGTAATCGGGCGAGTTTCTACTTTCAGATGCAACAGAAATTTTGCGGATTGGTCAAACCGTTCGCGAGATATGGCAGTTTGGATGTAAGAAACGCTTGAGAACCTCAAAATTTTCGCAGTTCTGATGCTCGAAACGAATAACTAGAACGGCCTAGGGGAAAAGTACGCATACCATTGTATTCGGGCGAGTTTCTACTTTCAGATGCAACAGAAATTTTGCGGGTTGGTCAATCCGTTCGCGAGATATGGCAGTTTGGATGTAAGAAACGCTCGAGAAAATCAAAATTTTCGCAGTTCTGATGCTCGAAACGAATAACTAGAACGGCCTAGGGGAAAAGTACGCACACCGTTGTAATCGGGCGAGTTTCTACTTTCAGATGCAACAGAAATTTTGCGGATTGGTCAATCCGTTCGCGAGATATGGCAGTTTGGAGGTAAGCAACGCTTGAGAAACTCAAAATTTTCGCAGTTCTGATGCTCGAAACGAATAACTAGAACGGTCTAGGGGAAAAGTACGCATACCGTTGTAATCGGGCGAGTTTCTACTTTCAGATGCAACAGAAATTTTGCGGATTGGTCAATCCGTTCGCGAGATATGGCAGGTTGGAGGTAAGCAACGCTTGAAAAACTCAAAATTTTCGCAGTTCTGTTGCTCGAAACGAATAACTAGAACGGGCTAGGGGAAAAGTACGCATACCGTTGTAATCGGGCGAGTTTCTACTTTCGGATGCAATAGAAAGTTTGCGGATTGGTCAATCCGTTCGTGAGATATGGCAGTTTGGAGGTAAGAAACGCTTGAGAAACTCAAAATTTTCGCAGTTCTGATGCTCGAAACGAATAACTAGAACGGCCTAGGGGAAAAGTACGCACAGTGTTGTAATCGGGCGAGTTTCTACTGTCAGATGCAACAGAAATTTTGCGGATTGGTCAATCCGTTCGCGAGATATGGCAGTTTGGAGGTAAGAAACGCTAGAGAAACTCAAAATTTTCGCAGTTCTGATGCTCGACAAGCATAACTAGAACGGCCTAGGGGAAAAGTACGCACACCGTTGTAATCGGGCGAGTTTCTACTTTCAGATGCAACAGAAATTTTGCGGATTGGTCAATCCGTTCGCGAGATATGGCAGTTTGGAGGTAAGCAACGCTTGAGAGACTCAAAATTTTCGCAGTTCTGATGCTCGAAACGAATAACTAGAACGGGCTAGGGGAAAAGTACGCATACCGTTGTAATCGGGCGAGTTTCTACTTTCAGATGCAACAGAAATTTTGCGGATTGGTCAATCCGTTCGCGAGATATGGCAGTTTGGAGGTAAGCAACGCTTGAAAAACTCAAAATTTACGCCGTTCTGTTGCTCGAAACGAATAACTAGAACGGGCTAGGGGAAAAGTACGCATACCGTTGTAATCGGGCGAGTTTCTACTTTCGGATGCAATAGAAAGTTTGCGGATTGGTCAATCCGTTCGTGAGATATGGCAGTTTGGAGGTAAGAAACGCTTGAGAAACTCAAAATTTTCGCAGTTCTGATGCTCGAAACGAATAACTAGAACGGCCTAGGGGAAAAGTACGCATAGTGTTGTAATCGGGCGAGTTTCTACTTTCAGATGCAACAGAAATTTTGCGGATTGGTCAATCCGTTCGCGAGATATGGCAGTTTGGAGGTAAGAAACGCTAGAGAAACTCAAAATTTTCGCAGTTCTGATGCTCGACAAGCATAACTAGAACGGCCTAGGGGAAAAGTACGCACACCGTTGTAATCGGGCGAGTTTCTACTTTCAGATGCAACAGAAACTTTGCGGATTGGTCAATCCGTTCGCGAGATATGGCAGTTTGGAGGTAAGAAACGCTTGAGAAACTCAAAATTTTCGCAGTTCTGTTGCTCGAAACGAATAACTAGAACGGGCTAGGGGAAAAGTACGCATACCGTTGTAATCGGGCGAGTTTCTACTTTCAGATGCAACAGAAATTTTGCGGATTGGTCATTCCGTTCGCGAGATATGGCAGTTTGGAGGTAAGAAACGCTTGAGAAACTCAAAATTTTTGCAGTTCTGATGCTCGAAACGAATATCTAGAACGGCCTAGGGGAAAAGTACGCATAGTGTTGTAATCGGGCGAGTTTCTACTTTGAGATGCAACAGAAATTTTGCGGATTGGTCAATCCGTTCGCGAGATATGGCAGTTTGGAAGTAAGAAACGCTTGAGAAACTCAAAATTTTCGCAGTTCTGATGCTCGAAACGAATAACTAGAACGGCCTAGGGGAAAAGTACGCACACCGTTGTAATCGGGCGAGTTTCTACTTTCAGATGCAACAGAAATTTTGCGGATTGGTCAATCCGTTCGCGAGATATGGCAGTTTGGAGGTAAGAAACGCTCGAGAAACTCAAAATTTTCGCAGTTCTGATGCTCGAAACGAATAACTAGAACGGCCTAGGGGAAAAGTACGCACACCGTTGTAATCGGGCGAGTTTCTACTTTCAGATGCAACAGAAATTTTGCGGATTGGTCAATCCGTTCGCGAGATATGGCAGTTTGGAGGTAAGCAACGCTTGAGAAACTCAAAATTTTCGCAGTTCTGATGCTCGAAACGAATAACTAGAACGGTCTAGGGGAAAAGTACGCATACCGTTGTAATCGGGCGAGTTTCTACTTTCAGATGCAACAGAAATTTTGCGGATTGGTCAATCCGTTCGCGAGATATGGCAGTTTGGAGGTAAGCAACGCTTGAAAAACTCAAAATTTTCGCAGTTCTGTTGCTCGAAACGAATAACTAGAACGGGCTAGGGGAAAAGTACGCATACCGTTGTAATCGGGCGAGTTTCTACTTTCGGATGCAATAGAAAGTTTGCGGATTGGTCAATCCGTTCGTGAGATATGGCAGTTTGGAGGTAAGAAACGCTTGAGAAACTCAAAATTTTCGCAGTTCTGATGCTCGAAACGAATAACTAGAACGGCCTAGGGGAAAAGTACGCATAGTGTTGTAATCGGGCGAGTTTCTACTTTCAGATGCAACAGAAATTTTGCGGATTGGTCAATCCGTTCGCGAGATATGGCAGTTTGGAGGTAAGAAACGCTAGAGAAACTCAAAATTTTCGCAGTTCTGATGCTCGACAAGCATAACTAGAACGGCCTAGGGGAAAAGTACGCATACCGTTGTAATCGGGCGAGTTTCTACTTTCAGATGCAGCAGAAATTTTGCGGATTGGTCAATCCGTTCGCGAGATATGGCAGTTTGGAGGTAAGCAACGCTTGAAAAACTCAAAATTTACGCCGTTCTGTTGCTCGAAACGAATAACTAGAACGGGCTAGGGGAAAAGTACGCATACCGTTGTAATCTTGCGAGTTTCTACTTTCGGATGCAATAGAAAGTTTGCGGATTGGTCAATCCGTTCGTGAGATATGGCAGTTTGGAGGTAAGAAACGCTTGAGAAACTCAAAATTTTCGCAGTTCTGATGCTCGAAACGAATAACTAGAACGGGCTAGGGGAAAAGTACGCATACCGTTGTAATCGGGCGAGTTTCTACTTTCGGATGCAATAGAAAGTTTGCGGATTGGTCAATCCGTTCGTGAGATATGGCAGTTTGGAGGTAAGAAACGCTAGAGAAACTCAAAATTTTCGCAGTTCTGATGCTCGACAAGCATAACTAGAACGGCCTAGGGGAAAAGTACGCACACCGTTGTAATCGGGCGAGTTTCTACTTTCAGATGCAACAGAAATTTTGCGGATTGGTCAATCCGTTCGCGAGATATGGCAGTTTGGAGGTAAGCAACGCTTGAAAAACTCAAAATTTACGCCGTTCTGTTGCTCGAAACGAATAACTAGAACGGGCTAGGGGAAAAGTACGCATACCGTTGTAATCGGGCGAGTTTCTACTTTCGGATGCAATAGAAAGTTTGCGGATTGGTCAATCCGTTCGTGAGATATGGCAGTTTGGAGGTAAGAAACGCTTGAGAAACTCAAAATTTTCGCAATTCTGATGCTCGAAACGAATAACTAGAACGGGCTAGGGGAAAAGTACGCATACCGTTGTAATCGGGCGAGTTTCTACTTTCGGATGCAATAGAAAGTTTGCGGATTGGTCAATCCGTTCGTGAGATATGGCAGTTTGGAGGTAAGAAACGCTAGAGAAACTCAAAATTTTCGCAGTTCTGATGCTCGACAAGCATAACTAGAACGGCCTAGGGGAAAAGTACGCACACCGTTGTAATCGGGCGAGTTTCTACTTTCAGATGCAACAGAAATTTTGCGGATTGGTCAATCCGTTCGCGAGATATGGCAGTTTGGAGGTAAGCAACGCTTGAAAAACTCAAAATTTTCGCAGTTCTGTTGCTCGAAACGAATAACTAGAACCGGCTAGGGGAAAAGTACGCATACCGTTGTAATCGGGCGAGTTTCTACTTTCAGATGCAACAGAAATTTTGCGGATTGGTCATTCCGTTCGCGAGATATGGCAGTTTGGAGGTAAGAAACGCTTGAGAAACTCAAAATTTTTGCAGTTCTGATGCTCGAAACGAATAACTAGAACGGCCTAGGGGAAAAGTACGCACACCGTTGTAATCGGGCGAGTTTCTACTTTCAGATGCAACAGAAATTTTGCGGATTGGTCAATCCGTTCGCGAGATATGGCAGTTTGGAGGTAAGAAACGCTCGAGAAACTCAAAATTTTCGCAGTTCTGATGCTCGACAAGCATAACTAGAACGGCCTAGGGGAAAAGTACGCACACCGTTGTAATCGGGCGAGTTTCTACTTTCAGATGCAACAGAAATTTTGCGGATTGGTCAATCCGTTCGCGAGATATGGCAGTTTGGAGGTAAGAAACGCTTGAGAAACTCAAAATTTTCGCAGTTCTGATGCTCGAAACGAATAACTAGAACGGCCTAGGGGAAAAGTACGCATAGTGTTGTAATCGGGCGAGTTTCTACTTTCAGATGCAACAGAAATTTTGCGGATTGGTCAATCCGTTCGCGAGATATGGCAGTTTGGAGGTAAGCAACGCTTGAGAAACTCAAAATTTTCGCAGTTCTGATGCTCGAAACGAATAACTAGAACGGGCTAGGGGAAAAGTACGCATACCGTTGTAATCGGGCGAGTTTCTACTTTCAGATGCAACAGAAATTTTGCGGATTGGTCAATCCGTTCGCGAGATATGGCAGTTTGGAGGTAAGAAACGCTAGAGAAACTCAAAATTTTCGCAGTTCTGATGCTCGACAAGCATAACTAGAACGGCCTAGGGGAAAAGTACGCACACCGTTGTAATCGGGCGAGTTTCTACTTTCAGATGCAACAGAAATTTTGCGGATTGGTCAATCCGTTCGCGAGATATGGCAGTTTGGAGGTAAGCAACGCTTGAGAAACTCAAAATTTTCGCAGTTCTGATGCTCGAAACGAATAACTAGAACGGGCTAGGGGAAAAGTACGCATACCGTTGTAATCGGGCGAGTTTCTACTTTCAGATGCAACAGAAATTTTGCGGATTGGTCAATCCGTTCGCGAGATATGGCAGTTTGGATGTAAGCAACGCTTGAAAAACTCAAAATTTACGCAGTTCTGTTGCTCGAAACGAATAACTAGAACGGGCTAGGGGAAAAGTACGCATACCGTTGTAATCGGGCGAGTTTCTACTTTCAGATGCAACAGAAATTTTGCGGATTGGTCAATCCGTTCGCGAGATATGGCAGTTTGGAGGTAAGAAACGCTAGAGAAACTCAAAATTTTCGCAGTTCTGATGCTCGACAAGCAGAACTAGAACGGCCTAGGGGAAAAGTACGCATACCGTTGTAATCGGGCTAGTTTCTACTTTCAGATGCAACAGAAATTTTGCGGATTGGTCATTCCGTTCGCGAGATATGGCAGTTTGGAGGTAAGAAACGCTTGAGAAACTCAAAATTTTTGCAGTTCTGATGCTCGAAACGAATATCTAGAACGGCCTAGTGGAAAAGTACGCATAGTGTTGTAATCGGGCGAGTTTCTACTTTGAGATGCAACAGAAATTTTGCGGATTGGTCAATCCGTTCGCGAGATATGGCAGTTTGGAAGTAAGAAACGCTTGAGAAACTCAAAATTTTCGCAGTTCTGATGCTCGAAACGAATAACTACAACGGCCTAGGGGAAAAGTACGCACACCGTTGTAATCGGGCGAGTTTCTACTTTCAGATGCAACAGAAATTTTGCGGATTGGTCAATCCGTTCGCGAGATATGGCAGTTTGGAGGTAAGAAACGCTCGAGAAACTCAAAATTTTCGCAGTTCTGATGCTCGACAAGCATAACTAGAACGGCCTAGGGGAAAAGTACGCACACCGTTGTAATCGGGCGAGTTTCTACTTTCAGATGCAACAGAAATTTTGCGGATTGGTCAATCCGTTCGCGAGATATGGCAGTTTGGAGGTAAGAAACGCTTGAGAAACTCAAAATTTTCGCAGTTCTGATGCTCGAAACGAATAACTAGAACGGCCTAGGGGAAAAGTACGCATAGTGTTGTAATCGGGCGAGTTTCTACTTTCAGATGCAACAGAAATTTTGCGGATTGGTCAATCCGTTCGCGAGATATGGCAGTTTGGAGGTAAGAAACGCTTGAGAAACTCAAAATTTTCGCAGTTCTGATGCTCGAAACGAATAACTAGAACGGCCTAGGGGAAAAGTACGCATACCGTTGTAATCGGGCGAGTTTCTACCTTCAGATGCAACAGAAATTTTGCGGATTGGTCAATCCGTTCGCGAGATATGGCAGTTTGGAGGCAAGCAACGCTTGAAAAACTCAAAATTTTCGCAGTTCTGTTGCTCGAAATGAATAACTAGAACGGGCTAGGGGAAAAGTACGCATACAGTTGTAATCGGGCGAGTTTCTACTTTCAGATGCATCAGAAATTTTGCGGATTGGACAATCCGTTCGCGAGATATGGCAGTTTGGAGGTAAGAAACGCTCGAGAAACTCAAAATTTTCGCAGTTCTGATGCTCGACAAGCATAACTAGAACGGCCTCGGGGAAAAGTACGCACACCGTTGAAATCGGGCGAGTTTCTACTTTCAGATGTAACAGAAATTTTGCGGATTGGTCAATCCGTTCGCGAGATATGGCAGTTTGGAGGTAAGCAACGCTTGAAAAACTCAAAATTTTCGCAGTTCTGATGCTCGAAACGAATAACTAGAACGGCCTAGGGGAAAAGTACGCATAGTATTGTAATCGGGCGAGTTTCTACATTCAGATGCAACAGAAATTTTGCGAATTGGTCAATCCGTTCGCGAGATATGGCGGTTTGGAAGTAAGAAACGCTTGAGAAACTCAAAATTTTCGCAGTTCTGATGCTCGAAACGAATAACTAGAACGGCCTAGGGGAAAAGTACGCATAGTGTTGTAATCGGGCGAGTTTCTACTTTCAGATGCAACAGAAATTTTGCGGATTGGTCAATCCGTTCGCGAGATATGGCAGTTTGGAGGTAAGAAACGCTCGAGAAACTCAAAATTTTCGCAGTTATGATGCTCGACAAGCATAACTAGAACGGCCTAGGGGAAAAGTACGCACACCGTTGTAATCGGGCGAGTTTCTACTTTCAGATGCAACAGAAATTTTGCGGATTGGTCAATCCGTTCGCGAGATATGGCAGTTTGGAGGTAAGCAACGCTTGAAAAACTCAAAATTTTCGCAGTTCTGTTGCTCGAAACGAATAACTAGAACGGGCTAGGGGAAAAGTACGCATACCGTTGTAATCGGGCGAGTTTCTACTTTCAGATGCAAGAGAAATTTAGCGGATTGTTCAATCCGTTCGCGAGTTATGGCAGTTTGGAGGTAAGAAACGCTTGAGAAACTCGTAATTTTCGCAATTCTGATGCTCGAAACGAATAACTAGAACGGCCTAGGGGAAAAGTACGCATAGTGTTGTAATCGGGCGAGTTTCTACTTTCAGATGCAACAGAAATTTTGCCGATTGGTCAATCCGTTCGCGAGATATGGCAGTTTGGAGGTAAGAAACGCTTGAAAAACTCAAAATTTTCGCAGTTCTGATGCTCGAAACGAATAACTAGAACGGCCTAGGGGAAAAGTACGCACACCGTTGTAATCGGGCGAGTTTCTACCATCAGATGCAACAGAAATTTTGCGGATTGGTCAATCCGTTCGCGAGATATGGCAGTTTGGAAGTAAGAAACGCTTGAGAAACTCAAAATTTTCGCAGTTCTGATGCTCGAAATGAATAACTAGAACGGCCTAGGGGAAAAGTACGCACACCGTTGTAATCGGGCGTGTTTCTACTTTCAGATGCAACAGAAATTTTGCGGATTGGTCAATCCATTCGCGAGATATGGCAGTTTGGAGGTACGAAACGCTTGAGAAACTCAAAATTTTCGCAGTTCTGATGCTCGAAACGAATAACTAGAACGGGCTAGGGGAAAAGTACGCATACAGTTGTAATCGGGCGAGTTTCTACTTTCAGATGCATCAGAAATTTTGCGGATTGGACAATCCGTTCCCGAGATATGGCAGTTTGGAGGTAAGCAACGCTTGAGAAACTCAAAATTTTCGCAGTTCTGTTGCTCGAAACGAATAACTAGAACGGGCTAGGGGAAAAGTACGCATACAGTTGTAATCGGGCGAGTTTCTACTTTCAGATGCATCAGAAATTTTGCGGATTGGACAATCCGTTCGCGAGATATGGCAGTTTGGATGTAAGAAACGCTTGAGAAACTCAAAATTTTCGCAGTTCTGATGCTCGAAACGAATAACTAGAACGGCCTAGGGAAAAAGTACGCACACCGTTGAAATCGGGCGAGTTTCTACTTTCAGATGTAACAGAAATTTTGCGGATTGGTCAATCCGTTCGCGAGATATGGCAGTTTGGAGGTAAGCAACGCTTGAAAAACTCAAAATTTTCGCAGTTCTGATGCTCGAAACGAATAACTAGAACGGCCTAGGGGAAAAGTACGCATAGTGTTGTAATCGGGCGAGTTTCTACATTCAGATGCAACAGAAATTTTGCGAATTGGTCAATCCGTTCGCGAGATATGGCGGTTTGGAAGTAAGAAACGCTTGAGAAACTCAAAATTTTCGCAGTTCTGATGCTCGAAACGAATAACTAGAACGGCCTAGGGGAAAAGTACGCATAGTGTTGTAATCGGGCGAGTTTCTACTTTCAGATGCAACAGAAATTTTGCGGATTGGTCAATCCGTTCGCGAGATATGGCAGTTTGGAGGTAAGAAACGCTCGAGAAACTCAAAATTTTCGCAGTTATGATGCTCGACAAGCATAACTAGAACGGCCTAGGGGAAAAGTACGCACACCGTTGTAATCGGGCGAGTTTCTACTTTCAGATGCAACAGAAATTTTGCGGATTGGTCAATCCGTTCGCGAGATATGGCAGTTTGGAGGTAAGCAACGCTTGAAAAACTCAAAATTTTCGCAGTTCTGTTGCTCGAAACGAATAACTAGAACGGGCTAGGGGAAAAGTACGCATACCGTTGTAATCGGGCGAGTTTCTACTTTCAGATGCAAGAGAAATTTAGCGGATTGTTCAATCCGTTCGCGAGTTATGGCAGTTTGGAGGTAAGAAACGCTTGAGAAACTCGTAATTTTCGCAATTCTGATGCTCGAAACGAATAACTAGAACGGCCTAGGGGAAAAGTACGCATAGTGTTGTAATCGGGCGAGTTTCTACTTTCAGATGCAACAGAAATTTTGCCGATTGGTCAATCCGTTCGCGAGATATGGCAGTTTGGAGGTAAGAAACGCTTGAAAAACTCAAAATTTTCGCAGTTCTGATGCTCGAAACGAATAACTAGAACGGCCTAGGGGAAAAGTACGCACACCGTTGTAATCGGGCGAGTTTCTACCATCAGATGCAACAGAAATTTTGCGGATTGGTCAATCCGTTCGCGAGATATGGCAGTTTGGAAGTAAGAAACGCTTGAGAAACTCAAAATTTTCGCAGTTCTGATGCTCGAAATGAATAACTAGAACGGCCTAGGGGAAAAGTACGCACACCGTTGTAATCGGGCGTGTTTCTACTTTCAGATGCAACAGAAATTTTGCGGATTGGTCAATCCATTCGCGAGATATGGCAGTTTGGAGGTACGAAACGCTTGAGAAACTCAAAATTTTCGCAGTTCTGATGCTCGAAACGAATAACTAGAACGGGCTAGGGGAAAAGTACGCATACAGTTGTAATCGGGCGAGTTTCTACTTTCAGATGCATCAGAAATTTTGCGGATTGGACAATCCGTTCCCGAGATATGGCAGTTTGGAGGTAAGCAACGCTTGAGAAACTCAAAATTTTCGCAGTTCTGTTGCTCGAAACGAATAACTAGAACGGGCTAGGGGAAAAGTACGCATACAGTTGTAATCGGGCGAGTTTCTACTTTCAGATGCATCAGAAATTTTGCGGATTGGACAATCCGTTCGCGAGATATGGCAGTTTGGATGTAAGAAACGCTTGAGAAACTCAAAATTTTCGCAGTTCTGATGCTCGAAACGAATAACTAGAACGGCCTAGGGGAAAAGTACGCATACAGTTGTAATCGGGCGAGTTTCTACTTTCAGATGCATCAGAAATTTTGCGGATTGGACAATCCGTTCGCGAGATGTGGCAGTTTGTAGGAGAGAAACGCTCGAGAAACTCAAAATTTTCGCAGTTCTGTTGCTCGAAACGAATAACTAGAACGGGCTAGGGGAAAAGTACGCATACCGTTGTAATCGGGCGAGTTTCTACCTTCAGATGCAACAGAAATTTTGCGGGTTGGTCAATCCGTTCGCAAGATATGGCAGTTTGGATGTAAGAAACGCTTGAGAAACTCAAAATTTTCGCAGTTCTGATGCTCGAAACGAATAACTAGAACGGCCTAGGGAAAAAGTACGCATAGTGTTGTAATCGGGCGAGTTTCTACTTTCAGATGCAACAGAAATTTTGCGGATTGGTCAATCCGTTCGCGAGATATGGCAGTTTGGAGGTAAGAAACACTCGAGAAACTCAAAATTTTCGCAGTTCTGATGCTCGACAAGCATAACTAGAACGGCCTAGGGGAAAAGTACGCACACCGTTGTAATCGGGCGAGTTTCTACTTTCAGATGCAACAGAAATTTTGCGGATTGGTCATTCCGTTCGCGAGATATGGCAGTTTGGAGGTAAGAAACGCTTGAGAAACTCAAAATTTTCGCAGTTCTGATGCTCGACAAGCATAACTAGAACGGCCTAGGGGAAAAGTACGCACACCGTTGTAATCGGGCGAGTTTCTACTTTCAGATGCAACAGAAATTTTGCGGATTGGTCAATCCGTTCGCGAGATATGGCAGTTTGGAGGTAAGAAACGCTGGAGAAACTCAAAATTTTCGCAGTTCTGATGCTCGACAAGCATAACTAGAACGGCCTAGGGGAAAAGTACGCATACCGTTGTAATCGGGCGAGTTTCTACCTTCAGATGCAACAGAAATTTTGCGGATTGGTCAATCCGTTCGCGAGATATGGCAGTTTGGAAGTAAGAAACGCTTGAGAAACTCAAAATTTTCGCAGTTCTGATGCTCGAAACGAATAACTAGAACGGCCTAGGGGAAAAGTACGCATAGTGTTGTAATCGGGCGAGTTTCTACTTTCAGATGCAACAGAAATTTTGCGGATTGGTCAATCCGTTCGCGAGATATGGCAGTTTGGAGGTACGAAACGCTTGAGAAACTCAAAATTTTCGCAGTTCTGATGCTCGAAACGAATAACTAGAACGGCCGAGGGGAAAAGTACGCATACCGTTGTAATCGGGCGAGTTTCTACCTTCAGATGCAACAGAAATTTTGCGGGTTGATCAATCCGTTCGCGAGATATGGCAGTTTGGAAGTAAGAAACGCTTGAGAAACTCAAAATTTTCGCAGTTCTGATGCTCGAAACGAATAACTAGAACGGCCTAGGGAAAAAGTACGCATACCGTTGTAATCGGGCGAGTTTCTACCTTCAGATGCAACAGAAATTTTGCGGATTGGTCAATCCGTTCGCGAGATATGGCAGTTTGGAGGTAAGCAACGCTTGAAAAACTGAAAATTTTCGCAGTTCTGTTGCTCGAAACGAATAACTAGAACGGGCTAGGGGAAAAGTACGCATACATTTGTAATCGGGCGAATTTCTACTTTCAGATGCAACAGAAATTTTGCGGATTGGTCAATCCGTTCGCGAGATATGGCAGTTTGGAGGTAAGAAACGCTCGAGAAACTCAAAATTTTCGCAGTTCTGATGCTCGACAAGCATAACTAGAACGGCCTAGGGGAAAAGTACGCACACCGTTGAAATCGGGCGAGTTTCTACTTTCAGATGCAACAGAAATTTTGCGGATTGGTCAATACGTTCGCGAGATATGGCAGTTTGGAGGTAAGCAACGCTTGAGAAACTCAAAATTTTCGCAGTTCTGTTGCTCGAAACGAATAACTAGAACGGGCTAGGGGAAAAGTACGCATACAGTTGTAATCGGGCGAGTTTCTACTTTCAGATGCATCAGAAATTTTGCGGATTGGACAATCCGTTCGCGAGATGTGGCAGTTTGTAGGAGAGAAACGCTCGAGAAACTCAAAATTTTCGCAGTTCTGTTGCTCGAAACGAATAGCTAGAACGGGCTAGGGGAAAAGTACGCATACCGTTGTAATCGGGCGAGTTTCTACTTTCAGATGCAACAGAAATTTTGCGAATTGGTCAATCCGTTCGCGAGATATGGCAGTTTGGAGGTAAGAAACGCTCGAGAAACTCAAAATTTTCGCAGTTCTGATGCTCGACAAGCATAACTAGAACGGCCTAGGGGAAAAGTACGCACACCGTTGTAATCGGGCGAGTTTCTACTTTCAGATGCAACAGAAATTTTGCGGATTGGTCAATCCGTTCGCGAGATATGGCAGTTTGGAGGTAAGCAACGCTTGAAATACTCAAAATTTTCGCAGTTCTGATGCTCGAAACGAATAACTAGAACGGCCTAGGGGAAGAGTACGCATACCGTTGTAATCGGGCGAGTTTCTACTTTCAGATGCAACAGAAATTTTGCGGATTGGTCAATCCGTTCGCGAGTTATGGCAGTTTGGATGTAAGAAACGCTTGAGAAACTCAAAATTTTCGCAGTTCTGATGCTCGAAACGAATAACTAGAACGGCCTAGGGGAAAAGTACGCACAGTGTTGTAATCGGGCGAGTTTCTACTTTCAGATGCAACAGAAATTTTGCGAATTGGTCAATCCGTTCGCGAGATATGGCAGTTTGGAGGTAAGAAACGCTCGAGAAACTCAAAATTTTCGCAGTTCTGATGCTCGACAAGCATAACTAGAACGGCCTAGGGGAAAAGTACGCACACCGTTGTAATCGGGCGAGTTTCTACTTTCAGATGCAACAGAAATTTTGCGGATTGGTCAATCCGTTCGCGAGATATGGCGGTTTGGAAGTAAGAAACGCTTGAGAAACTCAAAATTTTCGCAGTTCTGATGCTCGAAACGAATAACTAGAACGGCCTAGGGGGAAAGTACGCATACCGTTGTAATCGGGCGAGTTTCTACTTTCAGATGCAACAGAAATTTTGCGGATTGGTCAATCCGTTCGCGAGATATGGCAGTTTGGAGGTAAGAAACGCTTGAAAAACTCAAAATTTTCGCAGTTCTGATGCTCGACAAGCATAACTAGAACGGCCTAGGGGAAAAGTACGCACACCGTTGTAATCGGGCGAGTTTCTACTTTCAGATGCAACAGAAATTTTGCGGATTGGTCAATCCGTTCGCGAGATATGGCGGTTTGGAAGTAAGAAACGCTTGAGAAACTCAAAATTTTCGCAGTTCTGATGCTCGAAACGAATAACTAGAACGGCCTAGGGGGAAAGTACGCATACCGTTGTAATCGGGCGAGTTTCTACTTTCAGATGCAACAGAAATTTTGCGGATTGGTCAATCCGTTCGCGAGATATGGCAGTTTGGAGGTAAGAAACGCTTGAAAAACTCAAAATTTTCGCAGTTCTGATGCTCGAAACGAATAACTAGAACGGCCTAGGGGAAAAGTACGCACACCGTTGTAATCGGGAGAGTTTCTACCTTCAGATGCAACAGAAATTTTGCGGATTGGTCAATCCGATCGCGAGATATGGCAGTTTGGAAGTAAGAAACGCTTGAGAAACTCAAAATTTTCGCAGTTCTGATGCTCGAAACGAATAACTAGAACGGCCTAGGGGAAAAGTACGCACACCGTTGTAATCGGGCGTGTTTCTACTTTCAGATGCAACAGAAATTTTGCGGATTGGTCAATCCGTTCGCGAGATATGGCAGTTTGGAGGTACGAAACGCTTGAGAAACTCAAAATTTTCGCAGTTCTGATGCTCGAAACGAATAACTAGAACGGCCTAGGGGAAAAGTACGCATACCGTTGTAATCGGGCGAGTTTCTACCTTCAGATGCAACAGAAATTTTGCGGGTTGGTCAATCCGTTCGCGAGATATGGCAGTTTGGAAGTAAGAAACGCTTGAGAAACTCAAAATTTTCGCAGTTCTGATGCTCGAAATGAATAACTAGAACGGCCTAGGGGAAAAGTACGCACACCGTTGTAATCGGGCGTGTTTCTACTTTCAGATGCAACAGAAATTTTGCGGATTGGTCAATCCGTTCGCGAGATATGGCAGTTTGGAGGTACGAAACGCTTGAGAAACTCAAAATTTTCGCAGTTCTGATGCTCGAAACGAATAACTAGAACGGCCTAGGGGAAAAGTACGCATACCGTTGTAATCGGGCGAGTTTCTACCTTCAGATGCAACAGAAATTTTGCGGGTTGGTCAATCCGTTCGCGAGATATGGCAGTTTGGAAGTAAGAAACGCTCGAGAAACTCAAAATTTTCGCAGTTCTGATGCTCGACAAGCATAACTAGAACGGCCTAGGGGAAAAGTACGCACACCGTTGTAATCGGGCGAGTTTCTACTTTCAGATGCAACAGAAATTTTGCGGATTGGTCAATCCGTTCGCGAGATGTGGCAGTTTGTAGGAGAGAAACGCTCGAGAAACTCAAAATTTTCGCAGTTCTGTTGCTCGAAACGAATAGCTAGAACGGGCTAGGGGAAAAGTACGCATACCGTTGTAATCGGGCGAGTTTCTACTTTCAGATGCAACAGAAATTTTGCGAATTGGTCAATCCGTTCGCGAGATATGGCAGTTTGGAGGTAAGAAACGCTCGAGAAACTCAAAATTTTCGCAGTTCTGATGCTCGACAAGCATAACTAGAACGGCCTAGGGGAAAAGTACGCACACCGTTGTAATCGGGCGAGTTTCTACTTTCAGATGCAACAGAAATTTTGCGGATTGGTCAATCCGTTCGCGAGATATGGCAGTTTGGAGGTAAGCAACGCTTGAAAAACTCAAAATTTTCGCAGTTCTGATGCTCGAAACGAATAACTAGAACGGCCTAGGGGAAGAGTACGCATACCGTTGTAATCGGGCGAGTTTCTACTTTCAGATGCAACAGAAATTTTGCGGATTGGTCAATCCGTTCGCGAGTTATGGCAGTTTGGATGTAAGAAACGCTTGAGAAACTCAAAATTTTCGCAGTTCTGATGCTCGAAACGAATAACTAGAACGGCCTAGGGGAAAAGTACGCACAGTGTTGTAATCGGGCGAGTTTCTACTTTCAGATGCAACAGAAATTTTGCGAATTGGTCAATCCGTTCGCGAGATATGGCAGTTTGGAGGTAAGAAACGCTCGAGAAACTCAAAATTTTCGCAGTTCTGATGCTCGACAAGCATAACTAGAACGGCCTAGGGGAAAAGTACGCACACCGTTGTAATCGGGCGAGTTTCTACTTTCAGATGCAACAGAAATTTTGCGGATTGGTCAATCCGTTCGCGAGATATGGCGGTTTGGAAGTAAGAAACGCTTGAGAAACTCAAAATTTTCGCAGTTCTGATGCTCGAAACGAATAACTAGAACGGCCTAGGGGGAATGTACGCATACCGTTGTAATCGGGCGAGTTTCTACTTTCAGATGCAACAGAAATTTTGCGGATTGGTCAATCCGTTCGCGAGTTATGGCAGTTTGGATGTAAGAAACGCTTGAGAAACTCAAAATTTTCGCAGTTCTGATGCTCGAAACGAATAACTAGAACGGCCTAGGGGAAAAGTACGCACAGTGTTGTAATCGGGCGAGTTTCTACTTTCAGATGCAACAGAAATTTTGCGAATTGGTCAATCCGTTCGCGAGATATGGCAGTTTGGAGGTAAGAAACGCTCGAGAAACTCAAAATTTTCGCAGTTCTGATGCTCGACAAGCATAACTAGAACGGCCTAGGGGAAAAGTACGCACACCGTTGTAATCGGGCGAGTTTCTACTTTCAGATGCAACAGAAATTTTGCGGATTGGTCAATCCGTTCGCGAGATATGGCGGTTTGGAAGTAAGAAACGCTTGAGAAACTCAAAATTTTCGCAGTTCTGATGCTCGAAACGAATAACTAGAACGGCCTAGGGGGAAAGTACGCATACCGTTGTAATCGGGCGAGTTTCTACTTTCAGATGCAACAGAAATTTTGCGGATTGGTCAATCCGTTCGCGAGATATGGCAGTTTGGAGGTAAGAAACGCTTGAAAAACTCAAAATTTTCGCAGTTCTGATGCTCGACAAGCATAACTAGAACGGCCTAGGGGAAAAGTACGCACACCGTTGTAATCGGGCGAGTTTCTACTTTCAGATGCAACAGAAATTTTGCGGATTGGTCAATCCGTTCGCGAGATATGGCGGTTTGGAAGTAAGAAACGCTTGAGAAACTCAAAATTTTCGCAGTTCTGATGCTCGAAACGAATAACTAGAACGGCCTAGGGGGAAAGTACGCATACCGTTGTAATCGGGCGAGTTTCTACTTTCAGATGCAACAGAAATTTTGCGGATTGGTCAATCCGTTCGCGAGATATGGCAGTTTGGAGGTAAGAAACGCTTGAAAAACTCAAAATTTTCGCAGTTCTGATGCTCGAAACGAATAACTAGAACGGCCTAGGGGAAAAGTACGCACACCGTTGTAATCGGGAGAGTTTCTACCTTCAGATGCAACAGAAATTTTGCGGATTGGTCAATCCGATCGCGAGATATGGCAGTTTGGAAGTAAGAAACGCTTGAGAAACTCAAAATTTTCGCAGTTCTGATGCTCGAAACGAATAACTAGAACGGCCTAGGGGAAAAGTACGCACACCGTTGTAATCGGGCGTGTTTCTACTTTCAGATGCAACAGAAATTTTGCGGATTGGTCAATCCGTTCGCGAGATATGGCAGTTTGGAGGTACGAAACGCTTGAGAAACTCAAAATTTTCGCAGTTCTGATGCTCGAAACGAATAACTAGAACGGCCTAGGGGAAAAGTACGCATACCGTTGTAATCGGGCGAGTTTCTACCTTCAGATGCAACAGAAATTTTGCGGGTTGGTCAATCCGTTCGCGAGATATGGCAGTTTGGAAGTAAGAAACGCTTGAGAAACTCAAAATTTTCGCAGTTCTGATGCTCGAAATGAATAACTAGAACGGCCTAGGGGAAAAGTACGCACACCGTTGTAATCGGGCGTGTTTCTACTTTCAGATGCAACAGAAATTTTGCGGATTGGTCAATCCGTTCGCGAGATATGGCAGTTTGGAGGTACGAAACGCTTGAGAAACTCAAAATTTTCGCAGTTCTGATGCTCGAAACGAATAACTAGAACGGCCTAGGGGAAAAGTACGCATACCGTTGTAATCGGGCGAGTTTCTACCTTCAGATGCAACAGAAATTTTGCGGGTTGGTCAATCCGTTCGCGAGATATGGCAGTTTGGAAGTAAGAAACGCTCGAGAAACTCAAAATTTTCGCAGTTCTGATGCTCGACAAGCATAACTAGAACGGCCTAGGGGAAAAGTACGCACACCGTTGTAATCGGGCGAGTTTCTACTTTCAGATGCAACAGAAATTTTGCGGATTGGTCAATCCGTTCGCGAGATGTGGCAGTTTGTAGGAGAGAAACGCTCGAGAAACTCAAAATTTTCGCAGTTCTGTTGCTCGAAACGAATAGCTAGAACGGGCTAGGGGAAAAGTACGCATACCGTTGTAATCGGGCGAGTTTCTACTTTCAGATGCAACAGAAATTTTGCGAATTGGTCAATCCGTTCGCGAGATATGGCAGTTTGGAGGTAAGAAACGCTCGAGAAACTCAAAATTTTCGCAGTTCTGATGCTCGACAAGCATAACTAGAACGGCCTAGGGGAAAAGTACGCACACCGTTGTAATCGGGCGAGTTTCTACTTTCAGATGCAACAGAAATTTTGCGGATTGGTCAATCCGTTCGCGAGATATGGCAGTTTGGAGGTAAGCAACGCTTGAAAAACTCAAAATTTTCGCAGTTCTGATGCTCGAAACGAATAACTAGAACGGCCTAGGGGAAGAGTACGCATACCGTTGTAATCGGGCGAGTTTCTACTTTCAGATGCAACAGAAATTTTGCGGATTGGTCAATCCGTTCGCGAGTTATGGCAGTTTGGATGTAAGAAACGCTTGAGAAACTCAAAATTTTCGCAGTTCTGATGCTCGAAACGAATAACTAGAACGGCCTAGGGGAAAAGTACGCACAGTGTTGTAATCGGGCGAGTTTCTACTTTCAGATGCAACAGAAATTTTGCGAATTGGTCAATCCGTTCGCGAGATATGGCAGTTTGGAGGTAAGAAACGCTCGAGAAACTCAAAATTTTCGCAGTTCTGATGCTCGACAAGCATAACTAGAACGGCCTAGGGGAAAAGTACGCACACCGTTGTAATCGGGCGAGTTTCTACTTTCAGATGCAACAGAAATTTTGCGGATTGGTCAATCCGTTCGCGAGATATGGCGGTTTGGAAGTAAGAAACGCTTGAGAAACTCAAAATTTTCGCAGTTCTGATGCTCGAAACGAATAACTAGAACGGCCTAGGGGGAATGTACGCATACCGTTGTAATCGGGCGAGTTTCTACTTTCAGATGCAACAGAAATTTTGCGGATTGGTCAATCCGTTCGCGAGATATGGCAGTTTGGAGGTAAGAAACGCTTGAAAAACTCAAAATTTTCGCAGTTCTGATGCTCGAAACGAATAACTAGAACGGCCTAGGGGAAAAGTACGCACACCGTTGTAATCGGGCGAGTTTCTACCTTCAGATGCAACAGAAATTTTGCGGATTGGTCAATCCGATCGCGAGATATGGCAGTTTGGAAGTAAGAAACGCTCGAGAAACTCAAAATTTTCGCAGTTCTGATGCTCGACAAGCATAACTAGAACGGCCTAGGGGAAAAGTACGCACACCGTTGTAATCGGGCGAGTTTCTACTTTCAGATGCAACAGAAATTTTGCGGATTGGTCAATCCGTTCGCGAGATATGGCGGTTTGGAAGTAAGAAACGCTTGAGAAACTCAAATTTTCGCAGTTCTGATGCTCGAAACGAATAACTAGAACGGCCTAGGGGGAAAGTACGCATACCGTTGTAATCGGGCGAGTTTCTACTTTCAGATGCAACAGAAATTTTGCGGATTGGTCAATCCGTTCGCGAGATATGGCAGTTTGGAGGTAAGAAACGCTTGAAAAACTCAAAATTTTCGCAGTTCTGATGCTCGAAACGAATAACTAGAACGGCCTAGGGGAAAAGTACGCACACCGTTGTAATCGGGCGAGTTTCTACCTTCAGATGCAACAGAAATTTTGCGGATTGGTCAATCCGATCGCGAGATATGGCAGTTTGGAAGTAAGAAACGCTTGAGAAACTCAAAATTTTCGCAGTTCTGATGCTCGAAATGAATAACTAGAACGGCCTAGGGGAAAAGTACGCACACCGTTGTAATCGGGCGTGTTTCTACTTTCAGATGCAACAGAAATTTTGCGGATTGGTCAATCCGTTCGCGAGATATGGCAGTTTGGAGGTACGAAACGCTTGAGAAACTCAAAATTTTCGCAGTTCTGATGCTCGAAACGAATAACTAGAACGGCCTAGGGGAAAAGTACGCATACCGTTGTAATAGGGCGAGTTTCTACCTTCAGATGCAACAGAAATTTTGCGGGTTGGTCAATCCGTTCGCGAGATATGGCAGTTTGGAAGTAAGAAACGCTTGAGAAACTCAAAATTTTCGCAGTTCTGATGCTCGAAACGAATAACTAGAACGGCCTAGGGAAAAAGTACGCATAGTGTTGTAATCGGGCGAGTTTCTACTTTCAGATGCAACAGAAATTTTGCGGATTGGTCAATCCGTTCGCGAGATATGGCAGTTTGGAGGTAAGAAACACTCGAGAAACTCAAAATTTTCGCAGTTCTGATGCACGACAAGCATAACTAGAACGGCCTAGGGGAAAAGTACGCACACCGTTGTAATCGGGCGAGTTTCTACTTTCAGATGCAACAGAAATTTTGCGGATTGGTCAATCCGTTCGCGAGATATGGCAGTTTGGAGGTAAGCAACGCTTGAAAAACTCAAAATTTTCGCAGTTCTGATGCTCGAAACGAATAACTAGAACGGCCTAGGGGAAGAGTACGCATACCGTTGTAATCGGGCGAGTTTCTACTTTCAGATGCAACAGAAATTTAGCGGATTGTTCAATCCGTTCGCGAGTTATGGCAGTTTGGAGGTAAGAAACGCTTGAGAAACTCGTAATTTTCGCAATTCTGATGCTCGAAACGAATAACTAGAACGGCCTAGGGGAAAAGTACGCATAGTGTTGTAATCGGGCGAGTTTCTACTTTCAGATGCAACAGAAATTTTGCCGATTGGTCAATCCGTTCGCGAGATATGGCAGTTTGGAGGTAAGAAACGCTTGAAAAACTCAAAATTTTCGCAGTTCTGATGCTCGAAACGAATAACTAGAACGGCCTAGGGGAAAAGTACGCACACCGTTGTAATCGGGCGAGTTTCTACCATCAGATGCAACAGAAATTTTGCGGATTGGTCAATCCGTTCGCGAGATATGGCAGTTTGGAAGTAAGAAACGCTTGAGAAACTCAAAATTTTCGCAGTTCTGATGCTCGAAATGAATAACTAGAACGGCCTAGGGGAAAAGTACGCACACCGTTGTAATCGGGCGTGTTTCTACTTTCAGATGCAACAGAAATTTTGCGGATTGGTCAATCCATTCGCGAGATATGGCAGTTTGGAGGTACGAAACGCTTGAGAAACTCAAAATTTTCGCAGTTCTGATGCTCGAAACGAATAACTAGAACGGGCTAGGGGAAAAGTACGCATAGTGTTGTAATCGGGCGAGTTTCTACATTCAGATGCAACAGAAATTTTGCGAATTGGTCAATCCGTTCGCGAGATATGGCGGTTTGGAAGTAAGAAACGCTTGAGAAACTCAAAATTTTCGCAGTTCTGATGCTCGAAACGAATAACTAGAACGGCCTAGGGGAAAAGTACGCATAGTGTTGTAATCGGGCGAGTTTCTACTTTCAGATGCAACAGAAATTTTGCGGATTGGTCAATCCGTTCGCGAGATATGGCAGTTTGGAGGTAAGAAACGCTCGAGAAACTCAAAATTTTCGCAGTTATGATGCTCGACAAGCATAACTAGAACGGCCTAGGGGAAAAGTACGCACACCGTTGTAATCGGGCGAGTTTCTACTTTCAGATGCAACAGAAATTTTGCGGATTGGTCAATCCGTTCGCGAGATATGGCAGTTTGGAGGTAAGCAACGCTTGAAAAACTCAAAATTTTCGCAGTTCTGTTGCTCGAAACGAATAACTAGAACGGGCTAGGGGAAAAGTACGCATACCGTTGTAATCGGGCGAGTTTCTACTTTCAGATGCAAGAGAAATTTAGCGGATTGTTCAATCCGTTCGCGAGTTATGGCAGTTTGGAGGTAAGAAACGCTTGAGAAACTCGTAATTTTCGCAATTCTGATGCTCGAAACGAATAACTAGAACGGCCTAGGGGAAAAGTACGCATAGTGTTGTAATCGGGCGAGTTTCTACTTTCAGATGCAACAGAAATTTTGCCGATTGGTCAATCCGTTCGCGAGATATGGCAGTTTGGAGGTAAGAAACGCTTGAAAAACTCAAAATTTTCGCAGTTCTGATGCTCGAAACGAATAACTAGAACGGCCTAGGGGAAAAGTACGCACACCGTTGTAATCGGGCGAGTTTCTACCATCAGATGCAACAGAAATTTTGCGGATTGGTCAATCCGTTCGCGAGATATGGCAGTTTGGAAGTAAGAAACGCTTGAGAAACTCAAAATTTTCGCAGTTCTGATGCTCGAAATGAATAACTAGAACGGCCTAGGGGAAAAGTACGCACACCGTTGTAATCGGGCGTGTTTCTACTTTCAGATGCAACAGAAATTTTGCGGATTGGTCAATCCATTCGCGAGATATGGCAGTTTGGAGGTACGAAACGCTTGAGAAACTCAAAATTTTCGCAGTTCTGATGCTCGAAACGAATAACTAGAACGGGCTAGGGGAAAAGTACGCATACAGTTGTAATCGGGCGAGTTTCTACTTTCAGATGCATCAGAAATTTTGCGGATTGGACAATCCGTTCCCGAGATATGGCAGTTTGGAGGTAAGCAACGCTTGAGAAACTCAAAATTTTCGCAGTTCTGTTGCTCGAAACGAATAACTAGAACGGGCTAGGGGAAAAGTACGCATACAGTTGTAATCGGGCGAGTTTCTACTTTCAGATGCATCAGAAATTTTGCGGATTGGACAATCCGTTCGCGAGATATGGCAGTTTGGATGTAAGAAACGCTTGAGAAACTCAAAATTTTCGCAGTTCTGATGCTCGAAACGAATAACTAGAACGGCCTAGGGAAAAAGTACGCATAGTGTTGTAATCGGGCGAGTTTCTACTTTCAGATGCAACAGAAATTTTGCGGATTGGTCAATCCGTTCGCGAGATATGGCAGTTTGGAGGTAAGAAACACTCGAGAAACTCAAAATTTTCGCAGTTCTGATGCTCGACAAGCATAACTAGAACGGCCTCGGGGAAAAGTACGCACACCGTTGAAATCGGGCGAGTTTCTACTTTCAGATGCAATAGAAATTTTGCGGATTGGTCAATCCGTTCGCGAGATATGGCAGTTTGGAGGTAAGCAACGCTTGAAAAACTCAAAATTTTCGCAGTTCTGATGCTCGACAAGCATAACCAGAACGGCCTAGGGGAAAAGTACGCATACCGTTGTAATCGGGCGAGTTTCTACTTTCAGCTGCAACAGAAATTTTGCGGATTGGTCAATCCGTTCGCGAGTTATGGCAGTTTGGATGTAAGAAACGCTTGAGAAACTCAAAATTTTCGCAGTTCTGATGCTCGAAACGAATAACTAGAACGGCCTAGGGGAAAAGTACGCATAGTGTTGTAATCGGGCGAGTTTCTACTTTCAGATGCAACAGAAATTTTGCGAATTGGTCAATCCGTTCGCGAGATATGGCAGTTTGGAAGTAAGAAACGCTTGAGAAACTCAAAATTTTCGCAGTTCTGATGCTCGAAACGAATAACTAGAACGGCCTAGGGGAAAAGTACGCATAGTGTTGTAATCGGGCGAGTTTCTACTTTCAGATGCAACAGAAATTTTGCGGATTGGTCAATCCGTTCGCGAGATATGGCAGTTTGGAGGTAAGAAACGCTCGAGAAACTCAATATTTTCGCAGTTCTGATGCTCGACAAGCATAACTAGAACGGCCTAGGGGAAAAGTACGCACACCGTTGTAATCGGGCGAGTTTCTACTTTCAGATGCAACAGAAATTTTGCGGATTGGTCAATCCGTTCGCGAGATATGGCAGTTTGGAGGTAAGCAACGCTTGAAAAACTCAAAATTTTCGCAGTTCTGTTGCTCGAAACGAATAACTAGAACGGGCTAGGGGAAAAGTACGCATACCGTTGTAATCGGGCGAGTTTCTACTTTCAGATGCAAGAGAAATTTAGCGGATTGGTCAATCCGTTCGCGAGTTATGGCAGTTTGGAGGTAAGAAACGCTTGAGAAACTCGTAATTTTCGCAATTCTGATGCTCGAAACGAATAACTAGAACGGCCTAGGGGAAAAGTACGCATAGTGTTGTAATCGGGCGAGTTTCTACTTTCAGATGCAACAGAAATTTTGCGGATTGGTCAATCCGTTCGCGAGATATGGCAGTTTGGAGGTAAGAAACGCTTGAAAAACTCAAAATTTTCGCAGTTCTGATGCTCGAAATGAATAACTAGAACGGCCTAGGGGAAAAGTACGCACACCGTTGTAATCGGGCGTGTTTCTACTTTCAGATGCAACAGAAATTTTGCGGATTGGTCAATCCATTCGCGAGATATGGCAGTTTGGAGGTACGAAACGCTTGAGAAACTCAAAATTTTCGCAGTTCTGATGCTCGAAACGAATAACTAGAACGGGCTAGGGGAAAAGTACGCATACAGTTGTAATCGGGCGAGTTTCTACTTTCAGATGCATCAGAAATTTTGCGGATTGGACAATCCGTTCCCGAGATATGGCAGTTTGGAGGTAAGAAACGCTCGAGAAACTCAAAATTTTCGCAGTTCTGATGCTCGACAAGCATAACTAGAACGGCCTCGGGGAAAAGTACGCACACCGTTGAAATCGGGCGAGTTTCTACTTTCAGATGCAACAGAAATTTTGCGGATTGGTCAATCCGTTCGCGAGATATGGCAGTTTGGAGGTAAGCAACGCTTGAGAAACTCAAAATTTTCGCAGTTCTGTTGCTCGAAACGAATAACTAGAACGGGCTAGGGGAAAAGTACGCATACAGTTGTAATCGGGCGAGTTTCTACTTTCAGATGCATCAGAAATTTTGCGGATTGGACAATCCGTTCGCGAGATGTGGCAGTTTGTAGGAGAGAAACGCTCGAGAAACTCAAAATTTTCGCAGTTCTGTTGCTCGAAACGAATAACTAGAACGGGCTAGGGGAAAAGTACGCATACCGTTGTAATCGGGCGAGTTTCTACCTTCAGATGCAACAGAAATTTTGCGGGTTGGTCAATCCGTTCGCAAGATATGGCAGTTTGGATGTAAGAAACGCTTGAGAAACTCAAAATTTTCGCAGTTCTGATGCTCGAAACGAATAACTAGAACGGCCTAGGGAAAAAGTACGCATAGTGTTGTAATCGGGCGAGTTTCTACTTTCAGATGCAACAGAAATTTTGCGGATTGGTCAATCCGTTCGCGAGATATGGCAGTTTGGAGGTAAGAAACACTCGAGAAACTCAAAATTTTCGCAGTTCTGATGCTCGACAAGCATAACTAGAACGGCCTAGGGGAAAAGTACGCACACCGTTGTAATCGGGCGAGTTTCTACTTTCAGATGCAACAGAAATTTTGCGGATTGGTCATTCCGTTCGCGAGATATGGCAGTTTGGAGGTAAGAAACGCTTGAGAAACTCAAAATTTTCGCAGTTCTGATGCTCGACAAGCATAACTAGAACGGCCTAGGGGAAAAGAACGCACACCGTTGTAATCGGGCGAGTTTCTACTTTCAGATGCAACAGAAATTTTGCGGATTGGTCAATCCGTTCGCGAGATATGGCAGTTTGGAGGTAAGAAACGCTGGAGAAACTCAAAATTTTCGCAGTTCTGATGCTCGACAAGCATAACTAGAACGGCCTAGGGGAAAAGTACGCATACCGTTGTAATCGGGCGAGTTTCTACCTTCAGATGCAACAGAAATTTTGCGGATTGGTCAATCCGTTCGCGAGATATGGCAGTTTGGAAGTAAGAAACGCTTGAGAAACTCAAAATTTTCGCAGTTCTGATGCTCGAAACGAATAACTAGAACGGCCTAGGGGAAAAGTACGCATACTGTTGTAATCGGGCGAGTTTCTACTTTCAGATGCAACAGAAATTTTGCGGATTGGTCAATCCGTTCGCGAGATATGGCAGTTTGGAGGTACGAAACGCTTGAGAAACTCAAAATTTTCGCAGTTCTGATGCTCGAAACGAATAACTAGAACGGCCGAGGGGAAAAGTACGCATACCGTTGTAATGGGGCGAGTTTCTACCTTCAGATGCAACAGAAATTTTGCGGGTTGATCAATCCGTTCGCGAGATATGGCAGTTTGGAAGTAAGAAACGCTTGAGAAACTCAAAATTTTCGCAGTTCTGATGCTCGAAACGAATAACTAGAACGGCCTAGGGAAAAAGTACGCATACCGTTGTAATCGGGCGAGTTTCTACCTTCAGATGCAACAGAAATTTTGCGGATTGGTCAATCCGTTCGCGAGATATGGCAGTTTGGAGGTAAGCAACGCTTGAAAAACTGAAAATTTTCGCAGTTCTGTTGCTCGAAACGAATAACTAGAACGGGCTAGGGGAAAAGTACGCATACATTTGTAATCGGGCGAATTTCTACTTTCAGATGCAACAGAAATTTTGCGGATTGGTCAATCCGTTCGCGAGATATGGCAGTTTGGAGGTAAGAAACGCTCGAGAAACTCAAAATTTTCGCAGTTCTGATGCTCGACAAGCATAACTAGAACGGCCTAGGGGAAAAGTACGCACACCGTTGAAATCGGGCGAGTTTCTACTTTCAGATGCAACAGAAATTTTGCGGATTGGTCAATACGTTCGCGAGATATGGCAGTTTGGAGGTAAGCAACGCTTGAGAAACTCAAAATTTTCGCAGTTCTGTTGCTCGAAACGAATAACTAGAACGGGCTAGGGGAAAAGTACGCATACAGTTGTAATCGGGCGAGTTTCTACTTTCAGATGCATCAGAAATTTTGCGGATTGGACAATCCGTTCGCGAGATGTGGCAGTTTGTAGGAGAGAAACGCTCGAGAAACTCAAAATTTTCGCAGTTCTGTTGCTCGAAACGAATAGCTAGAACGGGCTAGGGGAAAAGTACGCATACCGTTGTAATCGGGCGAGTTTCTACTTTCAGATGCAACAGAAATTTTGCGAATTGGTCAATCCGTTCGCGAGATATGGCAGTTTGGAGGTAAGAAACGCTCGAGAAACTCAAAATTTTCGCAGTTCTGATGCTCGACAAGCATAACTAGAACGGCCTAGGGGAAAAGTACGCACACCGTTGTAATCGGGCGAGTTTCTACTTTCAGATGCAACAGAAATTTTGCGGATTGGTCAATCCGTTCGCGAGATATGGCAGTTTGGAGGTAAGCAACGCTTGAAATACTCAAAATTTTCGCAGTTCTGATGCTCGAAACGAATAACTAGAACGGCCTAGGGGAAGAGTACGCATACCGTTGTAATCGGGCGAGTTTCTACTTTCAGATGCAACAGAAATTTTGCGGATTGGTCAATCCGTTCGCGAGTTATGGCAGTTTGGATGTAAGAAACGCTTGAGAAACTCAAAATTTTCGCAGTTCTGATGCTCGAAACGAATAACTAGAACGGCCTAGGGGAAAAGTACGCACAGTGTTGTAATCGGGCGAGTTTCTACTTTCAGATGCAACAGAAATTTTGCGAATTGGTCAATCCGTTCGCGAGATATGGCAGTTTGGAGGTAAGAAACGCTCGAGAAACTCAAAATTTTCGCAGTTCTGATGCTCGACAAGCATAACTAGAACGGCCTAGGGGAAAAGTACGCACACCGTTGTAATCGGGCGAGTTTCTACTTTCAGATGCAACAGAAATTTTGAGGATTGGTCAATCCGTTCGCGAGATATGGCGGTTTGGAAGTAAGAAACGCTTGAGAAACTCAAAATTTTCGCAGTTCTGATGCTCGAAACGAATAACTAGAACGGCCTAGGGGGAAAGTACGCATACCGTTGTAATCGGGCGAGTTTCTACTTTCAGATGCAACAGAAATTTTGCGGATTGGTCAATCCGTTCGCGAGATATGGCAGTTTGGAGGTAAGAAACGCTTGAAAAACTCAAAATTTTCGCAGTTCTGATGCTCGAAACGAATAACTAGAACGGCCTAGGGGAAAAGTACGCACACCGTTGTAATCGGGAGAGTTTCTACCTTCAGATGCAACAGAAATTTTGCGGATTGGTCAATCCGATCGCGAGATATGGCAGTTTGGAAGTAAGAAACGCTTGAGAAACTCAAAATTTTCGCAGTTCTGATGCTCGAAACGAATAACTAGAACGGCCTAGGGGAAAAGTACGCACACCGTTGTAATCGGGCGTGTTTCTACTTTCAGATGCAACAGAAATTTTGCGGATTGGTCAATCCGTTCGCGAGATATGGCAGTTTGGAGGTACGAAACGCTTGAGAAACTCAAAATTTTCGCAGTTCTGATGCTCGAAACGAATAACTAGAACGGCCTAGGGGAAAAGTACGCATACCGTTGTAATCGGGCGAGTTTCTACCTTCAGATGCAACAGAAATTTTGCGGGTTGGTCAATCCGTTCGCGAGATATGGCAGTTTGGAAGTAAGAAACGCTTGAGAAACTCAAAATTTTCGCAGTTCTGATGCTCGAAATGAATAACTAGAACGGCCTAGGGGAAAAGTACGCACACCGTTGTAATCGGGCGTGTTTCTACTTTCAGATGCAACAGAAATTTTGCGGATTGGTCAATCCGTTCGCGAGATATGGCAGTTTGGAGGTACGAAACGCTTGAGAAACTCAAAATTTTCGCAGTTCTGATGCTCGAAACGAATAACTAGAACGGCCTAGGGGAAAAGTACGCATACCGTTGTAATCGGGCGAGTTTCTACCTTCAGATGCAACAGAAATTTTGCGGGTTGGTCAATCCGTTCGCGAGATATGGCAGTTTGGAAGTAAGAAACGCTCGAGAAACTCAAAATTTTCGCAGTTCTGATGCTCGACAAGCATAACTAGAACGGCCTAGGGGAAAAGTACGCACACCGTTGTAATCGGGCGAGTTTCTACTTTCAGATGCAACAGAAATTTTGCGGATTGGTCAATCCGTTCGCGAGATGTGGCAGTTTGTAGGAGAGAAACGCTCGAGAAACTCAAAATTTTCGCAGTTCTGTTGCTCGAAACGAATAGCTAGAACGGGCTAGGGGAAAAGTACGCATACCGTTGTAATCGGGCGAGTTTCTACTTTCAGATGCAACAGAAATTTTGCGAATTGGTCAATCCGTTCGCGAGATATGGCAGTTTGGAGGTAAGAAACGCTCGAGAAACTCAAAATTTTCGCAGTTCTGATGCTCGACAAGCATAACTAGAACGGCCTAGGGGAAAAGTACGCACACCGTTGTAATCGGGCGAGTTTCTACTTTCAGATGCAACAGAAATTTTGCGGATTGGTCAATCCGTTCGCGAGATATGGCAGTTTGGAGGTAAGCAACGCTTGAAAAACTCAAAATTTTTGCAGTTCTGATGCTCGAAACGAATAACTAGAACGGCCTAGGGGAAGAGTACGCATACCGTTGTAATCGGGCGAGTTTCTACTTTCAGATGCAACAGAAATTTTGCGGATTGGTCAATCCGTTCGCGAGTTATGGCAGTTTGGATGTAAGAAACGCTTGAGAAACTCAAAATTTTCGCAGTTCTGATGCTCGAAACGAATAACTAGAACGGCCTAGGGGAAAAGTACGCACAGTGTTGTAATCGGGCGAGTTTCTACTTTCAGATGCAACAGAAATTTTGCGAATTGGTCAATCCGTTCGCGAGATATGGCAGTTTGGATGTAAGAAACGCTCGAGAAACTCAAAATTTTCGCAGTTCTGATGCTCGACAAGCATAACTAGAACGGCCTAGGGGAAAAGTACGCACACCGTTGTAATCGGGCGAGTTTCTACTTTCAGATGCAACAGAAATTTTGCGGATTGGTCAATCCGTTCGCGAGATATGGCGGTTTGGAAGTAAGAAACGCTTGAGAAACTCAAAATTTTCGCAGTTCTGATGCTCGAAACGAATAACTAGAACGGCCTAGGGGGAAAGTACGCATACCGTTGTAATCGGGCGAGTTTCTACTTTCAGATGCAACAGAAATTTTGCGGATTGGTCAATCCGTTCGCGAGATATGGCAGTTTGGAGGTAAGAAACGCTTGAAAAACTCAAAATTTTCGCAGTTCTGATGCTCGAAACGAATAACTAGAACGGCCTAGGGGAAAAGTACGCACACCGTTGTAATCGGGCGAGTTTCTACCTTCAGATGCAACAGAAATTTTGCGGATTGGTCAATCCGATCGCGAGATATGGCAGTTTGGAAGTAAGAAACGCTCGAGAAACTCAAAATTTTCGCAGTTCTGATGCTCGACAAGCATAACTAGAACGGCCTAGGGGAAAAGTACGCACACCGTTGTAATCGGGCGAGTTTCTACTTTCAGATGCAACAGAAATTTTGCGGATTGGTCAATCCGTTCGCGAGATATGGCGGTTTGGAAGTAAGAAACGCTTGAGAAACTCAAAATTTTCGCAGTTCTGATGCTCGAAACGAATAACTAGAACGGCCTAGGGGGAAAGTACGCATACCGTTGTAATCGGGCGAGTTTCTACTTTCAGATGCAACAGAAATTTTGCGGATTGGTCAATCCGTTCGCGAGATATGGCAGTTTGGAGGTAAGAAACGCTTGAAAAACTCAAAATTTTCGCAGTTCTGATGCTCGAAACGAATAACTAGAACGGCCTAGGGGAAGAGTACGCACACCGTTGTAATCGGGCGAGTTTCTACCTTCAGATGCAACAGAAATTTTGCGGATTGGTCAATCCGATCGCGAGATATGGCAGTTTGGAAGTAAGAAACGCTTGAGAAACTCAAAATTTTCGCAGTTCTGATGCTCGAAATGAATAACTAGAACGGCCTAGGGGAAAAGTACGCACACCGTTGTAATCGGGCGTGTTTCTACTTTCAGATGCAACAGAAATTTTGCGGATTGGTCAATCCGTTCGCGAGATATGGCAGTTTGGAGGTACGAAACGCTTGAGAAACTCAAAATTTTCGCAGTTCTGATGCTCGAAACGAATAACTAGAACGGCCTAGGGGAAAAGTACGCATACCGTTGTAATAGGGCGAGTTTCTACCTTCAGATGCAACAGAAATTTTGCGGGTTGGTCAATCCGTTCGCGAGATATGGCAGTTTGGAAGTAAGAAACGCTTGAGAAACTCAAAATTTTCGCAGTTCTGATGCTCGAAACGAATAACTAGAACGGCCTAGGGAAAAAGTACGCATAGTGTTGTAATCGGGCGAGTTTCTACTTTCAGATGCAACAGAAATTTTGCGGATTGGTCAATCCGTTCGCGAGATATGGCAGTTTGGAGGTAAGAAACACTCGAGAAACTCAAAATTTTCGCAGTTCTGATGCTCGACAAGCATAACTAGAACGGCCTAGGGGAAAAGTACGCACACCGTTGTAATCGGGCGAGTTTCTACTTTCAGATGCAACAGAAATTTTGCGGATTGGTCAATCCGTTCGCGAGATATGGCAGTTTGGAGGTAAGCAACGCTTGAAAAACTCAAAATTTTCGCAGTTCTGATGCTCGAAACGAATAACTAGAACGGCCTAGGGGAAGAGTACGCATACCGTTGTAATCGGGCGAGTTTCTACTTTCAGATGCAACAGAAATTTTGCGGATTGGTCAATCCGTTCGCGAGATATGGCAGTTTGGAGGTAAGAAACGCTTGAAAAACTCAAAATTTTCGCAGTTCTGATGCTCGAAACGAATAACTAGAACGGCCTAGGGGAAAAGTACGCACACCGTTGTAATCGGGCGAGTTTCTACCTTCAGATGCAACAGAAATTTTGCGGATTGGTCAATCCGATCGCGAGATATGGCAGTTTGGAAGTAAGAAACGCTTGAGAAACTCAAAATTTTCGCAGTTCTGATGCTCGAAATGAATAACTAGAACGGCCTAGGGGAAAAGTACGCACACCGTTGTAATCCGGCGTGTTTCTACTTTCAGATGCAACAGAAATTTTGCGGATTGGTCAATCCGTTCGCGAGATATGGCAGTTTGGAGGTACGAAACGCTTGAGAAACTCAAAATTTTCGCAGTTCTGATGCTCGAAACGAATAACTAGAACGGCCTAGGGGAAAAGTACGCATACCGTTGTAATCGGGCGAGTTTCTACCTTCAGATGCAACAGAAATTTTGCGGGTTGGTCAATCCGTTCGCGAGATATGGCAGTTTGGAAGTAAGAAACGCTTGAGAAACTCAAAATTTTCGCAGTTCTGATGCTCGAAACGAATAACTAGAACGGCCTAGGGAAAAAGTACGCATAGTGTTGTAATCGGGCGAGTTTCTACTTTCAGATGCAACAGAAATTTTGCGGATTGGTCAATCCGTTCGCGAGATATGGCAGTTTGGAGGTAAGAAACACTCGAGAAACTCAAAATTTTCGCAGTTCTGATGCTCGACAAGCATAACTAGAACGGCCTAGGGGAAAAGTACGCACACCGTTGTAATCGGGCGAGTTTCTACTTTCAGATGCAACAGAAATTTTGCGGATTGGTCATTCCGTTCGCGAGATATGGCAGTTTGGAGGTAAGAAACGCTTGAGAAACTCAAAATTTTCGCAGTTCTGATGCTCGACAAGGATAACTAGAACGGCCTAGGGGAAAAGTACGCACACCGTTGTAATCGGACGAGTTTCTACTTTCAGATGCAACAGAAATTTTGCGGATTGGTCAATCCGTTCGCGAGATATGGCAGTTTGGAGGTAAGAAACGCTGGAGAAACTCAAAATTTTCGCAGTTCTGATGCTCGACAAGCATAACTAGAACGGCCTAGGGGAAAAGTACGCATACCGTTGTAATCGGGCGAGTTTCTACCTTCAGATGCAACAGAAATTTTGCGGATTGGTCAATCCGTTCGCGAGATATGGCAGTTTGGAAGTAAGAAACGCTTGAGAAACTCAAAATTTTCGCAGTTCTGATGCTCGAAACGAATAACTAGAACGGCCTAGGGGAAAAGTACGCATAGTGTTGTAATCGGGCGAGTTTCTACTTTCAGATGCAACAGAAATTTTGCGGATTGGTCAATCCGTTCGCGAGATATGGCAGTTTGGAGGTACGAAACGCTTGAGAAACTCAAAATTTTCGCAGTTCTGATGCTCGAAACGAATAACTAGAACGGCCTAGGGGAAAAGTACGCATACCGTTGTAATCGGGCGAGTTTCTACCTTCAGATGCAACAGAAATTTTGCGGGTTGTTCAATCCGTTCGCGAGATATGGCAGTTTGGAAGTAAGAAACGCTTGAGAAACTCAAAATTTTCGCAGTTCTGATGCTCGAAACGAATAACTAGAACGGCCTAGGGAAAAAGTACGCATAGTGTTGTAATCGGGCGAGCTTCTACTTTCATATGCAACAGAAATTTTGCGGATTGGTCAATCCGTTCGCGAGATATGGCAGTTTGGAGGTACGAAACGCTTGAGAAACTCAAAATTTTCGCAGTTCTGATGCTCGAAACGAATAACTAGAACGGCCTAGGGGAAAAGTACGCATACCGTTGTAATCGGGCGAGTTTCTACCTTCAGATGCAACAGAAATTTTGCGGATTGGTCAATCCGTTCGCGAGATATGGCAGTTTGGAGGTAAGAAACGCTCGAGAAACTCAAAATTTTCGCAGTTCTGATGCTCGACAAGCATAACTAGAACGGCCTAGGGGAAAAGTACGCACACCGTTGTAATCGGGCGAGTTTCTACTTTCAGATGCAACAGAAATTTTGCGGATTGGTCAATCCGTTCGCGAGATATGGCAGTTTGGAGGTAAGCAACGCTTGAAAAACTCAAAATTTTTGCAGTTCTGTTGCTCGAAACGAATAACTAGAACGGGCTAGGGGAAAAGTACGCATACCGTTGTAATCGGGCGAGTTTCTACTTTCGGATGCAACAGAAATTTTGCGGATTGGTCAATCCGTTCGCGAGATATGGCAGTTTGGATGTAAGAAACGCTTGAGAAACTCAAAATGTTCGCGGTTCTGATGCTCGAAACGAATAACAAGAACGGCCTAGGGGAAAAGTACGCACACCGTTGTAATCGGGCGAGTTTCTACTTTCAGATGCAAAAGAAATTTTGCGGATTGGTCATTCCGTTCGCGAGATATGGCAGTTTGGAGGTAAGAAACGCTTGAGAAACTCAAAATTTTCGCAGTTCTGATGCTCGACAAGCATAACTAGAACGGCCTAGGGGAAAAGTACGCACACCGTTGTAATCGGGCGTGGTTCTACTTTCAGATGCAACAGAAATTTTGCGGATTGGTGAATCCGTTCGCGAGATATGGTAGTTTGGAGGTAAGCAACGCTTGAGAAACTCAAAATTTTCGCAGTTCTGTTGCTCGAAACGAATAACTAGAACGGGCTAGGGGAAAAGTACGCACACCGTTGTAATCGGGCGAGTTTCTACTTTCAGATGCAACAGAAATTTTGCGGATTGGTCATTCCGTTCGCGAGATATGGCAGTTTGGAGGTAAGAAACGCTTGAGAAACTCAAAATTTTCGCAGTTCTGATGCTCGACAAGCATAACTAGAGCGGCCTAGGGGAAAAGTACGCACACCGTTGTAATCGGGCGAGTTTCTACTTTCAGATGCAACAGAAATTTTGCGGATTGGTGAATCCGTTCGCGAGATATGGCAGTTTGGAGGTAAGCAACGCTTGAGAAACTCAAAATTTTCGCAGTTCTGTTGCTCGAAACGAATAACTAGAACGGGCTAGGGGAAAAGTACGCATACAGTTGTAATCGGGCGAATTTCTACTTTCAGATGCAACAGAAATTTTGCGGATTGGTCAATCCGTTCGCGAGATATGGCAGTTTGGAGGTAAGAAACGCTTGAGAAACTCGTAATTTTCGCAATTCTGATGCTCGAAACGAATAACTAGAACGGCCTAGGGGAAAAGTACGCATAGTGTTGTAATCGGGCGAGTTTCTACTTTCAGATGCAACAGAAATTTTGCGGATTGGTCAATCCGTTCGCGAGATATGGCAGTTTGGAGATAAGAAACGCTTGAAAAACTCAAAATTTTCGCAGTTCTGATGCTCGAAACGAATAACTAGAACGGCCGGGGGGAAAAGTACGCACACCGTTGTAATCGGGCGAGTTTCTACCTTCAGATGCAACAGAAGTTTTGCGGATTGGTCAATCCGTTCGCGAGATATGGCAGTTTGGAAGTAAGAAACGCTTGAGGAACTCAAAATTTTCGCAGTTCTGATGCTCGAAATGAATAACTAGAACGGCCTAGGGGAAAAGTACGCACACCGTTGTAATCGGGCGAGTTTCTACTTTCAGATGCAACAGAAATTTTGCGGATTGGTCAATCCGTTCGCGAGATATGGCAGTTTGGAAGTAAGAAACGCTTGAGAAACTCAAAATTTTCGCAGTTCTGTTGCTCGAAACGAATAACTAGAACGGGCTAGGGGAAAAGTACGCATACAATTGTAATCGGGCGAATTTCTACTTTCAGATGCAACAGAAATTTTGCGGATTGGTCATTCCGTTCGCGAGATATGGCAGTTTGGAGGGAAGAAACGCTTGAGAAACTCAAAATTTTTGCAGTTCTGATGCTCGAAACGAATATCTAGAACGGCCTAGGGGAAAAGTACGCATAGTGTTGTAATCGGGCGAGTTTCTACTTTGAGATGCAACAGAAATTTTGCGGATTGGTCAATCCGTTCGCGAGATATGGCAGTTTGGAAGTAAGAAACGCTTGAGAAACTCAAAATTTTCGCAGTTCTGATGCTCGAAACGAATAACTAGAACGGCCTAGGGGAAAAGTACGCATAGTGTTGTAATCGGGCGAGTTTCTACATTCAGATGCAACAGAAATTTTGCGAATTGGTCAATCCGTTCGCGAGATATGGCGGTTTGGAAGTAAGAAACGCTTGAGAAACTCAAAATTTTCGCAGTTCTGATGCTCGAAACGAATAACTAGAACGGCCTAGGGGAAAAGTACGCATAGTGTTGTAATCGGGCGAGTTTCTACTTTCAGATGCAACAGAAATTTTGCGGATTGGTCAATCCGTTCGCGAGATATGGCAGTTTGGAGGTAAGAAACGCTCGAGAAACTCAAAATTTTCGCAGTTCTGATGCTCGACAAGCATAACTAGAACGGCCTAGGGGAAAAGTACGCACACCGTTGTAATCGGGCGAGTTTCTACTTTCAGATGCAACAGAAATTTTGCGGATTGGTCAATCCGTTCGCGAGATATGGCAGTTTGGAGGTAAGAAACGCTTGAGAAACTCAAAATTTTCGCAGTTCTGATGCTCGAAACGAATAACTAGAACGGCCTAGGGGAAAAGTACGCATAGTGTTGTAATCGGGCGAATTTCTACTTTCAGATGCAACAGAAATTTTGCGGATTGGTCAATTCGTTCGCGAGATATGGCAGTTTGGAGGTAAGAAACGCTTGAGAAACTCGTAATTTTCGCAATTCTGATGCTCGAAACGAGTAACTAGAACGGCCTAGGGGAAAAGTACGCATAGTGTTGTAATCGGGCGAGTTTCTACTTTCAGATGCAACAGAAATTTTGCGGATTGGTCAATCCGTTCGCGAGATATGGCAGTTTGGAAGTAAGAAACGCTTGAAAAACTCAAAATTTTCGCAGTTCTGATGCTCGAAACGAATAACTAGAACGGCCTAGGGGAAAAGTACGCACACCGTTGTAATCGGGCGAGTTTCTACCTTCAGATGCAACAGAAATTTTGCGGATTGGTCAATCCGTTCGCGAGATATGGCAGTGTGGAAGTAAGAAACGCTTGAGAAACTCAAAATTTTCGCAGTTCTGAAGCTCGAAATGAATAACTAGAACGGCCTAGGGGAAAAGTACGCACACCGTTGTAATCGGGCGAATTTCTACTTTCAGATGCAACAGAAATTTTGCGGATTGGTGAATCCGTTCGCGAGATATTGCAGTTTGGAGGTAAGCAACGCTTGAGAAACTCAAAATTTTCGCAGTTCTGTTGCTCGAAACGAATAACTAGAACGGGCTAGGGGAAAAGTACGCATACAGTTGTAATCGGGCGAATTTCTACTTTCAGATGCAACAGAAATTTTGCGGATTGGTCATTCCGTTCGCGACATATGGCAGTTTGGAGGTAAGAAACGCTTGAGAAACTCAAAATTTTTGCAGTTCTGATGCTCGAAACGAATATCTAGAACGGCCTAGGGGAAAAGTACGCATAGTGTTGTAATCGGGCGAGTTTCTACTTTGAGATGCAACAGAAATTTTGCGGATTGGTCAATCCGTTCGCGAGATATGGCAGTTTGGAAGTAAGAAACGCTTGAGAAACTCAAAATTTTCGCAGTTCTGATGCTCGACAAGCATAACTAGAACGGCCTAGGGGAAAAGTACGCACACCGTTGTAATCGGGCGAGGTTCTACTTTCAGATGCAACAGAAATTTTGCGGATTGGTGAATCCGTTCGCGAGATATGGCAGTTTGGAGGTAAGCAACGCTTGAGAAACTCAAAATTTTCGCAGTTCTGTTGCTCGAAACGAATAACTAGAACGGGCTAGGGGAAAAGTACGCACACCGTTGTTATCGGGCGAGTTTCTACTTTCAGATGCAACAGAAATTTTGCGGAGTGGTCATTCCGTTCGCGAGATATGGCAGTTTGGAGGTAAGAAACGCTTGAGAAACTCAAAATTTTCGCAGTTCTGATGCTCGACAAGCATAACTAGAACGGCCTAGGGGAAAAGTACGCACACCGTTGTAATCGGGCGAGTTTCTACTTTCAGATGCAACAGAAATTTTGCGGATTGGTGAATCCGTTCGCGAGATATGGCAGTTTGGAGGTAAGCAACGCTTGAGAAACTCAAAATTTTCGCAGTTCTGTTGCTCGAAACGAATAACTAGAACGGGCTAGGGGAAAAGTACGCATACAGTTGTAATCGGGCGAATTTCTACTTTCAGATGCAACAGAAATTTTGCGGATTGGTCAATTCGTTCGCGAGATATGGCAGTTTGGAGGTAAGAAACGCTTGAGAAACTCGTAATTTTCGCAATTCTGATGCTCGAAACGAATAACTAGAACGGCCTAGGGGAAAAGTACGCATAGTGTTGTAATCGGGCGAGTTTCTACTTTCAGATGCAACAGAAATTTTGCGGATTGGTCAATCCGTTCGCGAGATATGGCAGTTTGGAGGTAAGAAACGCTTGAAAAACTCAAAATTTTCGCAGTTCTGATGCTCGAAACGAATAACTAGAACGGCCTAGGGGAAAAGTACGCACACCGTTGTAATCGGGCGAGTTTCTACCTTCAGATGCAACAGAAATTTTGCGGATTGGTCAATCCGTTCGCGAGATATGGCAGTTTGGAAGTAAGAAACGCTTGAGAAACTCAAAATTTTCGCAGTTCTGATGCTCGAAATGAATAACTAGAACGGCCTAGGGGAAAAGTACGCACACCGTTGTAATCGGGCGAGTTTCTACTTTCAGATGCAACAGAAATTTTGCGGATTGGTGAATCCGTTCGCGAGATATTGCAGTTTGGAGGTAAGCAACGCTTGAGAAACTCAAAATGTTCGCAGTTCTGTTGCTCGAAACGAATAACTAGAACGGGCTAGGGGAAAAGTACGCATACAGTTGTAATCGGGCGAATTTCTACATTCAGATGCAACAGAAATTTTGCGGATTGGTCATTCCGTTCGCGAGATATGGCAGTTTGGAGGTAAGAAACGCTTGAGAAACTCAAAATTTTTGCAGTTCTGATGCTCGAAACGAATATCTAGAACGGCCTAGGGGAAAAGTACGCATAGCGTTGTAATCGGGCGAGTTTCTACTTTGAGATGCAACAGAAATTTTGCGGATTGGTCAATCCGTTCGCGAGATATGGCAGTTTGGAAGTAAGAAACGCTTGAGAAACTCAAAATTTTCGCAGTTCTGATGCTCGAAACAAATAACTAGAACGGCCTAGGGGAAAAGTACGCACACCGTTGTAATCGGGCGAGTTTCTACTTTCAGATGCAACAGAAATTTTGCGGATTGGTCAATCCGTTCGCGAGATATGGCAGTTTGGAGGTAAGAAACGCTCGAGAAACTCAAAATTTTCGCAGTTCTGATGCTCGACAAGCATAACTAGAACGGCCTAGGGGAAAAGTACGCACACCGTTGTAATCGGGCGAGTTTCTACTTTCAGATGCAACAGAAATTTTGCGGATTGGTCAATCCGTTCGCGAGATATGGCAGTTTGGAGGTAAGAAACGCTTGAGAAACTCAAAATTTTCGCAGTTCTGATGCTCGAAACGAATAACTAGAACGGCCTAGGGGAAAAGTACGCATACCGTTGTAATCGGGCGAGTTTCTACCTTCAGATGCAACAGAAATTTTGCGGATTGGTCAATCCGTTCGCGAGATATGGCAGTTTGGAGGTAAGCAACGCTTGAAAAACTCAAAATTTTCGCAGTTCTGTTGCTCGAAACGAATAACTAGAACGGGCTAGGGGAAAAGTACGCATACCGTTGTAATCGGGCGAGTTTCTACTTTCAGCTGCAACAGAAATTTTGCGGATTGGTCAATCCGTTCGCGAGATATGGCAGTTTGGAGGTAAGAAACGCTTGAGAAACTCAAAATTTTCGCAGTTCTGATGCTCGAAACGAATAACCAGAACGGCCTAGGGGAAAAGTACGCATAGTGTTGTAATGGGGCGAGTTTCTACTTTGAGATGCAACAGAAATTTTGCGGATTGGTCAATCCGTTCGCGAGATATGGCAGTTTGGAGGTAAGAAACGCTTGAGAAACTCAAAATTTTCGCAGTTCTGATGCTCGAAACGAATAACCAGAACGGCCTAGGGGAAAAGTACGCATAGTGTTGTAATCGGGCGAGTTTCTACTTTGAGATGCAACAGAAATTTTGCGGATTGGTCAATCCGTTCGCAGGATATGGCAGTTCGGAAGTAAGAAACGCTTGAGAAACTCAAAATTTTCGCAGTTGTGATACTCGAAACGAATAACTAGAACGGCCTAGGGGAAAAGTACGCATACATTTGTAATCGGGCGAATTTCTACTTTCAGATGCAACAGAAATTTTGCGGATTGGGCAATCCGTTCGCGAGATATGGCAGTTTGGATGTAAGAAACGCTCGAGAAACTCAAAATTTTCGCAGTTCTGTTGCTCGAAACGAATAACTAGAACGGTCTAGGGGAAAAGTACGCACACCGTTGTAATCGGGCGAGTTTCTACTTTCAGATGCAACAGAAATTTTGAGAATTGTTCAATCCGTTCGCGAGATATGGCAGTTTGGAGGTAAGCAACGCTTGAGAAACTCAAAATTTTCGCAGTTCTGATGCTCGAAACGAATAACTAGAACGGTCTAGGGGAAAAGTACGCATACCGTTGTAATCGGGCGAGTTTCTACTTTCCGATGCAACAGAAATTTTGCGGATTGGTCAATCCGTTCGCGAGATATGGCAGTATGGAGGAAAGAAACGCTTGAGAAACTCAAAATTTTCGCAGTTCTGATGCTCGAAACGAATAACTAGATCGGCCTAGGGGAAAAGTACGCACACCGTTGTAATCGGGCGAGTTTCTACTTTCAGATGCAACAGAAATTTTGCGGATTGGTCAATCCGTTCGCGAGATATGGCAGTTTGGAGGTAAGCAACGCTTGAGAAACTCAAAATTTTCGCAGTTCTGATGCTCGAAACGAATAACTAGAACGGGCTAGGGGAAAAGTACGCATACCGTTGTAATCGGGCGAGTTTCTACTTTCAGATGCAACAGAAATTTTGCGGATTGGTCAATCCGTTCGCGAGATATGGCAGTTTGGAGGTAAGAAACGCTCGAGAAACTCAAAATTTTCGCAGTTCTGATGCTCGACAAGCATAACTAGAACGGCCTAGGGGAAAAGTACGCACACCGTTGTAATCGGGCGAGTTTCTACTTTCAGATGCAACAGAAATTTTGCGGATTGGTCAATCCGCTCGCGAGATATGGCAGTTTGGAGGTAAGCAACGCTTGAAAAACTCAAAATTTTTGCAGTTCTGTTGCTCGAAACGAATAACTAGGACGGGCTAGGGGAAAAGTACGCATACCGTTGTAATTGGGCGAGTTTCTACTTTCAGATGCAACAGAAATTTTGCGGATTGGTCAATCCGTTCGCGAGATATGGCAGTTTGGATGTAAGAAACGCTTGAGAAACTCAAAATTTTCGCAGTTCTGTTGCTCGAAACGAATAACTAGAACGGCCTAGGGGAAAAGTACGCATACCGTTGTAATCGGGCGAGTTTCTACTTTCAGATGCAACAGAAATTTTGCGGATTGGTCAATCCGTTCGCGAGATATGGCAGTTTGGAGGTAAGCAAAGCTTGAGAAACTCAAAATTTTCGCAGTTCTGTTGCTCGAAACGAATAACTAGAACGGGCTAGGGGAAAAGTACGCATACGTTTGTAATCGGGCGAATTTCTACTTTCAGATGCAACAGAAATTTTAAGGATTGGTCAATCCGTTCGCGAGATATGGCAGTTTGGATGTAAGAAACGCTCGAGAAACTCAAAATTTTCCAGTTCTGATGCTCGAAACGAATAACTAGAACGGCCTAGGGGAAAAGTACGCCCACCGTTGTAATCGGGCGAGTTTCTACTTTCAGATGCAACAGAAATTTTGCGAATTGTTCAATCCGTTCGCGAGATATGGCAGTTTGGACATAAGCAACGCTTGAGAAACTCAAAATTTTCGCAGTTCTGATGCTCGAAACGAATAACTAGAACGGCCTAGGGGAAAAGTACGCATAGTGTTGTAATCGGGCGAGTTTCTACTTTCAGATGCAACAGAAATTTTGCGGATTGGTCAATCCGTTCGCGAGATATGGCAGTTTGGATGTAAGAAACGCTTGAGAAACTCAAAATTGTCGCAGTTCTGATGCTCGAAACGAATAACTAGAACGGCCTAGGGGAAAAGTACGCATAGTGTTGTAATCGGGCGAGTTTCTACTTTCAGGTGCAACAGAAATTTTGCGGATTGTTCAATCCGTTCGCGAGATATGGCAGTTTGGAGGTAAGCAACGCTTGAAAAACTCAAAATTTTCGCAGTTCTGTTGCTCGAAACGAATAACTAGAACGGGCTAGGGGAAAAGTACGCACACCGTTGTAATCGGGCGTGTTTCTACTTTCAGATGCAACAGAAATTTTGCGGATTGGTCATTCCGTTCGCGAGATATGGCAGTTTGGAGGTAAGAAACGCTTGAGAAACTCAAAATTTTCGCAGTTCTGATGCTCGACAAGCATAACTAGAACGGCCTAGGGGAAAAGTACGCACACCGTTGTAATCGGGCGAGTTTCTACTTTCAGATGCAACAGAAATTTTGCGGATTGGTCAATCCGTTCGCGAGATATGGCAGTTTGGAGGTAAGCAACGCTTGAGAAACTCAAAATTTTCGCAGTTCTGTTGCTCGAAACGAATAACTAGAACGGGCTAGGGGAAAAGTACGCATACATTTGTAATCGGGCGAATTTCTACTATCAGATGCAACAGAAATTTTGCGGATTGGTCAATCCGTTCGCGAGATATGGCAGTTTGGATGTAAGAAACGCTCGAGAAACTCAAAATTTTCGCAGTTCTGATGCTCGAAACGAAAAACTAGAACGGCCTAGGGGAAAAGTACGCCCACCGTTGTAATCGGGCGAGTTTCTACTTTCAGATGCAACAGAAATTTTGCGAATTGTTCAATCCGTTCGCGAGATATGGCAGTTTGGAGGTAAGCAAAGCTTGAGAAACTCAAAATTTTCGCAGTTCTGTTGCTCGAAACGAATAACTAGAACGGGCTAGGGGAAAAGTGCGCATACGTTTGTAATCGGGCGAATTTCTACTTTCAGATGCAACAGAAATTTTAAGGATTGGTCAATCCGTTCGCGAGATATGGCAGTTTGGATGTAAGAAACGCTCGAGAAACTCAAAATTTTCCAGTTCTGATGCTCGAAACGAATAACTAGAACGGCCTAGGGGAAAAGTACGCCCACCGTTGTAATCGGGCGAGTTTCTACTTTCAGATGCAACAGAAATTTTTCGAATTGTTCAATCCGTTCGCGAGATATGGCAGTTTGGACATAAGCAACGCTTGAGAAACTCAAAATTTTCGCAGTTCTGATGCTCGAAACGAATAACTAGAACGGCCTAGGGGAAAAGTACGCATAGTGTTGTAATCGGGCGAGTTTCTACTTTCAGGTGCAACAGAAATTTTGCGGATTGTTCAATCCGTTCGCGAGATATGGCAGTTTGGAGGTAAGCAACGCTTGAGAAACTCAAAATTTTCGCAGTTCTGTTGCTCGAAACGAATAACTAGAACGGGCTAGGGGAAAAGTACGCATACATTTGTAATCGGGCGAATTTCTACTATCAGATGCAACAGAAATTTTGCGGATTGGTCAATCCGTTCGCGAGATATGGCAGTTTGGATGTAAGGAACGCTCGAGATACTCAAAATTTTCGCAGTTCTGATGCTCGAAACGAATAACTAGAACGGCCTAGGGGAAAAGTACGCCCACCGTTGTAATCGGGCGAGTTTCTACTTTCAGATGCAACAGAAATTTTGCGAATTGTTCAATCCGTTCGCGAGATATGGCAGTTTGGAGGTAAGCAACGCTTGAGAAACTCAAAATTTTCGCAGTTCTGATGCTCGAAACGAATAACTAGAACGGCCTAGGGGAAAAGTACGCATACCGTTGTAATCGGGCGAGTTTCTACTTTCAGATGCAACAGAAATTTTGCTGATTGGTCAATCCGTTCGCGAGATGTGGCAGTTTGGATGTAAGAAACGCTTGAGAAACACAAAATTTTCGCAGTTCTGATGCTCGAAACGAATAACAAGAACGGCCTAGGGGAAAAGTACGCACACCGTTGTAATCGGGCGTGTTTCTACTTTCAGATGCAACAGAAATTTTGCGGATTGGTCATTCCGTTCGCGAGATATGGCAGTTTGGAGGTAAGAAACGCTTGAGAAACTCAAAATTTTCGCAGTTCTGATGCTCGACAAGCATAACTAGAACGGCCTAGGGGAAAAGTACGCACACCGTTGTAATCGGGCGAGTTTCTACTTTCAGATGCAACAGAAATTTTGCGGATTGGTCAATCCGTTCGCGAGATATGGCAGTTTGGAGGTAAGCAACGCTTGAGAAACTCAAAATTTTCGCAGTTCTGTTGCTCGAAACGAATAACTAGAACGGCCTAGGGGAAAAGTACGCATACATTTGTAATCGGGCGAATTTCTACTATCAGATGCAACAGAAATTTTGCGGATTGGTCAATCCGTTCGCGAGATATGGCAGTTTGGATGTAAGGAACGCTCGAGATACTCAAAATTTTCGCAGTTCTGATGCTCGAAACGAATAACTAGAACGGCCTAGGGGAAAAGTACGCCCACCGTTGTAATCGGGCGAGTTTCTACTTTCAGATGCAACAGAAATTTTGCGAATTGTTCAATCCGTTCGCGAGATATGGCAGTTTGGAGGTAAGCAACGCTTGAGAAACTCAAAATTTTCGCAGTTCTGATGCTCGAAACGAATAACTAGAACGGCCTAGGGGAAAAGTACGCATACCGTTGTAATCGGGCGAGTTTCTACTTTCAGATGCAATAGAAATTTTGCTGATTGGTCAGTCCGTTCGCGAGATGTGGCAGTTTGGATGTAAGAAACGCTTGAGAAACACAAAATTTTCGCAGTTCTGATGCTCGAAACGAATAACAAGAACGGCCTAGGGGAAAAGTACGCACACCGTTGTAATCGGGCGTGTTTCTACTTTCAGATGCAACAGAAATTTTGCGGATTGGTCATTCCGTTCGCGAGATATGGCAGTTTGGAGGTAAGAAACGCTTGAGAAACTCAAAATTTTCGCAGTTCTGATGCTCGACAAGCATAACTAGAACGGCCTAGGGGAAAAGTACGCACACCGTTGTAATCGGGCGAGTTTCTACTTTCAGATGCAACAGAAATTTTGCGGATTGGTCAATCCGTTCGCGAGATATGGCAGTTTGGAGGTAAGCAACGCTTGAGAAACTCAAAATTTTCGCAGTTCTGTTGCTCGAAACGAATAACTAGAACGGCCTAGGGGAAAAGTACGCATAGTGTTGTAATCGGGCGAGTTTCTACTTTTAGATGCAACAGAAATTTTGCGGATTGGTCAATCCGTTCGCGAGATATGGCAGTTTGGATGTAAGAAACGCTCGAGAAACTCAAAATTTTCGCAGTTCTGTTGCTCGAAACGAATAACTAGAACCGCCTAGGGGAAAAGTACGCACACCGTTGTAATCGGGCGTGTTTCTACTTTCAGATGCAACAGAAATTTTGCGGATTGGTCAATCCGTTCGCGAGATATGGCAGTTTGGAGGTAAGCAACGCTTGAGAAACTCAAAATTTTCGCAGTTCTGTTGCTCGAAACGAATAACTAGAACGGGCTAGGGGAAAAGTACGCATACATTTGTAATCGGGCGAATTTCTACTTTCAGATGCAACAGAAATTTTGCGGATTGGTCAATCCGTTCGCGAGATATGGCAGTTTGGATGTAAGAAACGCTCGAGAAACTCAAAATTTTCGCAGTTCTGATGCTCGAAACGAATAACTAGAACGGCCTAGGGGAAAATTACGCCCACCGTTGTAATCGGGCGAGTTTCTACTTTCAGATGCAACAGAAATTTTGCGAATTGTTCAATCCGTTCGCGAGATATGGCATTTTGGAGGTAAGCAACGCTTGAGAAACTCAAAATTTTCGCAGTTCTGATGCTCGAAACGAATAACTAGAACGGGCTAGGGGAAAAGTACGCATACCGTTGTAATCGGGCGAGTTTCTACTTTCCGGTGCAACAGAAATGTTGCGGATTGGTCAATCCGTTCGCGAGATATGGCAGTTTGGAGGTAAGCAACGCTTGAAAAACTCAAAATTTTCGCAGTTCTGTTGCTCGAAACGAATAACTAGAACGGGCTAGGGGAAAAGTACGCATACCGTTGTAATCGGGCGCGTTTCTACTTTCAGATGCAACAGAAATTTTGCGGATTGGTCAATCCGTTCGCGAGATATGGCAGTTTGGAGGTAAGCAACGCTTGAGAAACTCAAAATTTTCGCAGTTCTGTTGCTCGAAACGAATAACTAGAACGGGCTAGGGGAAAAGTACGCATACAGTTGTAATCGGGCGAATTTCTACTTTCAGATGCAACAGAAATTTTGCGGATTGGTCAATCCGTTCGCGAGATATGGCAGTTTGGATGTAAGAAACGCTCGAGAAACTCAAAATCTTCGCAGTTCTGATGCTCGAAACGAATAACTAGAACGGCCTAGGGGAAAAGTACGCACACCGTTGTAATCGGGCGAGTTTCTACTTTCAGATGCAGAGAAATTTTGCGGATTGGTCAATCCGTTCGCGAGATATGGCAGTTTGGAGGTAAGCAACGCTTGAGAAACTCAAAATTTTCGCAGTTCTGATGCTCGAAACGAATAACTAGAACGGGCTAGGGGAAAAGTACGCATACCGTTGTAATCGGGCGAGTTTCTACATTCAGATGCAACAGAAATTTTGCGGATTGGTCAATCCGTTCGCGAGATATGGCAGTTTGGAGGTAAGAAACGCTTGAGAAACTCAAAATTTTCGCAGTTCCGATGCTCGAAACGAATAACTAGAGCGGCCTAGGGGAAATGTACGCATAGTGTTGTAATCGGGCGAGTTTCTACTTTGAGATGCAACAGAAATTTTGCGGATTGGTCAATCCGTTCGCGAGATATGGCAGTTTGGAAGTAAGAAACGCTCGAGAAACTCAAAATTTTCGCAGTTCTGATGCTCGAAACGAATAACTAGAACGGCCTAGGGGAAAAGTACGCCCACCGTTGTAATCGGGCGAGTTTCTACTTTCAGATGCAACAGAAATTTTGCGAATTGTTCAATCCGTTCGCGAGATATGGCAGTTTGGACGTAAGCAACGCTTGAGAAACTCAAAATTTTCGCAGTTCTGATGCTCGAAAAGAATAACTAGAACGGCCTAGGGGAAAAGTATGCATAGTGTTGTAATCGGGCGAGTTTCTACTTTGAGATGCAACAGAAATTTTGCGGATTGGTCAATCCGTTCGCGAGGTATGGCAGTTTGGAGGTAAGAAACGCTTGAGAAACTCAAAATTTTCGCAGTTCTGATGCTCGAAACGAATAACTAGAACGGCCTACGGGAACAGTACGCATAGTGTTGTAATCGGGCGAGTTTCTACTTTGAGATGCAACAGAAATTTTGCGGATTGGTCAATCCGTTCGCGAGATATGGCAGTTTGGAAGTAAGAAACGCTTGAGAAACTCAAAATTTTCGCAGTTCTGATGCTCGAAACGAATAACTAGAACGGCCTAGGGGAAAAGTACGCATAGTGTTGTAATCGGGCGAGTTTCTACTTTGAGATGCAACAGAAATTTTGCGGATTGGTCAATCCGTTCGCGAGATATGGCAGTATGGAGGAAAGAAACGCTTGAGAAACTCAAAATTTTCGCAGTTCTGATGCTCGAAACGAATAACAAGAACGGCCCAGGGGAAAAGTACGCACACCGTTGTAATCGGGCGCGTTTCTACTTTCAGATGCAACAGAAATTTTGCGGATTGGTCAATCCGTTCGCGAGATATGGCAGTTTGGAGGTAAGCAACGCTTGAGAAACTCAAAATTTTCGCAGTTCTGTTGCTCGAAACGAATAACTAGAACGGGCTAGGGGAAAAGTACGCATACAGTTGTAATCGGGCGAATTTCTACTTTCAGATGCAACAGAAATTTTGCGGATTGGTCAATCCGTTCGCGAGATATGGCAGTTTGGAGGTAAGAAACGCTTGAGAAACTCAAAATTTTCGCAGTTCTGATGCTCGAAACGAATAACTAGAACGGCCTAGGGGAAAAGTACGCATAGTGTTGTAATCGGGCGAGTTTCTACTTTGAGATGCAACAGAAATTTTGCGGATTGGTCAATCCGTTCGCGAGATATGGCAGTTTGGAAGTAAGAAACGCTCGAGAAACTCAAAATTTTCGCAGTTCTGATGCTCGAAACGAATAACTAGAACGGCCTACGGGAAAAGTACGCATAGTGTTGTAATCGGGCGAGTTTCTACTTTGGGATGCAACAGAAATTTTGCGGATTGGTCAATCCGTTCGCGAGATATGGCAGTTTGGAAGTAAGAAACGCTTGAGAAACTCAAAATTTTCGCAGTTCTGATGCTCGAAACGAATAACTAGAACGGGCTAGGGGAAAAGTACGCATACCGTTGTAATCGGGCGAGTTTCTACTTTCAGATGCAACAGAAATTTTGCGGATTGGTCAATCCGTTCGCGAGATATGGCAGTTTGGAGGTAAGAAACGCTTGAGAAACTCAAAATTTTCGCAGTTCTGATGCTCGAAACGAATAACTAGAACGGCCTAGGGGAAAAGTACGCATAGTGTTGTAATCGGGCGAGTTTCTACTTTGAGATGCAACAGAAATTTTGCGGATTGGTCAATCCGTTCGCGAGATATGGCAGTTTGGAAGTAAGAAACGCTCGAGAAACTCAAAATTTTCGCAGTTCTGATGCTCGAAACGAATAACTAGAACGGCCTACGGGAAAAGTACGCATAGTGTTGTAATCGGGCGAGTTTCTACTTTGGGATGCAACAGAAATTTTGCGGATTGGTCAATCCGTTCGCGAGATATGGCAGTTTGGAAGTAAGAAACGCTTGAGAAACTCAAAATTTTCGCAGTTCTGATGCTCGAAACGAATAACTAGAACGGCCTAGGGGAAAAGTACGCATAGTGTTGTAATCGGGCGAGTTTCTACTTTGAGATGCAACAGAAATTTTGCGGATTGGTCAATCCGTTCGCGAGATATGGCAGTATGGAGGAAAGAAACGCTTGAGAAACTCAAAATTTTCGCAGTTCTGATGCTCGAAACGAATAACAAGAACGGCCTAGGGGAAAAGTACGCACACCGTTGTAATCGGGCGCGTTTCTACTTTCAGATGCAACAGAAATTTTGCGGATTGGTCAATCCGTTCGCGAGATATGGCAGTTTGGAGGTAAGCAACGCTTGAGAAACTCAAAATTTTCGCAGTTCTGTTGCTCGAAACGAATAACTAGAACGGGCTAGGGGAAAAGTACGCACACCGTTGTAATCGGGCGTGTTTCTACTTTCAGATGCAACAGAAATTTTGCGGATTGGTCATTCCGTTCGCGAGATATGGCAGTTTGGAGGTAAGAAACGCTTGAGAAACTCAAAATTTTCGCAGTTCTGATGCTCGACAAGCATAACTAGAACGGCCTAGGGGAAAAGTACGCACACCGTTGTAATCGGGCGAGTTTCTACTTTCAGATGCAACAGAAATTTTGCGGATTGGTCAATCCGTTCGCGAGATATGGCAGTTTGGAGGTAAGCAACGCTTGAGAAACTCAAAATTTTCGCAGTTCTGATGCTCGAAACGAATAACTAGAACGGCCTAGGGGAAAAGTACGCATACCGCTGTAATCGGGCGAGTTTCTACTTTCAGATGCAACAGAAATTTTGCTGATTGGTCAATCCGTTCGCGAGATATGGCAGTTTGGAGGTAAGAAACGCTTGAGAAACTCAAAATTTTCGCAGTTCTGATGCTCGACAAGCATAACTAGAACGGCCTAGGGGAAAAGTACGCACACCGTTGTAATCGGGCGAGTTTCTACTTTCAGATGCAACAGAAATTTTGCGGATTGGTCAATCCGTTCGCGAGATATGGCAGTTTGGAGGTAAGCAACGCTTGAGAAACTCAAAATTTTCGCAGTTCTGTTGCTCGAAACGAATAACTAGAACGGGCTAGGGGAAAAGTACGCATACATTTGTAATCGGGCGAATTTCTACTTTCAGATGCAACAGAAATTTTGCGGATTGGTCAATCCGTTCGCGAGATATGGCAGTTTGGATGTAAGAAACGCTCGAGAAACTCAAAATTTTCGCAGTTCTGATGCTCGAAACGAATAACTAGAACGGCCTAGGGGAAAATTACGCCCACCGTTGTAATCGGGCGAGTTTCTACTTTCAGATGCAACAGAAATTTTGCGAATTGTTCAATCCGTTCGCGAGATATGGCAGTTTGGACGTAAGCAACGCTTGAGAAACTCAAAATTTTCGCAGTTCTGATGCTCGAAAAGAATAACTAGAACGGCCTAGGGGAAAAGTATGCATAGTGTTGTAATCGGGCGAGTTTCTACTTTGAGATGCAACAGAAATTTTGCGGATTGGTCAATCCGTTCGCGAGGTATGGCAGTTTGGAGGTAAGAAACGCTTGAGAATCTCAAAATTTTCGCAGTTCTGATGCTCGAAACGAATAACTAGAACGGCCTACGGGAAAAGTACGCATAGTGTTGTAATCGGGCGAGTTTCTACTTTGAGATGCAACAGAAATTTTGCGGATTGGTCAATCCGTTCGCGAGATATGGCAGTTTGGAAGTAAGAAACGCTTGAGAAACTCAAAATTTTCGCAGATCTGATGCTCGACAAGCATAACTAGAACGGCCTAGGGGAAAAGTACGCACACCGTTGTAATCGGGCGAGCTTCTACTTTCAGATGCAACAGAAATTTTGCGGATTGGTCAATCCGTTCGCGAGATATGGCAGTTTGGAGGTAAGCAACGCTTGAGAAACTCAAAATTTTCGCAGTTCTGTTGCTCGAAACGAATAACTAGAACGGGCTAGGGGAAAAGTACGCATACATTTGTAATCGGGCGAATTTCTACTTTCAGATGCAACAGAAATTTTGCGGATTGGTCAATCCGTTCGCGAGATATGGCAGTTTGGATGTAAGAAACGCTCGAGAAACTCAAAATTTTCGCAGTTCTGATGCTCGAAACGAATAACTAGAACGGCCTAGGGGAAAATTACGCCCACCGTTGTAATCGGGCGAGTTTCTACTTTCAGATGCAACAGAAATTTTGCGAATTGTTCAATCCGTTCGCGAGATATGGCAGTTTGGAGGTAAGCAACGCTTGAGAAACTCAAAATTTTCGCAGTTCTGATGCTCGAAACGAATAACTAGAACGGGCTAGGGGAAAAGTACGCATACCGTTGTAATCGGGCGAGTTTCTACTTTCCGGTGCAACAGAAATGTTGCGGATTGGTCAATCCGTTCGCGAGATATGGCAGTTTGGAGGTAAGCAACGCTTGAAAAACTCAAAATTTTCGCAGTTCTGTTGCTCGAAACGAATAACTAGAACGGGCTAGGGGAAAAGTACGCATACCGTTGTAATCGGGCGAGTTTCTACTTTCAGATGCAACAGAAATTTTCCGGATTGGTCAATCCGTTCGCGAGATATGGCAGTTTGGAGGTAAGAAACGCTTGAGAAACACAAAATTTTCGCAGTTTTGATGCTCGAAACGAATAACTAGAACGGCCTACGGGAAAAGTACGCATAGTGTTGTAATCGGGCGAGTTTCTACTTTGAGATGCAACAGAAATTTTGCGGATTGGTCAATCCGTTCGCGAGATATGGCAGTTTGGAGGTAAGAAACGCTTGAGAAACACAAAATTTTCGCAGTTTTGATGCTCGAAACGAATAACTAGAACGGCCTACGGGAAAAGTACGCATAGTGTTGTAATCGGGCGAGTTTCTACTTTGAGATGCAACAGAAATTTTGCGGATTGGTCAATCCGTTCGCGAGATATGGCAGTTTGGAAGTAAGAAACGCTTGAGAAACTCAAAATTTTCGCAGTTCTGATGCTCGAAACGAATAACTAGAACGGCCTAGGGGAAAAGTACGCATACAGTTGTAATCGGGCGAATTTCTACTTTCAGATGCAACAGAAATTTTGCGGATTGGTCAATCCGTTCGCGAGATATGGCAGTTTGGATGTAAGAAACGCTCGAGAAACTCAAAATCTTCGCAGTTCTGATGCTCGAAACGAATAACTAGAACGGCCTAGGGGAAAAGTACGCACACCGTTGTAATCGGGCGAGTTTCTACTTTCAGATGCACAGAAATTTTGCGGATTGGTCAATCCGTTCGCGAGATATGGCAGTTTGGAGGTAAGCAACGCTTGAGAAACTCAAAATTTTCGCAGTTCTGATGCTCGAAACGAATAACTAGAACGGCCTAGGGGAAATGTACGCATAGTGTTGTAATCGGGCGAGTTTCTACTTTGAGATGCAACAGAAATTTTGCGGATTGGTCAATCCGTTCGCGAGATATGGCAGTTTGGAAGTAAGAAACGCTTGAGAAACTCAAAATTTTCGCAGTTCTGATGCTCGAAACGAATAACTAGAACGGCCTAGGGGAAAAGTACGCCCACCGTTGTAATCGGGCGAGTTTCTACTTTCAGATGCAACAGAAATTTTGCGAATTGTTCAATCCGTTCGCGAGATATGGCAGTTTGGACGTAAGCAACGCTTGAGAAACTCAAAATTTTCGCAGTTCTGATGCTCGAAAAGAATAACTAGAACGGCCTAGGGGAAAAGCATGCATAGTGTTGTAATCGGGCGAGTTTCTACTTTGAGATGCAACAGAAATTTTGCGGATTGGTCAATCCGTTCGCGAGGTATGGCAGTTTGGAGGTAAGAAACGCTTGAGAATCTCAAAATTTTCGCAGTTCTGATGCTCGAAACGAATAACTAGAACGGCCTACGGGAAAAGTACGCATAGTGTTGTAATCGGGCGAGTTTCTACTTTGAGATGCAACAGAAATTTTGCGGATTGGTCAATCCGTTCGCGAGATATGGCAGTTTGGAAGTAAGAAACGCTTGAGAAACTCAAAATTTTCGCAGTTCTGATGCTCGAAACGAATAACTAGAACGGCCTAGGGGAAAAGTACGCATAGTGTTGTAATCGGGCGAGTTTCTACTTTGAGATGCAACAGAAATTTTGCGGATTGGTCAATCCGTTCGCGAGATATGGCAGTATGGAGGAAAGAAACGCTTGAGAAACTCAAAATTTTCGCAGTTCTGATGCTCGAAACGAATAACAAGAACGGCCTAGGGGAAAAGTACGCACACCGTTGTAATCGGGCGCGTTTCTACTTTCAGATGCAACAGAAATTTTGCGGATTGGTCAATCCGTTCGCGAGATATGGCAGTTTGGAGGTAAGCAACGCTTGAGAAACTCAAAATTTTCGCAGTTCTGTTGCTCGAAACGAATAACTAGAACGGGCTAGGGGAAAAGTACGCATACAGTTGTAATCGGGCGAATTTCTACTTTCAGATGCAACAGAAATTTTGCGGATTGGTCAATCCGTTCGCGAGATATGGCAGTTTGGATGTAAGAAACGCTCGAGAAACTCAAAATCTTCGCAGTTCTGATGCTCGAAACGAATAACTAGAACGGCCTAGGGGAAAAGTACGCACACCGTTGTAATCGGGCGAGTTTCTACTTTCAGATGCACAGAAATTTTGCGGATTGGTCAATCCGTTCGCGAGATATGGCAGTTTGGAGGTAAGCAACGCTTGAGAAACTCAAAATTTTCGCAGTTCTGATGCTCGAAACGAATAACTAGAACGGGCTAGGGGAAAAGTACGCATACCGTTGTAATCGGGCGAGTTTCTACTTTCAGATGCAACAGAAATTTTGCGGATTGGTCAATCCGTTCGCGAGATATGGCAGTTTGGAGGTAAGCAACGCTTGAGAAACTCAAAATTTTCGCAGTTCTGATGCTCGAAACGAATAACTAGAACGGCCTAGGGGAAATGTACGCATAGTGTTGTAATCGGGCGAGTTTCTACTTTGAGATGCAACAGAAATTTTGCGGATTGGTCAATCCGTTCGCGAGATATGGCAGTTTGGAAGTAAGAAACGCTCGAGAAACTCAAAATTTTCGCAGTTCTGATGCTCGAAACGAATAACTAGAACGGCCTACGGGAAAAGTACGCATAGTGTTGTAATCGGGCGAGTTTCTACTTTGAGATGCAACAGAAATTTTGCGGATTGGTCAATCCGTTCGCGAGATATGGCAGTTTGGAGGTAAGAAACGCTCGAGAAACTCAAAATTTTCGCAGTTCTGATGCTCGACAAGCATAACTAGAACGGCCTAGGGGAAAAGTACGCACACCGTTGTAATCGGGCGAGTATCCACTTTCAGATGCAACAGAAATTTTGCGGATTGGTCAATCCGTTCGCGAGATATGGCAGTTTGGATGTAAGAAACGCTCGAGAAACTCAAAATTTTCGCAGTTCTGATGCTCGAAACGAATAACTAGAACGGCCTAGGGGAAAAGTACGCCCACCGTTGTAATCGGGCGAGTTTCTACTTTCAGATGCAACAGAAATTTTGCGGATTGGTCAGTCCGTTCGCGAGATATGGCAGTTTGGAAGTAAGAAACGCTTGAGAAACTCAATATTTTCGCAGTTCTGATGCTCGAAACGAATAACTAGAACGGCCTAGGGGAAAAGTACGCACACCGTTGTAATCGGGCGAGTTTCTACTTTCTGGTGCAACTGAAATTTTGCGGATTGGTCAATCCGTTCGCGAGATATGGCAGTTTGGAGGTAAGCAACGCTTGAAAAACTCAAAATTTTCGCAGTTCTGTTGCTCGAAACGAATAACTAGAACGGGCTAGGGGAAAAGTACGCACACCGTTGTAATCGGGCGAGTATCCACTTTCAGATGCAACAGAAATTTTGCGGATTGGTCAATCCGTTCGCGAGATATGGCAGTTTGGATGTAAGAAACGCTCGAGAAACTCAAAATTTTCGCAGTTCTGATGCTCGAAACGAATAACTAGAACGGCCTAGGGGAAAAGTACGCCCACCGTTGTAATCGGGCGAGTTTCTACTTTCAGATGCAACAGAAATTTTGCGGATTGGTCAGTCCGTTCGCGAGATATGGCAGTTTGGAAGTAAGAAACGCTTGAGAAACTCAATATTTTCGCAGTTCTGATGCTCGAAACGAATAACTAGAACGGCCTAGGGGAAAAGTACGCACACCGTTGTAATCGGGCGAGTTTCTACTTTCTGGTGCAACTGAAATTTTGCGGATTGGTCAATCCGTTCGCGAGATATGGCAGTTTGGAGGTAAGCAACGCTTGAAAAACTCAAAATTTTCGCAGTTCTGTTGCTCGAAACGAATAACTAGAACGGCCTAGGGGAAAAGTACGCATAGTGTTGTAATCGGGCGAGTTTCTACTTTCAGATGCAACAGAAATTTTGCGGATTGGTCAATCCGTTCGCGAGATATGGCAGTTTGGAGGTAAGAAACGCTTGAGAAACTCAAAATTTTCGCAGTTCTGATGCTCGAAACGAATAACTAGAACGGCCTAGGGGAAAAGTACGCACACCGTTGTAGTCGGGCGAGTTTCTACTTTCTGATGCAACAGAAATTTTGCGGATTGGACAATCCTTTCGCGAGATATGGCAGTTTGGAGGTAAGAACCGCTTGAGAAACTCAAAATTTTCGCAGTTCTGATGCTCGAAACGAATAACTAGAACGGCCTAGGGGAAAAGTACGCATAGTTTTGTAATCGGGCGAGTTTCTACTTTCAGATGCAACAGAAATTTTGCGGATTGGTCAATCCGTTCGCGAGATATGGCAGTTTGGAGGTAAGAAACGCTCGAGAAACTCAAAATTTTCGCAGTTCTGATGCTCGACAAGCATAACTAGAACGGCCTAGGGGAAAAGTACGCACACCGTTGTAATCGGGCGAGTATCCACTTTCAGATGCAACAGAAATTTTGCGGATTGGTCAATCCGTTCGCGAGATATGGCAGTTTGGATGTAAGAAACGCTCGAGAAACTCTAAATTTTCGCAGTTCTGATGCTCGAAACGAATAACTAGAACGGCCTAGGGGAAAAGTACGCCCACCGTTGTAATCGGGCGAGTTTCTACTTTCAGATGCAACAGAAATTTTGCGGATTGGTCAGTCCGTTCGCGAGATATGGCAGTTTGGAAGTAAGAAACGCTTGAGAAACTCAATATTTTCGCAGTTCTGATGCTCGAAACGAATAACTAGAACGGCCTAGGGGAAAAGTACGCACACCGTTGTAATCGGGCGAGTTTCTACTTTCTGGTGCAACTGAAATTTTGCGGATTGGACAATCCTTTCGCGAGATATGGCAGTTAGGAGGTAAGAACCGCTTGAGAAACTCAAAATTTTCGCAGTTCTGATGCTCGAAACGAATAACTAGAACGGCCTAGGGGAAAAGTACGCATAGTGTTGTAATCGGGCGAGTTTCTACTTTCAGATGCAACAGAAATTTTGCGGATTGGTCAATCCGTTCGCGAGATATGGCAGTTTGGAGGTAAGAAACGCTCGAGAAACTCAAAATTTTCGCAGTTCTGATGCTCGACAAGCATAACTAGAACGGCCTAGGGGAAAAGTACGCACACCGTTGTAATCGGGCGAGTATCCACTTTCAGATGCAACAGAAATTTTGCGGATTGGTCAATCCGTTCGCGAGATATGGCAGTTTGGATGTAAGAAACGCTCGAGAAACTCAAAATTTTCGCAGTTCTGATGCTCGAAACGAATAACTAGAACGGCCTAGGGGAAAAGTACGCCCACCGTTGTAATCGGGCGAGTTTCTACTTTCAGATGCAACAGAAATTTTGCGGATTGGTCAGTCCGTTCGCGAGATATGGCAGTTTGGAAGTAAGAAACGCTTGAGAAACTCAATATTTTCGCAGTTCTGATGCTCGAAACGAATAACTAGAACGGCCTAGGGGAAAAGTACGCACACCGTTGTAATCGGGCGAGTTTCTACTTTCTGGAGCAACTGAAATTTTGCGGATTGGTCAATCCGTTCGCGAGATATGGCAGTTTGGAGGTAAGCAACGCTTGAAAAACTCAAAATTTTCGCAGTTCTGTTGCTCGAAACGAATAACTAGAACGGGCTAGGGGAAAAGTACGCATACCGTTGTAATTGGGCGAGTTTCTACTTTCAGATGCAACAGAAATTTTGGGGATTGGTCAATCCGTTCGCGAGATATGGCAGTTTGGATGTAAGAAACGCTTGAGGAACTCAAAATTTTCGCAGTTCTGATGCTCGAAACGAATAACTAGAACGGCCTAGGGGAAAAGTACGCATACCGTTGTAATCGGGCGAGTTTCTACTTTCAGATGCAACAGAAATTTTGCGGATTGGTCAATCCGTTCGCGAGATGTGGCAGTTTGGATGTAAGAAACGCTTGAGAAACACAAAATTTTCGCGGTTCTGATGCTCGAAACGAATAACAAGAACGGCCTAGGGGAAAAGTACGGACACCGTTGTAATCGGGCGAGTTTCTACTTTCAGATGCAACAGAAATTTTGCGGATTGGTCATTCCGTTCGCGAGATATGGCAGTTTGGAAGTAAGAAACGCTTGAGAAACTCAAAATTTTCGCAGTTCTGATGCTCGACAAGCATAACTAGAACGGCCTAGGGGAAAAGTACGCACACCGTTGTAATCGGGCGAGTATCCACTTTCAGATGCAACAGAAATTTTGCGGATTGGTCAATCCGTTCGCGAGATATGGCAGTTTGGAGGTAAGCAACGCTTGAGAAACTCAAAATTTTCGCAGTTCTGTTGCTCGAAACGAATAACTAGAACGGCCTAGGGGAAAAGTACGCATAGTGTTGTAATCGGGCGAGTTTCTACTTTCAGATGCAACAGAAATTTTGCGGATTGGTCAATCCGTTCGCGAGATATGGCAGTTTGGAGGTAAGAAACGCTTGAGAAACTCAAAATTTTCGCAGTTCTGATGCTCGAAACGAATAACTAGAACGGCCTAGGGGAAAAGTACGCACACCGTTGTAGTCGGGCGAGTTTCTACTTTCTGATGCAACAGAAATTTTGCGGATTGGACAATCCTTTCGCGAGATATGGCAGTTTGGAGGTAAGAACCGCTTGAGAAACTCAAAATTTTCGCAGTTCTGATGCTCGAAACGAATAACTAGAACGGCCTAGGGGAAAAGTACGCATAGTGTTGTAATCGGGCGAGTTTCTACTTTCAGATGCAACAGAAATTTTGCGGATTGGTCAATCCGTTCGCGAGATATGGCAGTTTGGAGGTAAGAAACGCTCCAGAAACTCAAAATTTTCGCAGTTCTGATGCTCGACAAGCATAACTAGAACGGCCTAGGGGAAAAGTACGCACACCGTTGTAATCGGGCGAGTATCCACTTTCAGATGCAACAGAAATTTTGCGGATTGGTCAATCCGTTCGCGAGATATGGCAGTTTGGATGTAAGAAACGCTCGAGAAACTCAAAATTTTCGCAGTTCTGATGCTCGAAACGAATAACTAGAACGGCCTAGGGGAAAAGTACGCCCACCGTTGTAATCGGGCGAGTTTCTACTTTCAGATGCAACAGAAATTTTGCGGATTGGTCAGTCCGTTCGCGAGATATGGCAGTTTGGAAGTAAGAAACGCTTGAGAAACTCAATATTTTCGCAGTTCTGATGCTCGAAACGAATAACTAGAACGGCCTAGGGGAAAAGTACGCACACCGTTGTAATCGGGCGAGTTTCTACTTTCTGGTGCAACTGAAATTTTGCGGATTGGACAATCCTTTCGCGAGATATGGCAGTTTGGAGGTAAGAACCGCTTGAGAAACTCAAAATTTTCGCAGTTCTGATGCTCGAAACGAATAACTAGAACGGCCTAGGGGAAAAGTACGCATAGTGTTGTAATCGGGCGAGTTTCTACTTTCAGATGCAACAGAAATTTTGCGGATTGGTCAGTCCGTTCGCGAGATATGGCAGTTTGGAAGTAAGAAACGCTTGAGAAACTCAATATTTTCGCAGTTCTGATGCTCGAAACGAATAACTAGAACGGCCTAGGGGAAAAGTACGCACACCGTTGTAATCGGGCGAGTTTCTACTTTCTGGTGCAACTGAAATTTTGCGGATTGGTCAATCCGTTCGCGAGATATGGCAGTTTGGAGGTAAGCAACGCTTGAAAAACTCAAAATTTTCGCAGTTCTGTTGCTCGAAACGAATAACTAGAACGGGCTAGGGGAAAAGTACGCACACCGTTGTAATCGGGCGAGTATCCACTTTCAGATGCAACAGAAATTTTGCGGATTGGTCAATCCGTTCGCGAGATATGGCAGTTTGGATGTAAGAAACGCTCGAGAAACTCAAAATTTTCGCAGTTCTGATGCTCGAAACGAATAACTAGAACGGCCTAGGGGAAAAGTACGCCCACCGTTGTAATCGGGCGAGTTTCTACTTTCAGATGCAACAGAAATTTTGCGGATTGGTCAGTCCGTTCGCGAGATATGGCAGTTTGGAAGTAAGAAACGCTTGAGAAACTCAAAATTTTCGCAGTTCTGATGCTCGAAACGAATAACTAGAACGGCCTAGGGGAAATGTACGCATAGTGTTGTAATCGGGCGAGTTTCTACTTTGAGATGCAACAGAAATTTTGCGGATTGGTCAATCCGTTCGCGAGATATGGCAGTTTGGAAGTAAGAAACGCTCGAGAAACTCAAAATTTTCGCAGTTCTGATGCTCGAAACGAATAACTAGAACGGCCTACGGGAAAAGTACGCATAGTGTTGTAATCGGGCGAGTTTCTACTTTGAGATGCAACAGAAATTTTGCGGATTGGTCAATCCGTTCGCGAGATATGGCAGTTTGGAGGTAAGAAACGCTCGAGAAACTCAAAATTTTCGCAGTTCTGATGCTCGACAAGCATAACTAGAACGGCCTAGGGGAAAAGTACGCACACCGTTGTAATCGGGCGAGTATCCACTTTCAGATGCAACAGAAATTTTGCGGATTGGTCAATCCGTTCGCGAGATATGGCAGTTTGGATGTAAGAAACGCTCGAGAAACTCAAAATTTTCGCAGTTCTGATGCTCGAAACGAATAACTAGAACGGCCTAGGGGAAAAGTACGCCCACCGTTGTAATCGGGCGAGTTTCTACTTTCAGATGCAACAGAAATTTTGCGGATTGGTCAGTCCGTTCGCGAGATATGGCAGTTTGGAAGTAAGAAACGCTTGAGAAACTCAATATTTTCGCAGTTCTGATGCTCGAAACGAATAACTAGAACGGCCTAGGGGAAAAGTACGCACACCGTTGTAATCGGGCGAGTTTCTACTTTCTGGTGCAACTGAAATTTTGCGGATTGGTCAATCCGTTCGCGAGATATGGCAGTTTGGAGGTAAGCAACGCTTGAAAAACTCAAAATTTTCGCAGTTCTGATGCTCGAAACGAATAACTAGAACGGCCTAGGGGAAAAGTACGCCCACCGTTGTAATCGGGCGAGTTTCTACTTTCAGATGCAACAGAAATTTTGCGGATTGGTCAGTCCGTTCGCGAGATATGGCAGTTTGGAAGTAAGAAACGCTTGAGAAACTCAATATTTTCGCAGTTCTGATGCTCGAAACGAATAACTAGAACGGCCTAGGGGAAAAGTACGCACACCGTTGTAATCGGGCGAGTTTCTACTTTCTGGTGCAACTGAAATTTTGCGGATTGGTCAATCCGTTCGCGAGATATGGCAGTTTGGAGGTAAGCAACGCTTGAAAAACTCAAAATTTTCGCAGTTCTGTTGCTCGAAACGAATAACTAGAACGGCCTAGGGGAAAAGTACGCATAGTGTTGTAATCGGGCGAGTTTCTACTTTCAGATGCAACAGAAATTTTGCGGATTGGTCAATCCGTTCGCGAGATATGGCAGTTTGGAGGTAAGAAACGCTTGAGAAACTCAAAATTTTCGCAGTTCTGATGCTCGAAACGAATAACTAGAACGGCCTAGGGGAAAAGTACGCACACCGTTGTAGTCGGGCGAGTTTCTACTTTCTGATGCAACAGAAATTTTGCGGATTGGACAATCCTTTCGCGAGATATGGCAGTTTGGAGGTAAGAACCGCTTGAGAAACTCAAAATTTTCGCAGTTCTGATGCTCGAAACGAATAACTAGAACGGCCTAGGGGAAAAGTACGCATAGTGTTGTAATCGGGCGAGTTTCTACTTTCAGATGCAACAGAAATTTTGCGGATTGGTCAATCCGTTCGCGAGATATGGCAGTTTGGAGGTAAGAAACGCTCGAGAAACTCAAAATTTTCGCAGTTCTGATGCTCGACAAGCATAACTAGAACGGCCTAGGGGAAAAGTACGCACACCGTTGTAATCGGGCGAGTATCCACTTTCAGATGCAACAGAAATTTTGCGGATTGGTCAATCCGTTCGCGAGATATGGCAGTTTGGATGTAAGAAACGCTCGAGAAACTCAAAATTTTCGCAGTTCTGATGCTCGAAACGAATAACTAGAACGGCCTAGGGGAAAAGTACGCCCACCGTTGTAATCGGGCGAGTTTCTACTTTCAGATGCAACAGAAATTTTGCGGATTGGTCAGTCCGTTCGCGAGATATGGCAGTTTGGAAGTAAGAAACGCTTGAGAAACTCAATATTTTCGCAGTTCTGATGCTCGAAACGAATAACTAGAACGGCCTAGGGGAAAAGTACGCACACCGTTGTAATCGGGCGAGTTTCTACTTTCTGGTGCAACTGAAATTTTGCGGATTGGACAATCCTTTCGCGAGATATGGCAGTTAGGAGGTAAGAACCGCTTGAGAAACTCAAAATTTTCGCAGTTCTGATGCTCGAAACGAATAACTAGAACGGCCTAGGGGAAAAGTACGCATAGTGTTGTAATCGGGCGAGTTTCTACTTTCAGATGCAACAGAAATTTTGCGGATTGGTCAATCCGTTCGCGAGATATGGCAGTTTGGAGGTAAGAAATGCTCGAGAAACTCAAAATTTTCGCAGTTCTGATGCTCGACAAGCATAACTAGAACGGCCTAGGGGAAAAGTACGCACACCGTTGTAATCGGGCGAGTATCCACTTTCAGATGCAACAGAAATTTTGCGGATTGGTCAATCCGTTCGCGAGATATGGCAGTTTGGATGTAAGAAACGCTCGAGAAACTCAAAATTTTCGCAGTTCTGATGCTCGAAACGAATAACTAGAACGGCCTAGGGGAAAAGTACGCCCACCGTTGTAATCGGGCGAGTTTCTACTTTCAGATGCAACAGAAATTTTGCGGATTGGTCAGTCCGTTCGCGAGATATGGCAGTTTGGAAGTAAGAAACGCTTGAGAAACTCAATATTTTCGCAGTTCTGATGCTCGAAACGAATAACTAGAACGGCCTAGGGGAAAAGTACGCACACCGTTGTAATCGGGCGAGTTTCTACTTTCTGGAGCAACTGAAATTTTGCGGATTGGTCAATCCGTTCGCGAGATATGGCAGTTTGGAGGTAAGCAACGCTTGAAAAACTCAAAATTTTCGCAGTTCTGTTGCTCGAAACGAATAACTAGAACGGGCTAGGGGAAAAGTACGCATACCGTTGTAATTGGGCGAGTTTCTACTTTCAGATGCAACAGAAATTTTGGGGATTGGTCAATCCGTTCGCGAGATATGGCAGTTTGGATGTAAGAAACGCTTGAGGAACTCAAAATTTTCGCAGTTCTGATGCTCGAAACGAATAACTAGAACGGCCTAGGGGAAAAGTACGCATACCGTTGTAATCGGGCGAGTTTCTACTTTCAGATGCAACAGAAATTTTGCGGATTGGTCAATCCGTTCGCGAGATGTGGCAGTTTGGATGTAAGAAACGCTTGAGAAACACAAAATTTTCGCGGTTCTGATGCTCGAAACGAATAACAAGAACGGCCTAGGGGAAAAGTACGGACACCGTTGTAATCGGGCGAGTTTCTACTTTCAGATGCAACAGAAATTTTGCGGATTGGTCATTCCGTTCGCGAGATATGGCAGTTTGGAAGTAAGAAACGCTTGAGAAACTCAAAATTTTCGCAGTTCTGATGCTCGACAAGCATAACTAGAACGGCCTAGGGGAAAAGTACGCACACCGTTGTAATCGGGCGAGTATCCACTTTCAGATGCAACAGAAATTTTGCGGATTGGTCAATCCGTTCGCGAGATATGGCAGTTTGGAGGTAAGCAACGCTTGAGAAACTCAAAATTTTCGCAGTTCTGTTGCTCGAAACGAATAACTAGAACGGCCTAGGGGAAAAGTACGCATAGTGTTGTAATCGGGCGAGTTTCTACTTTCAGATGCAACAGAAATTTTGCGGATTGGTCAATCCGTTCGCGAGATATGGCAGTTTGGAGGTAAGAAACGCTTGAGAAACTCAAAATTTTCGAAGTTCTGATGCTCGAAACGAATAACTAGAACGGCCTAGGGGAAAAGTACGCACACCGTTGTAGTCGGGCGAGTTTCTACTTTCTGACGCAACAGAAATTTTGCGGATTGGACAATCCTTTCGCGAGATATGGCAGTTTGGAGGTAAGAACCGCTTGAGAAACTCAAAATTTTCGCAGTTCTGATGCTCGAAACGAATAACTAGAACGGCCTAGGGGAAAAGTACGCATAGTGTTGTAATCGGGCGAGTTTCTACTTTCAGATGCAACAGAAATTTTGCGGATTGGTCAATCCGTTCGCGAGATATGGCAGTTTGGAGGTAAGAAACGCTCGAGAAACTCAAAATTTTCGCAGTTCTGATGCTCGACAAGCATAACTAGAACGGCCTAGGGGAAAAGTACGCACACCGTTGTAATCGGGCGAGTATCCACTTTCAGATGCAACAGAAATTTTGCGGATTGGTCAATCCGTTCGCGAGATATGGCAGTTTGGATGTAAGAAACGCTCGAGAAACTCAAAATTTTCGCAGTTCTGATGCTCGAAACGAATAACTAGAACGGCCTAGGGGAAAAGTACGCCCACCGTTGTAATCGGGCGAGTTTCTACTTTCAGATGCAACAGAAATTTTGCGGATTGGTCAGTCCGTTCGCGAGATATGGCAGTTTGGAAGTAAGAAACGCTTGAGAAACTCAATATTTTCGCAGTTCTGATGCTCGAAACGAATAACTAGAACGGCCTAGGGGAAAAGTACGCACACCGTTGTAATCGGGCGAGTTTCTACTTTCTGGTGCAACTGAAATTTTGCAGATTGGACAATCCTTTCGCGAGATATGGCAGTTTGGAGGTAAGAACCGCTTGAGAAACTCAAAATTTTCGCAGTTCTGATGCTCGAAACGAATAACTAGAACGGCCTAGGGGAAAAGTACGCATAGTGTTGTAATCGGGCGAGTTTCTACTTTCAGATGCAACAGAAATTTTGCGGATTGGTCAATCCGTTCGCGAGATATGGCAGTTTGGAGGTAAGAAACGCTCGAGAAACTCAAAATTTTCGCAGTTCTGATGCTCGACAAGCATAACTAGAACGGCCTAGGGGAAAAGTACGCACACCGTTGTAATCGGGCGAGTATCCACTTTCAGATGCAACAGAAATTTTGCGGATTGGTCAATCCGTTCGCGAGATATGGCAGTTTGGATGTAAGAAACGCTCGAGAAACTCAAAATTTTCGCAGTTCTGATGCTCGAAACGAATAACTAGAACGGCCTAGGGGAAAAGTACGCCCACCGTTGTAATCGGGCGAGTTTCTACTTTCAGATGCAACAGAAATTTTGCGGATTGGTCAGTCCGTTCGCGAGATATGGCAGTTTGGAAGTAAGAAACGCTTGAGAAACTCAATATTTTCGCAGTTCTGATGCTCGAAACGAATAACTAGAACGGCCTAGGGGAAAAGTACGCACACCGTTGTAATCGGGCGAGTTTCTACTTTCTGGTGCAACTGAAATTTTGCGGATTGGTCAATCCGTTCGCGAGATATGGCAGTTTGGAGGTAAGCAACGCTTGAAAAACTCAAAATTTTCGCAGTTCTGTTGCTCGAAACGAATAACTAGAACGGGCTAGGGGAAAAGTACGCATACCGTTGTAATTGGGCGAGTTTCTACTTTCAGATGCAACAGAAATTTTGGGGATTGGTCAATCCGTTCGCGAGATATGGCAGTTTGGATGTAAGAAACGCTTGAGGAACTCAAAATTTTCGCAGTTCTGATGCTCGAAACGAATAACTAGAACGGCCTAGGGGAAAAGTACGCATACCGTTGTAATCGGGCGAGTTTCTACTTTCAGATGCAACAGAAATTTTGCGGATTGGTCAATCCGTTCGCGAGATGTGGCAGTTTGGATGTAAGAAACGCTTGAGAAACACAAAATTTTCGCGGTTCTGATGCTCGAAACGAATAACAAGAACGGCCTAGGGGAAAAGTACGGACACCGTTGTAATCGGGCGAGTTTCTACTTTCAGATGCAACAGAAATTTTGCGGATTGGTCATTCCGTTCGCGAGATATGGCAGTTTGGAAGTAAGAAACGCTTGAGAAACTCAAAATTTTCGCAGTTCTGATGCTCGACAAGCATAACTAGAACGGCCTAGGGGAAAAGTACGCACACCGTTGTAATCGGGCGAGTATCCACTTTCAGATGCAACAGAAATTTTGCGGATTGGTCAATCCGTTCGCGAGATATGGCAGTTTGGAGGTAAGCAACGCTTGAGAAACTCAAAATTTTCGCAGTTCTGTTGCTCGAAACGAATAACTAGAACGGCCTAGGGGAAAAGTACGCATAGTGTTGTAATCGGGCGAGTTTCTACTTTCAGATGCAACAGAAATTTTGCGGATTGGTCAATCCGTTCGCGAGATATGGCAGTTTGGAGGTAAGAAACGCTTGAGAAACTCAAAATTTTCGCAGTTCTGATGCTCGAAACGAATAACTAGAACGGCCTAGGGGAAAAGTACGCACACCGTTGTAGTCGGGCGAGTTTCTACTTTCTGATGCAACAGAAATTTTGCGGATTGGACAATCCTTTCGCGAGATATGGCAGTTTGGAGGTAAGAACCGCTTGAGAAACTCAAAATTTTCGCAGTTCTGATGCTCGAAACGAATAACTAGAACGGCCTAGGGGAAAAGTACGCATAGTGTTGTAATCGGGCGAGTTTCTACTTTCAGATGCAACAGAAATTTTGCGGATTGGTCAATCCGTTCGCGAGATATGGCAGTTTGGAGGTAAGAAACGCTCGAGAAACTCAAAATTTTCGCAGTTCTGATGCTCGACAAGCATAACTAGAACGGCCTAGGGGAAAAGTACGCACACCGTTGTAATCGGGCGAGTATCCACTTTCAGATGCAACAGAAATTTTGCGGATTGGTCAATCCGTTCGCGAGATATGGCAGTTTGGATGTAAGAAACGCTCGAGAAACTCAAAATTTTCGCAGTTCTGATGCTCGAAACGAATAACTAGAACGGCCTAGGGGAAAAGTACGCCCACCGTTGTAATCGGGCGAGTTTCTACTTTCAGATGCAACAGAAATTTTGCGGATTGGTCAGTCCGTTCGCGAGATATGGCAGTTTGGAAGTAAGAAACGCTTGAGAAACTCAATATTTTCGCAGTTCTGATGCTCGAAACGAATAACTAGAACGGCCTAGGGGAAAAGTACGCACACCGTTGTAATCGGGCGAGTTTCTACTTTCTGGTGCAACTGAAATTTTGCGGATTGGTCAATCCGTTCGCGAGATATGGCAGTTTGGAGGTAAGCAACGCTTGAAAAACTCAAAATTTTCGCAGTTCTGTTGCTCGAAACGAATAACTAGAACGGGCTAGGGGAAAAGTACGCATACCGTTGTAATTGGGCGAGTTTCTACTTTCAGATGCAACAGAAATTTTGGGGATTGGTCAATCCGTTCGCGAGATATGGCAGTTTGGATGTAAGAAACGCTTGAGGAACTCAAAATTTTCGCAGTTCTGATGCTCGAAACGAATAACTAGAACGGCCTAGGGGAAAAGTACGCATACCGTTGTAATCGGGCGAGTTTCTACTTTCAGATGCAACAGAAATTTTGCGGATTGGTCAATCCGTTCGCGAGATGTGGCAGTTTGGATGTAAGAAACGCTTGAGAAACACAAAATTTTCGCGGTTCTGATGCTCGAAACGAATAACAAGAACGGCCTAGGGGAAAAGTGCGGACACCGTTGTAATCGGGCGAGTTTCTACTTTCAGATGCAACAGAAATTTTGCGGATTGGTCATTCCGTTCGCGAGATATGGCAGTTTGGAAGTAAGAAACGCTTGAGAAACTCAAAATTTTCGCAGTTCTGATGCTCGACAAGCATAACTAGAACGGCCTAGGGGAAAAGTACGCACACCGTTGTAATCGGGCGAGTTTCTACTTTCAGATGCAACAGAAATTTTGGGGATTGGTCAATCCGTTCGCGAGATATGGCAGTTTGGAGGTAAGCAACGCTTGAGAAACTCAAAATTTTCGCAGTTCTGTTGCTCGAAACGAATAACTAGAACGGGCTAGGGGAAAAGTACGCATACATTTGTAATCGAGCGAATTTCTAATTTCAGATGCAACAGAAATTTTGCGGATTGATCAATCCGTTCGTGAGATATGGCAGTTTGGATGTAAGAAACGCTCGAGAAACTCAAAATTTTCGCAGTTCTGATGCTCGAAACGAATAACTAGAACGGCCTAGGGGAAAAGTACGCATAGTGTTGTAATCGGGCGAGTTTCTACTTTCAGATGCAACAGAAATTTTGCGGATTGGTCAATCCGTTCGCGAGATATGGCAGTTTGGAGGTAAGAAACGCTCGAGAAACTCCAAATTTTCGCAGTTCTGATGCTCGACAAGCATAACTAGAGCGGCCTAGGGGAAAAGTACGCACACCGTTGTAATCGGGCGAGTTTCTACTTTCAGATGCAACAGAAATTTTGCGGATTGGTCAATCCGTTCGCGAGATATGGCAGTTTGGAGGTAAGCAACGCTTGAAAAACTCAAAATTTTCGCAGTTCTGTTGCTCGAAACGAATAACTAGAACGGGCTAGGGGAAAAGTACGCATACCGTTGTAATCGGGCGAGTTTCTACTTTCAGATGCAACAGAAATTTTGCGGAATGGTCAATCCGTTCGCGAGATATGGCAGTTTGGATGTAAGAAACGCTTGAGAAACTCAAAATTTTCGCAGTTCTGATGCTCGAAACGAATAACTAGAACGGCCTAGGGGAAAAGTACCCATACCGTTGTAATCGGGCGAGTTTATTCTTTGAGATGCAACAGAAATTTTGCGGATTGGTCAATCCGTTCGCGAGATATGGCAGTTTGGAGGTAAGAAACGCTTGAGAAACTCAAAATTTTCGCGGTTCTGATGCTCGAAACGAATAACTAGAACGGGCTAGGGGAAAAGTACGCATACATTTGTAATCGGGCGAATTTCTACTTTCAGATGCAACAGAAATTTTGCGGATTGGTCAATCCGTTCGCGAGATATGGCAGTTTGGATGTAAGAAACGCTCGAGAAACTCAAAATTTTCGCAGTTCTGATGCTCGAAACGAATAACTAGAACGGCCTAGGGGAAAAGTACGCCCACCGTTGTAATCGGGCGAGTTTCTACTTTCAGATGCAACAGAAATTTTGCGGATTGGTAAGTCCGTTCGCGAGATATGGCAGTTTGGAAGTAAGAAACGCTTGAGGAACTCAATATTTTCGCAGTTCTGATGCTCGAAACGAATAACTAGAACGGCCTAGGGGAAAAGTACGCATACCGTTGTAATCGGGCGAGTTTCTACTTTCAGATGCAACAGAAATTTTGCGGATTGGTCAATCCTTTCGCGAGATATGGCAGTTTGGAAGTAAGAAACGCTTCAGAAACTCAAAATTTTCGCAGTTCTGATGCTCGAAACGAATAACTAGAACGGCCTAGGGGAAAAGTACGCATACCGTTGTAATCGGGCGAGTTTATTCTTTGAGATGCAACAGAAATTTTGCGGATTGGTCAATCCGTTCGCGAGATATGGCAGTTTGGAGGTAAGAAACGCTTGAGAAACTCAAAATTTTGGCGGTTCTGATGCTCGAAACGAATGACAAGAACGGCCTAGGGGAAAAGTACGCACACCGTTGTAATCGGGCGAGTTTCTACTTTCAGATGCAACAGAAATTTTGCGGATTGGTCAATCCGTTCGCGAGATGTGGCAGTTTGTAGGTGAGAAACGCTTGAGAAACTCAAAATTTTCGCAGATCTGATGCTTGAAACGAATAACTAGAACGACCTAGGGTAAAAGTACGCATACCGTTGTAATCGGGCGAGTTTCTACCTTCAGATGCAACAGAAATTTTGCGGATTGGTCAATCCGTTCGCGAGATATGGCAGTTTGTAGGTAAGAAACGCTTGAGAAACTCAACATTTTCGCAGTTCTGATGCTCGAAACGAATAACTAGAACGGCCTAGGGGAAAAGTACGCATACCGTTGTAATCGGGCGAGTTTCGACCTTCAGATGCAACAGAAATTTTGCGGATTGGTCAATCCTTTCGCGAGATATGGCAGTTTGGAAGTAAGAAACGCTTCAGAAACTCAAAATTTTCGCAGTTCTGATGCTCGAAACGAATAACTAGAACGGCCTCGGGGAAAAGTACGCATACCGTTGTAATCGGGCGAGTTTATTCTTTGAGATGCAACAGAAATTTTGCGGATTGGTCAATCCGTTCGCGAGATATGGCAGTTTGGAGGTAAGAAACGCTTGAGAAACTCAAAATTTTCGCGGTTCTGATGCTCGAAACGAATAACAAGAACGGCCTAGGGGAAAAGTACTCACACCGTTGTAATCGGGCGAGTTTCTACTTTCAGATGCAACAGAAATTTTGCGGATTGGTCAATCCGTTCGCGAGATATGGCAGTTTGGAGGTAAGCAACGCTTGAGAAACTCAAAATTTTCGCAGTTCTGTTGCTCGAAACGAATAACTAGAACGGCCTAGGGGAAAAGTACGCATAGTGTTGTAATCGGGCGAGTTTCTACTTTCAGATGCAACAGAAATTTTGCCGATTGGTCAATCCTTTCGCGAGATATGGCAGTTTGGAGGTAAGAAACGCTTGAGAAACTCAAAATTTTCGCAGTTCTGATGCTCGAAACGAATAACTAGAACGGCCTAGGGGAAAAGTACGAACACCGTTGTAGTCGGGCGAGTTTCTACTTTCAGATGCAACAGAAATTTTGCGGATTGGTCAATCCGTTCGCGAGATATGGCAGTTTGGAGGTAAGCAACGCTTGAGAAACTCAACATTTTCGCAGTTCTGATGCTCGAAACGAATAACTAGAACGGGCTAGGGGAAAAGTACGCATAACGTTGTAATCGGGCGAGTTTCTACTTTCTGATGCAACAGAAATTTTGCGGATTGGACAATCCTTTCGCGAGATATGCCAGTTTGGAGGTAAGAACCGCTTGAGAAACTCAAAATTTTCGCAGTTCTGATGCTCGAAACGAATAACTAGAACGGCCTAGGGGAAAAGTACGCATAGTGTTGTAATCGGGCGAGTTTCTACTTTCAGATGCAACAGAAATTTTGCGGATTGGTCTATCCGTTCGCGAGATATGGCAGTTTGGAGGTAAGAAACGCTCGAGAAACTCAAAATTTTCGCAGTTCTGATGCTCGACAAGCATAATTAGAACGGCCTAGGGGAAAAGTACGCACACCGTTGTAATCGGGCGAGTATCCACTTTTAGATGCAACAGAAATTTTGCGGATTGGTCAATCCGTTCGCGAGATGTGGCAGTTTGGATGTAAGAAACGCTTGAAAAACTCAAAATTTTCGCAGTTCTGTTGCTCGAAACGAATAACTAGAACGGGCTAGGGGAAAAGTACGCATAACGTTGTAATCGGGCGAGTTTCTACTTTCTGATGCAACAGAAATTTTGCGGATTGGACAATCCTTTCGCGAGATATGCCAGTTTGGAGGTAAGAACCGCTTGAGAAACTCAAAATTTTCGCAGTTCTGATGCTCGAAACGAATAACTAGAACGGCCTAGGGGAAAAGTACGCATAGTGTTGTAATCGGGCGAGTTTCTACTTTCAGATGCAACAGAAATTTTGCGGATTGGGCTATCCGTTCGCGAGATGTGGCAGTTTGGATGTAAGAAACGCTTGAGAAACTCAAAATTTTCGCAGTTCTGATGCTCGAAACGAATAACTAGAACGGCCTAGGGGAAAAGTACGCATACCGTTGTAATCGGGCGAGTATCCACTTTTAGATGCAACAGAAATTTTGCGGATTGGTCAATCCGTTCGCGAGATGTGGCAGTTTGGATGTAAGAAACGCTTGAGAAACTCAAAATTTTCGCAGTTCTGATGCTCGAAACGAATAACTAGAACGGCCTAGGGGAAAAGTACGCATACCGTTGTAATCGGGCGAGTTTTTACTTTCAGATGCAACAGAAATTTTGCGGATTGGTCGATCCGGTCGCGAGATGTGGCAGTTTGGATGTAAGAAACGCTTGAGAAACACAAAATTTTCGCGGTTCTGATGCTCGAAACGAATAACAAGAACGGCCTAGGGGAAAAGTACGCACACCGTTGTAATCGGGCGAGTTTCTACTTTCAGATGCAACAGAAATTTTGCGGATTGGTCATTCCGTTCGCGAGATATGGCAGTTTGGAGGTAAGAAACGCTTGAGAAACTCAAAATTTTCGCAGTTCTGATGCTCGACAAGCATAACTAGAACGGCCTAAGGGAAAAGTACGCACACCGTTGTAATCGGGCGAGTTTCTACTTTCAGATGCAACAGAAATTTTGCGGATTGGTCAATCCGTTCGCGAGATATGGCAGTTTGGAGGTAAGCAACGCTTGAGAAACTCAAAATTTTCGCAGTTCTGTTTCTCGAAACGAATAACTAGAAAGGGCTAGGGGAAAAGTACGCATACATTTGTAATCGAGCGAATTTCTACTTTCAGATGCAACAGAAATTTTGCGGATTGATCAATCCGTTCGTGAGATATGGCAGGTTGGATGTAAGAAACGCTCGAGAAACTCAAAATTTTCGCAGTTCTGATGCTCGAACCGAATAACTAGAACGGCCTAGGGGAAAAGTACGCATAGTGTTGTAATCGGGCGAGTTTCTACTTTCAGATGCAACAGAAATTTTGCGGATTGGTCAATCCGTTCGCGAGATATGGCAGTTTGGAGGTAAGAAACGCTCGAGAAACTCCAAATTTTCGCAGTTCTGATGCTCGACAAACATAACTAGAACGGCCTAGGGGAAAAGTACGCATACCATTGTAATCGGGCGAGTTTCTACTTTCAGATGCAACAGAAATTTTGCGGAATGGTCAATCCGTTCGCGAGATATGGCAGTTTGGATGTAAGAAACGCTTGAGAAACTCAAAATTTTCGCAGTTCTGATGCTCGAAACGAATAACTAGAACGGCCTAGGGGAAAAGTACGCATACCGTTGTAATCGGGCGAGTTTCTACTTTCAGATGCAACAGAAATTTTGAGGATTGGTCAATCCGTTCGCGAGATATGGCAGTTTGGATGTAAGAAACGCTTGAGAAACTCAAAATTTTCGCGGTTCTGATGCTCGAAACGAATAACAAGAACGGCCTAGGGGAAAAGTACACACACCGTTGTAATCGGGCGAGTTTCTACTTTCAGATGCATCAGAAATTTTGCGGATTGGACAATCCGTTCGCGAGATGTGGCAGTTTGTAGGTGAGAAACGCTTGAGAAACTCAAAATTTTCGCAGTTCTGATGCTCGAAACGAATAACTAGAACGGCCTAGGGGAAAAGTACGCATACCGTTGTAATCGGGCGAGTTTCGACCTTCAGATGCAACAGAAATTTTGCGGATTGGTCAATCCTTTCGCGAGATATGGCAGTTTGGAAGTAAGAAACGCTTCAGAAACTCAAAATTTTCGCAGTTCTGATGCTCGAAACGAATAACTAGAACGGCCTAGGGGAAAAGTACGCATACCGTTGTAATCGGGCGAGTTTATTCTTTGAGATGCAACAGAAATTTTGCGGATTGGTCAATCCGTTCGCGAGATATGGCAGTTTGGAGGTAAGAAACGCTTGAGAAACTCAAAATTTTGGCGGTTCTGATGCTCGAAACGAATGACAAGAACGGCCTAGGGGAAAAGTACGCACACCGTTGTAATCGGGCGAGTTTCTACTTTCAGATGCAACAGAAATTTTGCGGATTGGTCAATCCGTTCGCGAGATGTGGCAGTTTGTAGGTGAGAAACGCTTGAGAAACTCAAAATTTTCGCTGATCTGATGCTTGAAACGAATAACTAGAACGGCCTAGGGTAAAAGTACGCATACCGTTGTAATCGGGCGAGTTTCTACCTTCAGATGCAACAGAAATTTTGCGGATTGGTCAATCCGTTCGCGAGATATGGCAGTTTGTAGGTAAGAAACGCTTGAGAAACTCAACATTTTCGCAGTTCTGATGCTCGAAACGAATAACTAGAACGGCCTAGGGGAAAAGTACGCATACCGTTGTAATCGGGCGAGTTTCGACCTTCAGATGCAACAGAAATTTTGCGGATTGGTCAATCCTTTCGCGAGATATGGCAGTTTGGAAGTAAGAAACGCTTCAGAAACTCAAAATTTTCGCAGTTCTGATGCTCGAAACGAATAACTAGAACGGCCTCGGGGAAAAGTACGCATACCTTTGTAATCGGGCGAGTTTATTCTTTGAGATGCAACAGAAATTTTGCGGATTGGTCAATCCGTTCGCGAGATATGGCAGTTTGGAGGTAAGAAACGCTTGAGAAACTCAAAATTTTCGCGGTTCTGATGCTCGAAACGAATAACAAGAACGGCCTAGGGGAAAAGTACGCACACCGTTGTAATCGGGCGAGTTTCTACTTTCAGATGCAACAGAAATTTTGCGGATTGGTCAATCCGTTCGCGAGATATGGCAGTTTGGAGGTAAGCAACGCTTGAGAAACTCAAAATTTTCGCAGTTCTGTTGCTCGAAACGAATAACTAGAACGGCCTAGGGGAAAAGTACGCATAGTGTTGTAATCGGGCGAGTTTCTACTTTCAGATGCAACAGAAATTTTGCCGATTGGTCAATCCTTTCGCGAGATATGGCAGTTTGGAGGTAAGAAACGCTTGAGAAACTCAAAATTTTCGCAGTTCTGATGCTCGAAACGAATAACTAGAACGGCCTAGGGGAAAAGTACGCATACCGTTGTAGTCGGGCGAGTTTCTACTTTCAGATGCAACAGAAATTTTGCGGATTGGTCAATCCGTTCGCGAGATATGGCAGTTTGGAGGTAAGCAACGCTTGAGAAACTCAACATTTTCGCAGTTCTGATGCTCGAAACGAATAACTAGAACGGGCTAGGGGAAAAGTACGCATACCGTTGTAATCGGGCGAGTTTCTACTTTCAGATGCAACAGAAATTTTGCGGATTGGTCAATCCGTTCGCGAGATATGGCAGTTTGGAGGTAAGCAATGCTTGAAAAACTCAAAATTTTCGCAGTTCTGTTGCTCGAAACGAATAACTAGAACGGGCTAGGGGAAAAGTACGCATAACGTTGTAATCGGGCGAGTTTCTACTTTCTGATGCAACAGAAATTTTGCGGATTGGACAATCCTTTCGCGAGATATGCCAGTTTGGAGGTAAGAACCGCTTGAGAAACACAAAATTTTCGCAGTTCTGATGCTCGAAACGAATAACTAGAACGGCCTAGGGGAAAAGTACGCATAGTGTTGTAATCGGGCGAGTTTCTACTTTCAGATGCAACAGAAATTTTGCGGATTGGTCTATCCGTTCGCGAGATATGGCAGTTTGGAGGTAAGAAACGCTCGAGAAACTCAAAATTTTCGCAGTTCTGATGCTCGACAAGCATAACTAGAACGGCCTAGGGGAAAAGTACGCACACCGTTGTAATCGGGCGAGTATCCACTTTCAGATGCAACAGAAATTTTGCGGATTGGTCAATCCGTTCGCGAGATGTGGCAGTTTGGATGTAAGAAACGCTTGAGAAACTCAAAATTTTCGCAGTTCTGATGCTCGAAACGAATAACTATAACGGCCTAGGGGAAAAGTACGCATACCGTTGTAATCGGGCGAGTTTTTACTTTCAGATGCAACAGAAATTTTGCGGATTGGTCAATCCGTTCGCGAGATGTGGCAGTTTGGATGTAAGAAACGCTTGAGAAACACAAAATTTTCGCGGTTCTGGTGCTCGAAACGAATAACAAGAACGGCCTAGGGGAAAAGTACGCACACCGTTGTAATCGGGCGAGTTTCTACTTTCAGATGCAACAGAAATTTTGCGGATTGGTCATTCCGTTCGCGAGATATGGCAGTTTGGAGGTAAGAAACGCTTGAGAAACTCAAAATTTTCGCAGTTCTGATGCTCGACAAGCATAACTAGAACGGCCTAAGGGAAAAGTACGCACACCGTTGTAATCGGGCGAGTTTCTACTTTCAGATGCAACAGAAATTTTGCGGATTGGTCATTCCGTTCGCGAGATATGGCAGTTTGGAGGTAAGCAACGCTTGAGAAACTCAAAATTTTCGCAGTTCTGTTGCTCGAAACGAATAACTAGAACGGGCTAGGGGAAAAGTACGCATACATTTGTAATCGGGCGAGTTTCTACTTTCTGGTGCAACAGAAATTTTGCGGATTGGTCAATCCGTTCGCGAGATATGGCAGTTTGGAGGTAAGCAACGCTTGAAAAACTCAAAATTTTCGCAGTTCTGTTGCTCGAAACGAATAACTAGAACCGGCTAGGGGAAAAGTACGCATACCGTTGTAATTGGGCGAGTTTCTACTTTCAGATGCAACAGAAATTTTGCGGATTGGTCAATCCGTTCGCGAGATATGGCAGTTTAGATGTAAGAAACGCTTGAGGAACACAAAATTTTCGCGGTTCTGATGCTCGAAACGAATAACAAGAACGGCCTAGGGGAAAAGTACGGACACCGTTGTAATCGGGCGAGTTTCTACTTTCAGATGCAACAGAAATTTTGCGGATTGGTCATTCCGTTCGCGAGATATGGCAGTTTGGAGGTAAGAAACGCTTGAGAAACTCAAAATTTTCGCAGTTCTGATGCTCGACAAGCATAACTAGAACGGCCTAGGGGAAAAGTACGCACACCGTTGTAATCGGGCGAGTTTCTACTTTCAGATGCAACAGAAATTTTGCGGATTGGTCAATCCGTTCGCGAGATATGGCAGTTTGGAGGTAAGCAACGCTTGAGAAACTCAAAATTTTCGCAGTTCTGTTGCTCGAAACGAATAACTAGAACGGGATAGGGGAAAAGTACGCATACATTTGTAATCGGGCGAATTTCTACTTTCAGATGCAACAGAAATTTTGCGGATTGATCAATCCGTTCGTGAGATATGGCAGTTTGGATGTAAGAAACGCTCGAGAAACTCAAAATTTTCGCAGTTCTGATGCTCGAAACGAATAACTAGAACGGCCTAGGGGAAAAGTACGCCCACCGTTGTAATCGGGCGAGTTTCTACTTTCAGATGCAACAGAAATTTTGCGAATTGTTCAATCCGTTCGCGAGATATGGCAGTTTGGAGGTAAGCAACGCTTGAGAAACTCAAAATTTTCGCAGTTCTGATGCTCTAAACGAATAACTACAACGGCCTAGGGGAAAAGTACGCATAGTGTTGTAATCGGGCGAGTTTCTACTTTCAGATGCAACAGAAATTTTGCGGATTGGTCAATCCGATCGCGAGATATGGCAGTTTGGAAGTAAGAAACGCTTGAGAAACTCAAAATTTTCGCAGTTCTGATGCTCGAAACGAATAACTAGAACGGCCTAGGGGAAAAGTACGCATAGTGTTGTAATCGGGCGAGTTTCTACTTTCAGATGCAACAGAAATTTTGCGGATTGGTCAATCCGTTCGCGAGATATGGCAGTTTGGAGGTAAGCAACGCTTGAAAAACTCAAAATTTTCGCAGTTCTGTTGCTCGAAACGAATAACTAGAACGGGCTAGGGGAAAAGTACGCATACATTTGTAATCGGGCGAATTTCTACTTTCAGATGCAACAGAAATTTTGCGGATTGGTCAATCCGTTCGCGAGATATGGCAGTTTGGATGTAAGAAACGCTCGAGAAACTCAAAATTTTCGCAGTTCTGATGCTCGAAACGAATAACTAGAACGGCCTAGGGGAAAAGTACGCCCACCGTTGTAATCGGGCGAGTTTCTACTTTCAGATGCAACAGAAATTTTGCGGATTGGTCAGTCCGTTCGCGAGATATGGCAGTTTGGAAGTAAGAAACGCTTGAGAAACTCAAAATTTTCGCAGTTCTGATGCTCGAAACGAATAACTAGAACGGCCTAGGGGAAAAGTACGCATAGTGTTGTAATCGGGCGAGTTTCTACTTTCAGATGCAACAGAAATTTTGCGGATTGGTCAATCCCTTCGCGAGATATGGCAGTTTGGAGGTAAGCAACGCTTGAAAAACCCAAAATTTTCGCAGTTCTGTTGCTCGAAACGAATAACTAGAACGGCCTAGGGGAAAAGTACGCACACCGTTGTAATCGGGCGAGTTTCTACTTTCTGGTGCAACAGAAATTTTGCGGATTGGTCAATCCGTTCGCGAGATATGGCAGTTTGGAGGTAAGCAACGCTTGAAAAACTCAAAATTTTCGCAGTTCTGTTGCTCGAAACGAATAACTAGAACCGGCTAGGGGAAAAGTACGCATACCGTTGTAATTGGGCGAGTTTCTACTTTCAGATGCAACAGAAATTTTGCGGATTGGTCAATCCGTTCGCGAGATATGGCAGTTTAGATGTAAGAAACGCTTGAGGAACACAAAATTTTCGCGGTTCTGATGCTCGAAACGAATAACAAGAACGGCCTAGGGGAAAAGTACGGACACCGTTGTAATCGGGCGAGTTTCTACTTTCAGATGCAACAGAAATTTTGCGGATTGGTCATTCCGTTCGCGAGATATGGCAGTTTGGAGGTAAGAAACGCTTGAGAAACTCAAAATTTTCGCAGTTCTGATGCTCGACAAGCATAACTAGAACGGCCTAGGGGAAAAGTACGCACACCGTTGTTATCGGGCGAGTTTCTACTTTCAGATGCAACAGAAATTTTGCGGATTGGTCAATCCGTTCGCGAGATATGGCAGTTTGGAGGTAAGCAACGCTTGAGAAACTCAAAATTTTCGCAGTTCTGTTGCTCGAAACGAATAACTAGAACGGGCTAGGGGAAAAGTACGCATACATTTGTAATCGGGCGAATTTCTACTTTCAGATGCAACAGAAATTTTGCGGATTGATCAATCCGTTCGTGAGATATGGCAGTTTGGATGTAAGAAACGCTCGAGAAACTCAAAATTTTCGCAGTTCTGATGCTCGAAACGAATAACTAGAACGGCCTAGGGGAAAAGTACGCCCACCGTTGTAATCGGGCGAGTTTCTACTTTCAGATGCAACAGAAATTTTGCGAATTGTTCAATCCGTTCGCGAGATATGGCAGTTTGGAGGTAAGCAACGCTTGAGAAACTCAAAATTTTCGCAGTTCTGATGCTCTAAACGAATAACTACAACGGCCTAGGGGAAAAGTACGCATAGTGTTGTAATCGGGCGAGTTTCTACTTTCAGATGCAACAGAAATTTTGCGGATTGGTCAATCCGATCGCGAGATATGGCAGTTTGGAAGTAAGAAACGCTTGAGAAACTCAAAATTTTCGCAGTTCTGATGCTCGAAACGAATAACTAGAACGGCCTAGGGGAAAAGTACGCATAGTGTTGTAATCGGGCGAGTTTCTACTTTCAGATGCAACAGAAATTTTGCGGATTGGTCAATCCGTTCGCGAGATATGGCAGTTTGGAGGTAAGCAACGCTTGAAAAACTCAAAATTTTCGCAGTTCTGTTGCTCGAAACGAATAACTAGAACGGGCTAGGGGAAAAGTACGCATACATTTGTAATCGGGCGAATTTCTACTTTCAGATGCAACAGAAATTTTGCGGATTGGTCAATCCGTTCGCGAGATATGGCAGTTTGGATGTAAGAAACGCTCGAGAAACTCAAAATTTTCGCAGTTCTGATGCTCGAAACGAATAACTAGAACGGCCTAGGGGAAAAGTACGCCCACCGTTGTAATCGGGCGAGTTTCTACTTTCAGATGCAACAGAAATTTTGCGGATTGGTCAGTCCGTTCGCGAGATATGGCAGTTTGGAAGTAAGAAACGCTTGAGAAACTCAAAATTTTCGCAGTTCTGATGCTCGAAACGAATAACTAGAACGGCCTAGGGGAAAAGTACGCATAGTGTTGTAATCGGGCGAGTTTCTACTTTCAGATGCAACAGAAATTTTGCGGATTGGTCAATCCCTTCGCGAGATATGGCAGTTTGGAGGTAAGCAACGCTTGAAAAACCCAAAATTTTCGCAGTTCTGTTGCTCGAAACGAATAACTAGAACGGCCTAGGGGAAAAGTACGCACACCGTTGTAATCGGGCGAGTTTCTACTTTCTGGTGCAACAGAAATTTTGCGGATTGGTCAATCCGTTCGCGAGATATGGCAGTTTGGAGGTAAGCAACGCTTGAAAAACTCAAAATTTTCGCAGTTCTGTTGCTCGAAACGAATAACTAGAACCGGCTAGGGGAAAAGTACGCATACCGTTGTAATTGGGCGAGTTTCTACTTTCAGATGCAACAGAAATTTTGCGGATTGGTCAATCCGTTCGCGAGATATGGCAGTTTAGATGTAAGAAACGCTTGAGGAACACAAAATTTTCGCGGTTCTGATGCTCGAAACGAATAACAAGAACGGCCTAGGGGAAAAGTACGGACACCGTTGTAATCGGGCGAGTTTCTGCTTTCAGATGCAACAGAAATTTTGCGGATTGGTCATTCCGTTCGCGAGATATGGCAGTTTGGAGGTAAGAAACGCTTGAGAAACTCAAAATTTTCGCAGTTCTGATGCTCGACAAGCATAACTAGAACGGCCTAGGGGAAAAGTACGCACACCGTTGTAATCGGGCGAGTTTCTACTTTCAGATGCAACAGAAATTTTGCGGATTGGTCAATCCGTTCGCGAGATATGGCAGTTTGGAGGTAAGCAACGCTTGAGAAACTCAAAATTTTCGCAGTTCTGTTGCTCGAAACGAATAACTAGAACGGGCTAGGGGAAAAGTACGCATACATTTGTAATCGGGCGAATTTCTACTTTCAGATGCAACAGAAATTTTGCGGATTGATCAATCCGTTCGTGAGATATGGCAGTTTGGATGTAAGAAACGCTCGAGAAACTCAAAATTTTCGCAGTTCTGATGCTCGAAACGAATAACTAGAACGGCCTAGGGGAAAAGTACGCCCACCGTTGTAATCGGGCGAGTTTCTACTTTCAGATGCAACAGAAATTTTGCGAATTGTTCAATCCGTTCGCGAGATATGGCAGTTTGGAGGTAAGCAACGCTTGAGAAACTCAAAATTTTCGCAGTTCTGATGCTCTAAACGAATAACTACAACGGCCTAGGGGAAAAGTACGCATAGTGTTGTAATCGGGCGAGTTTCTACTTTCAGATGCAACAGAAATTTTGCGGATTGGTCAATCCGATCGCGAGATATGGCAGTTTGGAAGTAAGAAACGCTTGAGAAACTCAAAATTTTCGCAGTTCTGATGCTCGAAACGAATAACTAGAACGGCCTAGGGGAAAAGTACGCATAGTGTTGTAATCGGGCGAGTTTCTACTTTCAGATGCAACAGAAATTTTGCGGATTGGTCAATCCGTTCGCGAGATATGGCAGTTTGGAGGTAAGAAACGCTCGAGAAACTCCAAATTTTCGCAGTTCTGATGCTCGACAAGCATAACTAGAACGGCCTAGGGGAAAAGTACGCACACCGTTGTAATCGGGCGAGTTTCTACTTTCAGATGCAACAGAAATTTTGCGGATTGGTCAATCCGTTCGCGAGATATGGCAGTTTGGAGGTAAGCAACGCTTGAAAAACTCAAAATTTTCGCAGTTCTGTTGCTCGAAACGAATAACTAGAACGGGCTAGGGGAAAAGTACGCATACCGTTGTAATCGGGCGAGTTTCTATTTTCAGATGCAACAGAAATTTTGCGGAATGGTCAATCCGTTCGCGAGATATGGCAGTTTGGATGTAAGAAACGCTTGAGAAACTCAAAATTTTCGCAGTTCTGATGCTCGAAACGAATAACTAGAACGGCCTAGGGGAAAAGTACGCATACCGTTGTAATCGGGCGAGTTTCTACTTTCAGATGCAACAGAAATTTTGAGGATTGGTCAATCCGTTCGCGAGATATGGCAGTTTGGATGTAAGAAACGCTTGAGAAACTCAAAATTTTCGCGGTTCTGATGCTCGAAACGAATAACAAGAACGGCCTAGGGGAAAAGTACGCACACCGTTGTAATCGGGCGAGTTTCTACTTTCAGATGCATCAGAAATTTTGCGGATTGGACAATCCGTTCGCGAGATGTGGCAGTTTGTAGGTGAGAAACGCTTGAGAAACTCAAAATTTTCGCAGTTCTGATGCTCGAAACGAATAACTAGAACGGCCTAGGGGAAAAGTACGCATACCGTTGTAATCGGGCGAGTTTCGACCTTCAGATGCAACAGAAATTTTGCGGATTGGTCAATCCTTTCGCGAGATATGGCAGTTTGGAAGTAAGAAACGCTTCAGAAACTCAAAATTTTCGCAGTTCTGATGCTCGAAACGAATAACAAGAACGGCCTAGGGGAAAAGTACGCATACCGCTGTAATCGGGCGAGTTTATTCTTTGAGATGCAACAGAAATTTTGCGGATTCGTCAATCCGTTCGCGAGATATGGCAGTTTGGAGGTAAGAAACGCTTGAGAAACTCAAAATTTTGGCGGTTCTGATGCTCGAAACGAATAACTAGAACGGCCTAGGGGAAAAGTACGCCCACCGTTGTAATCGGGCGAGTTTCTACTTTCAGATGCAACAGAAATTTTGCGGATTGGTCAATCCGTTCGCGAGATATGGCAGTTTGGAAGTAAGAAACGCTTGAGAAACTCAAAATTTTCGCAGTTCTGTTGCTCGAAACGAATAACAAGAACGGCCTAGGGGAAAAGTACGCACACCGTTGTAATCGGGCGAGTTTCTACTTTCAGATGCAACAGAAATTTTGCGGATTGGTCAATCCGTTCGCGAGATATGGCAGTTTGGAGGTAAGCAACGCTTGAGAAACTCAAAATTTTCGCAGTTCTGTTGCTCGAAACGAATAACTAGAACGGGCTAGGGGAAAAGTACGCACACCGTTGTAATCGGGCGAGTTTCTACTTTCAGATGCAACAGAAATTTTGCGGATTGGTCAATCCGTTCGCGAGATATGGCAGTTTGGAAGTAAGAAACGCTTGAGAAACTCAAAATTTTCGCAGTTCTGTTGCTCGAAACGAATAACTAGAACGGCCTAGGGGAAAAGTACGCATAGTGTTGTAATCGGGCGAGTTTCTACTTTCAGATGCAACAGAAATTTTGCGGATTGGTCAATCCGTTCGCGAGATGTGGCAGTTTGGATGTAAGAAACGCTTGAGAAACACAAAATTTTCGCGGTTCTGATGCTCGAAACGAATAACAAGAACGGCCTAGGGGAAAAGTACGCACACCGTTGTAATCGGGCGAGTTTCTACTTTCAGATGCAACAGAAATTTTGCGGATTGGTCAATCCGTTCGCGAGATATGGCAGTTTGGAGGTAAGCAACGCTTGAGAAACTCAAAATTTTCGCAGTTCTGTTGCTCGAAACGAATAACTAGAACGGGCTAGGGGAAAAGTACGCATACATTTGTAATCGGGCGAATTTCTACTTTCAGATGCAACAGAAATTTTGCGGATTGATCAATCCGTTCGTGAGATATGGCAGTTTGGAGGTAAGAAACGCTTGAGAAACTCAAAATTTTGGCGGTTCTGATGCTCGAAACGAATAACTAGAACGGCCTAGGGGAAAAGTACGCCCACCGTTGTAATCGGGCGAGTTTCTACTTTCAGATGCAACAGAAATTTTGCGGATTGGTCAATCCGTTCGCGAGATATGGCAGTTTGGAAGTAAGAAACGCTTGAGAAACTCAAAATTTTCGCAGTTCTGATGCTCGAAACGAATAACTAGAACGGCCTAGGGGAAAAGTACGCATAGTGTTGTAATCGGGCGAGTTTCTACTTTCAGATGCAACAGAAATTTTGCGGATTGGTCAATCCGTTCGCGAGATATGGCAGTTTGGATGTAAGAAACGCTCGAGAAACTCAAAATTTTCGCAGTTCTGATGCTCGAAACGAATAACTAGAACGGCCTAGGGGAAAAGTACGCACACCGTTGTAATCGGGCGAGTTTCTACTTTCTGGTGCAACAGAAATTTTGCGGATTGGTCAATCCGTTCGCGAGATATGGCAGTTTGGATGTAAGAAACGCTTGAGGAACTCAAAATTTTCGCAGTTCTGATGCTCGAAACGAATAACTAGAACGGCCTAGGGGAAAAGTACGCATACCGTTGTAATCGGGCGAGTTTCTACTTTCAGATGCAACAGAAATTTTGCGGATTGGTCAATCCGTTCGCGAGATGTGGCAGTTTGGATGTAAGAAACGCTTGAGAAACACAAAATTTTCGCGGTTCTGATGCTCGAAACGAATAACAAGAACGGCCTAGGGGAAAAGTACGCACACCGTTGTAATCGGGCGAGTTTCTACTTTCAGATGCAACAGAAATTTTGCGGATTGGTCAATCCGTTCGCGAGATATGGCAGTTTGGAGGTAAGCAACGCTTGAGAAACTCAAAATTTTCGCAGTTCTGTTGCTCGAAACGAATAACTAGAACGGGCTAGGGGAAAAGTACGCATACATTTGTAATCGGGCGAATTTCTACTTTCAGATGCAACAGAAATTTTGCGGATTGATCAATCCGTTCGTGAGATATTGCAGTTTGGATGTAAGAAACGCTCGAGAAACTCAAAATTTTCGCAGTTCTGATGCTCGACAAGCATAACTAGAACGGCCTAGGGGAAAAGTACGCACACCGTTGTAATCGGGCGAGTTTCTACTTTCGTATGCAACAGAAGTTTTGCGAATTGTTCAATCCGTTCGCGAGATATGGCAGTTTGGAGGTAAGCAACGCTTGAGAAACTCAAAATTTTCGCAGTTCTGATGCTCTAAACGAATAACTAGAACGGCCTAGGGGAAAAGTACGCATAGTGTTGTAATCGGGCGAGTTTCTACTTTCAGATGCAACAGAAATTTTGCGGATTGGTCAATCCGTTCGCGAGATGTGGCAGTTTGGATGTAAGAAACGCTTGAGAAACACAAAATTTTCGCGGTTCTGATGCTCGAAACGAATAACAAGAACGGCCTAGGGGAAAAGTACGCACACCGTTGTAATCGGGCGAGTTTCTACTTTCAGTTGCAACAGAAATTTTGCGGATTGGTCAATCCGTTCGCGAGATATGGCAGTTTGGAGGTAAGCAACGCTTGAGAAACTCAAAATTTTCGCAGTTCTGTTGCTCGAAACGAATAACTAGAACGGGCTAGGGGAAAAGTACGCATACATTTGTAATCGGGCGAATTTCTACTTTCAGATGCAACAGAAATTTTGCGGATTGATCAATCCGTTCGTGAGATATTGCAGTTTGGATGTAAGAAACGCTCGAGAAACTCAAAATTTTCGCAGTTCTGATGCTCGACAAGCATAACAAGAACGGCCTAGGGGAAAAGTACGCACACCGTTGTAATCGGGCGAGTTTCTACTTTCGGATGCAACAGAAATTTTGCGGATTGGTTAATCCGTTCGCGAGATATGGCAGTTTGGAGGTAAGCAACGCTTGAGAAACTCAAAATTTTCGCAGTTCTGTTGCTCGAAACGAATAACTAGAACGGGCTAGGGGAAAAGTACGCATACATTTGTAATCGGGCGAATTTCTACTTTCAGATGCAACAGAAATTTTGCGGATTGATCAATCCGTTCGTGAGATATGGCAGTTTGGATGTAAGAAACGCTCGAGAAACTCAAAATTTTCGCAGTTCTGATGCTCGAAACGAATAACTAGAACGGCCTAGGGGAAAAGTACGCCCACCGTTGTAATCGGGCGAGTTTCTACTTTCAGATGCAACAGAAATTTTGCGAATTGTTCAATCCGTTCGCGAGATATGGCAGTTTGGAGGTAAGCAACGCTTGAGAAACTCAAAATTTTCGCAGCTCTGATGCTCTAAACGAATAACTAGAACGGCCTAGGGGAAAAGTACGCATAGTGTTGTAATCGGGCGAGTTTCTACTTTCAGATGCAACAGAAATTTTGCGAATTGGTCAATCCGTTCGCGAGATATGGCAGTTTGGAAGTAAGAAACGCTTGAGAAACTCAAAATTTTCGCAGTTCTGATGCTCGAAACGAATAACTAGAACGGCCTAGGGGAAAAGTACGCATAGTGTTGTAATCGGGCGAGTTTCTACTTTCAGATGCAACAGAAATTTTGCGGATTGGTCAATCCGTTCGCGAGATATGGCAGTTTGGAGGTAAGAAACGCTCGAGAAACTCCAAATTTTCGCAGTTCTGATGCTCGACAAGCATAACTAGAACGGCCTAGGGGAAAAGTACGCACACCGTTGTAATCGGGCGAGTTTCTACTTTCAGATGCAACAGAAATTTTGCGGATTGGTCAATCCGTTCGCGAGATATGGCAGTTTGGAGGTAAGCAACGCTTGAAAAACTCAAAATTTTTGCAGTTCTGATGCTCGAAACGAATAACTAGAACGGCCTAGGGGAAAAGTACGCATACCGTTGTAATCGGGCGAGTTTATTCTTCGAGATGCAACAGAAATTTTGCGGATTGGTCAATCCGTTCGCGAGATATGGCAGTTTGGAGGTAAGAAACGCTTGAGAAACTCAAAATTTTGGCGGTTCTGATGCTCGAAACGAATGACAAGAACGGCCTAGGGGAAAAGTACGCACACCGTTGTAATCGGGCGAGTTTCTACTTTCTGGTGCAACAGAAATTTTGCGGATTGGTCAATCCGTTCGCGAGATATGGCAGTTTGGACGTAAGAAACGCTTGAGGAACTCAAAATTTTCGCAGTTCTGATGCTCGAAACGAATAACTAGAACGGCCTAGGGGAAAAGTACGCCCACCGTTGTAATCGGGCGAGTTTCTACTTTCAGATGCAACAGAAATTTTGCGAATTGTTCAATCCGTTCGCGAGATATGGCAGTTTGGAGGTAAGCAACGCTTGAGAAACTCAAAATTTTCGCAGCTCTGATGCTCTAAACGAATAACTAGAACGGCCTAGGGGAAAAGTACGCATAGTGTTGTAATCGGGCGAGTTTCTACTTTCAGATGCAACAGAAATTTTGCGAATTGGTCAATCCGTTCGCGAGATATGGCAGTTTGGAAGTAAGAAACGCTTGAGAAACTCAAAATTTTCGCAGTTCTGATGCTCGAAACGAATAACTAGAACGGCCTAGGGGAAAAGTACGCATAGTGTTGTAATCGGGCGAGTTTCTACTTTCAGATGCATCAGAAATTTTGCGGATTGGTCAATCCGTTCGCGAGATATGGCAGTTTGGACGTAAGAAACGCTTGAGGAACTCAAAATTTTCGCAGTTCTGATGCTCGAAACGAATAACTAGAACGGGCTAGGGGAAAAGTACGCATACATTTGTAATCGGGCGAATTTCTACTTTCAGATGCAACAGAAATTTTGCGGATTGATCAATCCGTTCGTGAGATATGGCAGTTTGGATGTAAGAAACGCTCGAGAAACTCAAAATTTTCGCAGTTCTGATGCTCGAAACGAATAACTAGAACGGCCTAGGGGAAAAGTACGCCCACCGTTGTAATCGGGCGAGTTTCTACTTTCAGATGCAACAGAAATTTTGCGAATTGTTCAATCCGTTCGCGAGATATGGCAGTTTGGAGGTAAGCAACGCTTGAGAAACTCAAAATTTTCGCAGTTCTGATGCTCTAAACGAATAACTAGAACGGCCTAGGGGAAAAGTACGCATAGTGTTGTAATCGGGCGAGTTTCTACTTTCAGATGCAACAGAAATTTTGCGGATTGGTCAATCCGTTCGCGAGATGTGGCAGTTTGGATGTAAGAAACGCTTGAGAAACACAAAATTTTCGCGGTTCTGATGCTCGAAACGAATAACAAGAACGGCCTAGGGGAAAAGTACGCACACCGTTGTAATCGGGCGAGCTTCTACTTTCAGATGCAACAGAAATTTTGCGGATTGATCAATCCGTTCGTGAGATATGGCAGTTTGGATGTAAGAAACGCTCGAGAAACTCAAAATTTTCGCAGTTCTGATGCTCGAAACGAATAACTAGAACGGCCTAGGGGAAAAGTACGCCCACCGTTGTAATCGGGCGAGTTTCTACTTTCAGATGCAACAGAAATTTTGCGAATTGTTCAATCCGTTCGCGAGATATGGCAGTTTGGAGGTAAGCAACGCTTGAGAAACTCAAAATTTTCGCAGCTCTGATGCTCTAAACGAATAACTAGAACGGCCTAGGGGAAAAGTACGCATAGTGTTGTAATCGGGCGAGTTTCTACTTTCAGATGCAACAGAAATTTTGCGAATTGGTCAATCCGTTCGCGAGATATGGCAGTTTGGAAGTAAGAAACGCTTGAGAAACTCAAAATTTTCGCAGTTCTGATGCTCGAAACGAATAACTAGAACGGCCTAGGGGAAAAGTACGCATAGTGTTGTAATCGGGCGAGTTTCTACTTTCAGATGCAACAGAAATTTTGCGGATTGGTCAATCCGTTCGCGAGATATGGCAGTTTGGAGGTAAGAAACGCTCGAGAAACTCCAAATTTTCGCAGTTCTGATGCTCGACAAGCATAACTAGAACGGCCTAGGGGAAAAGTACGCACACCGTTGTAATCGGGCGAGTTTCTACTTTCAGATGCAACAGAAATTTTGCGGATTGGTCAATCCGTTCGCGAGATATGGCAGTTTGGAGGTAAGCAACGCTTGAAAAACTCAAAATTTTTGCAGTTCTGATGCTCGAAACGAATAACTAGAACGGCCTAGGGGAAAAGTACGCATACCGTTGTAATCGGGCGAGTTTATTCTTCGAGATGCAACAGAAATTTTGCGGATTGGTCAATCCGTTCGCGAGATATGGCAGTTTGGAGGTAAGAAACGCTTGAGAAACTCAAAATTTTGGCGGTTCTGATGCTCGAAACGAATGACAAGAACGGCCTAGGGGAAAAGTACGCACACCGTTGTAATCGGGCGAGTTTCTACTTTCTGGTGCAACAGAAATTTTGCGGATTGGTCAATCCGTTCGCGAGATATGGCAGTTTGGACGTAAGAAACGCTTGAGGAACTCAAAATTTTCGCAGTTCTGATGCTCGAAACGAATAACTAGAACGGCCTAGGGGAAAAGTACGCCCACCGTTGTAATCGGGCGAGTTTCTACTTTCAGATGCAACAGAAATTTTGCGAATTGTTCAATCCGTTCGCGAGATATGGCAGTTTGGAGGTAAGCAACGCTTGAGAAACTCAAAATTTTCGCAGCTCTGATGCTCTAAACGAATAACTAGAACGGCCTAGGGGAAAAGTACGCATAGTGTTGTAATCGGGCGAGTTTCTACTTTCAGATGCAACAGAAATTTTGCGAATTGGTCAATCCGTTCGCGAGATATGGCAGTTTGGAAGTAAGAAACGCTTGAGAAACTCAAAATTTTCGCAGTTCTGATGCTCGAAACGAATAACTAGAACGGCCTAGGGGAAAAGTACGCATAGTGTTGTAATCGGGCGAGTTTCTACTTTCAGATGCAACAGAAATTTTGCGGATTGGTCAATCCGTTCGCGAGATATGGCAGTTTGGAGGTAAGAAACGCTCGAGAAACTCCAAATTTTCGCAGTTCTGATGCTCGACAAGCATAACTAGAACGGCCTAGGGGAAAAGTACGCACACCGTTGTAATCGGGCGAGTTTCTACTTTCAGATGCAACAGAAATTTTGCGGATTGGTCAATCCGTTCGCGAGATATGGCAGTTTGGAGGTAAGCAACGCTTGAAAAACTCAAAATTTTTGCAGTTCTGATGCTCGAAACGAATAACTAGAACGGCCTAGGGGAAAAGTACGCATACCGTTGTAATCGGGCGAGTTTATTCTTTGAGATGCAACAGAAATTTTGCGGATTGGTCAATCCGTTCGCGAGATATGGCAGTTTGGAGGTAAGAAACGCTTGAGAAACTCAAAATTTTGGCGGTTCTGATGCTCGAAACGAATGACAAGAACGGCCTAGGGGAAAAGTACGCACACCGTTGTAATCGGGCGAGTTTCTACTTTCTGGTGCAACAGAAATTTTGCGGATTGGTCAATCCGTTCGCGAGATATGGCAGTTTGGACGTAAGAAACGCTTGAGGAACTCAAAATTTTCGCAGTTCTGATGCTCGAAACGAATAACTAGAACGGGCTAGGGGAAAAGTACGCATACATTTGTAATCGGGCGAATTTCTACTTTCAGATGCAACAGAAATTTTGCGGATTGATCAATCCGTTCGTGAGATATGGCAGTTTGGATGTAAGAAACGCTCGAGAAACTCAAAATTTTCGCAGTTCTGATGCTCGAAACGAATAACTAGAACGGCCTAGGGGAAAAGTACGCCCACCGTTGTAATCGGGCGAGTTTCTACTTTCAGATGCAACAGAAATTTTGCGAATTGTTCAATCCGTTCGCGAGATATGGCAGTTTGGAGGTAAGCAACGCTTGAGAAACTCAAAATTTTCGCAGTTCTGATGCTCTAAACGAATAACTAGAACGGCCTAGGGGAAAAGTACGCATAGTGTTGTAATCGGGCGAGTTTCTACTTTCAGATGCAACAGAAATTTTGCGGATTGGTCAATCCGTTCGCGAGATGTGGCAGTTTGGATGTAAGAAACGCTTGAGAAACACAAAATTTTCGCGGTTCTGATGCTCGAAACGAATAACAAGAACGGCCTAGGGGAAAAGTACGCACACCGTTGTAATCGGGCGAGCTTCTACTTTCAGATGCAACAGAAATTTTGCGGATTGGTCAATCCGTTCGCGAGATATGGCAGTTTGGAGGTAAGCAACGCTTGAGAAACTCAAAATTTTCGCAGTTCTGTTGCTCGAAACGAATAACTAGAACGGGCTAGGGGAAAAGTACGCATACATTTGTAATCGGGCGAATTTCTACTTTCAGATGCAACAGAAATTTTGCGGATTGATCAATCCGTTCGTGAGATATTGCAGTTTGGATGTAAGAAACGCTCGAGAAACTCAAAATTTTCGCAGTTCTGATGCTCGACAAGCATAACTAGAACGGCCTAGGGGAAAAGTACGCACACCGTTGTAATCGGGCGAGTTTCTACTTTCGGATGCAACAGAAATTTTGCGGATTGGTTAATCCGTTCGCGAGATATGGCAGTTTGGAGGTAAGCAACGCTTGAGAAACTCAAAATTTTCGCAGTTCTGTTGCTCGAAACGAATAACTAGAACGGGCTAGGGGAAAAGTACGCATACATTTGTAATCGGGCGAATTTCTACTTTCAGATGCAACAGAAATTTTGGGGATTGATCAATCCGTTCGTGAGATATGGCTGTTTGGATGTAAGAAACGCTCGAGAAACTCAAAATTTTCGCAGTTCTGATGCTCGAAACGAATAACTAGAACGGCCTAGGGGAAAAGTACGCCCACCGTTGTAATCGGGCGAGTTTCTACTTTCAGATGCAACAGAAATTTTGCGAATTGTTCAATCCGTTCGCGAGATATGGCAGTTTGGAGGTAAGCAACGCTTGAGAAACTCAAAATTTTCGCAGTTCTGATGCTCTAAACGAATAACTAGAACGGCCTAGGGGAAAAGTACGCATACCGTTGTAATCGGGCGAGTTTATTCTTTGAGATGCAACAGAAATTTTGCGGATTGGTCAATCCGTTCGCGAGATATGGCAGTTTGGAGGTAAGAAACGCTTGAGAAACTCAAAATTTTGGCGGTTCTGATGCTCGAAACGAATGACAAGAACGGCCTAGGGGAAAAGTACGCACACCGTTGTAATCGGGCGAGTTTCTACTTTCAGATGCAACAGAAATTTTGCGGATTGGTCAATCCGTTCGCGAGATATGGCAGTTTGGAGGTAAGCAACGCTTGAAAAACTCAAAATTTTCGCAGTTCTGTTGCTCGAAACGAATAACTAGAACGGGCTAGGGGAAAAGTACGCATACCGTTGTAATCGGGCGAGTTTCTATTTTCAGATGCAACAGAAATTTTGCGGAATGGTCAATCCGTTCGCGAGATATGGCAGTTTGGAGGTAAGAAACGCTTGAGAAACTCAAAATTTTGGCGGTTCTGATGCTCGAAACGAATAACTAGAACGGCCTAGGGGAAAAGTACGCCCACCGTTGTAATCGGGCGAGTTTCTACTTTCAGATGCAACAGAAATTTTGAGGATTGGTCAATCCGTTCGCGAGATATGGCAGTTTGGATGTAAGAAACGCTTGAGAAACTCAAAATTTTCGCGGTTCTGATGCTCGAAACGAATAACAAGAACGGCCTAGGGGAAAAGTACGCACACCGTTGTAATCGGGCGAGTTTCTACTTTCAGATGCATCAGAAATTTTGCGGATTGGACAATCCGTTCGCGAGATGTGGCAGTTTGTAGGTGAGAAACGCTTGAGAAACTCAAAATTTTCGCAGTTCTGATGCTCGAAACGAATAACTAGAACGGCCTAGGGGAAAAGTACGCATACCGTTGTAATCGGGCGAGTTTCGACCTTCAGATGCAACAGAAATTTTGCGGATTGGTCAATCCTTTCGCGAGATATGGCAGTTTGGAAGTAAGAAACGCTTCAGAAACTCAAAATTTTCGCAGTTCTGATGCTCGAAACGAATAACTAGAACGGCCTAGGGGAAAAGTACGCATACCGTTGTAATCGGGCGAGTTTATTCTTTGAGATGCAACAGAAATTTTGCGGATTGGTCAATCCGTTCGCGAGATATGGCAGTTTGGAGGTAAGAAACGCTTGAGAAACTCAAAATTTTGGCGGTTCTGATGCTCGAAACGAATAACTAGAACGGCCTAGGGGAAAAGTACGCCCACCGTTGTAATCGGGCGAGTTTCTACTTTCAGATGCAACAGAAATTTTGCGGATTGGTCAATCCGTTCGCGAGATATGGCAGTTTGGATGTAAGAAACGCTTGAGAAACTCAAAATTTTCGCAGTTCTGATGCTCGAAACGAATAACTAGAACGGCCTAGGGGAAAAGTACGCATAGTGTTGTAATCGGGCGAGTTTCTACTTTCAGATGCAACAGAAATTTTGCGGATTGGTCAATCCGTTCGCGAGATATGGCAGTTTGGTTGTAAGAAACGCTCGAGAAACTCAAAATTTTCGCAGTTCTGATGCTCGAAACGAATAACTAGAACGGCCTAGGGGAAAAGTACGCACACCGTTGTAATCGGGCGAGTTTCTACTTTCTGGTGCAACAGAAATTTTGCGGATTGGTCAATCCGTTCGCGAGATATGGCAGTTTGGATGTAAGAAACGCTTGAGGAACTCAAAATTTTCGCAGTTCTGATGCTCGAAACGAATAACTAGAACGGCCTAGGGGAAAAGTACGCATACCGTTGTAATCGGGCGAGTTTCTACTTTCAGATGCAACAGAAATTTTGCGGATTGGTCAATCCGTTCGCGAGATGTGGCAGTTTGGATGTAAGAAACGCTTGAGAAACACAAAATTTTCGCGGTTCTGATGCTCGAAACGAATAACTAGAACGGCCTAGGGGAAAAGTACGCACACCGTTGTAATCGGGCGAGTTTCTACTTTCTGGTGCAACAGAAATTTTGCGGATTGGTCAATCCGTTCGCGAGATATGGCAGTTTGGATGTAAGAAACGCTTGAGGAACTCAAAATTTTCGCAGTTCTGATGCTCGAAACGAATAACTAGAACGGCCTAGGGGAAAAGTACGCATACCGTTGTAATCGGGCGAGTTTCTACTTTCAGATGCAACAGAAATTTTGCGGATTGGTCAATCCGTTCGCGAGATGTGGCAGTTTGGATGTAAGAAACGCTTGAGAAACACAAAATTTTCGCGGTTCTGATGCTCGAAACGAATAACAAGAACGGCCTAGGGGAAAAGTACGCACACCGTTGTAATCGGGCGAGTTTCTACTTTCAGATGCAACAGAAATTTTGCGGATTGGTCAATCCGTTCGCGAGATATGGCAGTTTGGAGGTAAGGAACGCTTGAGAAACTCAAAATTTTCGCAGTTCTGTTGCTCGAAACGAATAACTAGAACGGGCTAGGGGAAAAGTACGCATACATTTGTAATCGGGCGAATTTCTACTTTCAGATGCAACAGAAATTTTGCGGATTGATCAATCGGTTCGTGAGATATTGCAGTTTGGATGTAAGAAACGCTCGAGAAACTCAAAATTTTCGAAGTTCTGATGCTCGACAAGCATAACTAGAACGGCCTAGGGGAAAAGTACGCACACCGTTGTAATCGGGCGAGTTTCTACTTTCGGATGCAACAGAAATTTTGCGGATTGGTTAATCCGTTCGCGAGATATGGCAGTTTGGAGGTAAGCAAAGCTTGAGAAACTCAAAATTTTCGCAGTTCTGTTGCTCGAAACGAATAACTAGAACGGGCTAGGGGAAAAGTACGCATACATTTGTAATCGGGCGAATTTCTACTTTCAGATGCAACAGAAATTTTGCGGATTGATCAATCCGTTCGTGAGATATGGCAGTTTGGATGTAAGAAACGCTCGAGAAACTCAAAATTTTCGCAGTTCTGATGCTCGAAACGAATAACTAGAACGGCCTAGGGGAAAAGTACGCCCACCGTTGTAATCGGGCGAGTTTCTACTTTCAGATGCAACAGAAATTTTGCGAATTGTTCAATCCGTTCGCGAGATATGGCAGTTTGGAGGTAAGCAACGCTTGAGAATCTCAAAATTTTCGCAGTTCTGATGCTCCAAACGAATAACTAGAACGGCCTAGGGGAAAAGTACGCATAGTGTTGTAATCGGGCGAGTTTCTACTTTCAGATGCAACAGAAATTTTGCGGATTGGTCAATCCGTTCGCGAGATGTGGCAGTTTGGATGTAAGAAACGCTTGAGAAACACAAAATTTTCGCGGTTCTGATGCTCGAAACGAATAACAAGAACGGCCTAGGGGAAAAGTACGCACACCGTTGTAATCGGGCGAGTTTCTACTTTCAGATGCAACAGAAATTTTGCGGATTGGTCAATCCGTTCGTGAGATATGGCAGTTTGGAGGTAAGCAACGCTTGAGAAACTCAAAATTTTCGCAGTTCTGTTGCTCGAAACGAATAACTAGAACGGGCTAGGGGAAAAGTACGCATACATTTGTAATCGGGCGAATTTCTACTTTCAGATGCAACAGAAATTTTGCGGATTGATCAATCCGTTCGTGAGATATGGCAGTTTGGAGGTAAGAAACGCTTGAGAAACTCAAAATTTTGGCGGTTCTGATGCTCGAAACGAATAACTAGAACGGCCTAGGGGAAAAGTACGCCCACCGTTGTAATCGGGCGAGTTTCTACTTTCAGATGCAACAGAAATTTTGCGGATTGGTCAATCCGTTCGCGAGATATGGCAGTTTGGAAGTAAGAAACGCTTGAGAAACTCAAAATTTTCGCAGTTCTGATGCTCGAAACGAATAACTAGAACGGCCTAGGGGAAAAGTACGCATAGTGTTGTAATCGGGCGAGTTTCTACTTTCAGATGCAACAGAAATTTTGCGGATTGGTCAATCCGTTCGCGAGATATGGCAGTTTGGATGTAAGAAACGCTCGAGAAACTCAAAATTTTCGCAGTTCTGATGCTCGAAACGAATAACTAGAACGGCCTAGGGGAAAAGTACGCACACCGTTGTAATCGGGCGAGTTTCTACTTTCTGGTGCAACAGAAATTTTGCGGATTGGTCAATCCGTTCGCGAGATATGGCAGTTTGGATGTAAGAAACGCTTGAGGAACTCAAAATTTTCGCAGTTCTGATGCTCGAAACGAATAACTAGAACGGCCTAGGGGAAAAGTACGCATACCGTTGTAATCGGGCGAGTTTCTACTTTCAGATGCAACAGAAATTTTGCGGATTGGTCAATCCGTTCGCGAGATGTGGCAGTTTGGATGTAAGAAACGCTTGAGAAACACAAAATTTTCGCGGTTCTGATGCTCGAAACGAATAACAAGAACGGCCTAGGGGAAAAGTACGCACACCGTTGTAATCGGGCGAGTTTCTACTTTCAGATGCAACAGAAATTTTGCGGATTGGTCAATCCGTTCGCGAGATATGGCAGTTTGGAGGTAAGCAACGCTTGAGAAACTCAAAATTTTCGCAGTTCTGTTGCTCGAAACGAATAACTAGAACGGGCTAGGGGAAAAGTACGCATACATTTGTAATCGGGCGAATTTCTACTTTCAGATGCAACAGAAATTTTGCGGATTGATCAATCCGTTCGTGAGATATTGCAGTTTGGATGTAAGAAACGCTCGAGAAACTCAAAATTTTCGCAGTTCTGATGCTCGACAAGCATAACTAGAACGGCCTAGGGGAAAAGTACGCACACCGTTGTAATCGGGCGAGTTTCTACTTTCGGATGCAACAGAAGTTTTGCGAATTGTTCAATCCGTTCGCGAGATATGGCAGTTTGGAGGTAAGCAACGCTTGAGAAACTCAAAATTTTCGCAGTTCTGATGCTCTAAACGAATAACTAGAACGGCCTAGGGGAAAAGTACGCATAGTGTTGTAATCGGGCGAGTTTCTACTTTCAGATGCAACAGAAATTTTGCGGATTGGTCAATCCGTTCGCGAGATGTGGCAGTTTGGATGTAAGAAACGCTTGAGAAACACAAAATTTTCGCGGTTCTGATGCTCGAAACGAATAACAAGAACGGCCTAGGGGAAAAGTACGCACACCGTTGTAATCGGGCGAGTTTCTACTTTCAGATGCAACAGAAATTTTGCGGATTGGTCAATCCGTTCGCGAGATATGGCAGTTTGGAGGTAAGCAACGCTTGAGAAACTCAAAATTTTCGCAGTTCTGTTGCTCGAAACGAATAACTAGAACGGGCTAGGGGAAAAGTACGCATACATTTGTAATCGGGCGAATTTCTACTTTCAGATGCAACAGAAATTTTGCGGATTGATCAATCCGTTCGTGAGATATTGCAGTTTGGATGTAAGAAACGCTCGAGAAACTCAAAATTTTCGCAGTTCTGATGCTCGACAAGCATAACTAGAACGGCCTAGGGGAAAAGTACGCACACCGTTGTAATCGGGCGAGTTTCTACTTTCGGATGCAACAGAAATTTTGCGGATTGGTTAATCCGTTCGCGAGATATGGCAGTTTGGAGGTAAGCAACGCTTGAGAAACTCAAAATTTTCGCAGTTCTGTTGCTCGAAACGAATAACTAGAACGGGCTAGGGGAAAAGTACGCATACATTTGTAATCGGGCGAATTTCTACTTTCAGATGCAACAGAAATTTTGCGGATTGATCAATCCGTTCGTGAGATATGGCAGTTTGGATGTAAGAAACGCTCGAGAAACACAAAATTTTCGCAGTTCTGATGCTCGAAACGAATAACTAGAACGGCCTAGGGGAAAAGTACGCCCACCGTTGTAATCGGGCGAGTTTCTACTTTCAGATGCAACAGAAATTTTGCGAATTGTTCAATCCGTTCGCGAGATATGGCAGTTTGGAGGTAAGCAACGCTTGAGAAACTCAAAATTTTCGCAGTTCTGATGCTCTAAACGAATAACTAGAACGGCCTAGGGGAAAAGTACGCATAGTGTTGTAATCGGGCGAGTTTCTACTTTCAGATGCAACAGAAATTTTGCGAATTGGTCAATCCGTTCGCGAGATATGGCAGTTTGGAAGTAAGAAACGCTTGAGAAACTCAAAATTTTCGCAGTTCTGATGCTCGAAACGAATAACTAGAACGGCCTAGGGGAAAAGTACGCACAGTGTTGTAATCGGGCGAGTTTCTACTTTCAGATGCAACAGAAATTTTGCGGATTGGTCAATCCGTTCGCGAGATATGGCAGTTTGGAGGTAAGAAACGCTCGAGAAACTCCAAATTTTCGCAGTTCTGATGCTCGACAAGCATAACTAGAACGGCCTAGGGGAAAAGTACGCACACCGTTGTAATCGGGCGAGTTTCTACTTTCAGATGCAACAGAAATTTTGCGGATTGGTCAATCCGTTCGCGAGATATGGCAGTTTGGAGGTAAGCAACGCTTGAAAAACTCAAAATTTTCGCAGTTCTGATGCTCGAAACGAATAACTAGAACGGCCTAGGGGAAAAGTACGCATACCGTTGTAATCGGGCGAGTTTATTCTTTGAGATGCAACAGAAATTTTGCGGATTGGTCAATCCGTTCGCGAGATATGGCAGTTTGGAGGTAAGAAACGCTTGAGAAACTCAAAATTTTGGCGGTTCTGATGCTCGAAACGAATGACAAGAACGGCCTAGGAGAAAAGTACGCACACCGTTGTAATCGGGCGAGTTTCTACTTTCTGGTGCAACAGAAATTTTGCGGATTGGTCAATCCGTTCGCGAGATATGGCAGTTTGGATGTAAGAAACGCTTGAGGAACTCAAAATTTTCGCAGTTCTGATGCTCGAAACGAATAACTAGAACGGGCTAGGGGAAAAGTACGCATACATTTGTAATCGGGCGAATTTCTACTTTCAGATGCAACAGAAATTTTGCGGATTGATCAATCCGTTCGTGAGATATGGCAGTTTGGATGTAAGAAACGCTCGAGAAACTCAAAATTTTCGCAGTTCTGATGCTCGAAACGAATAACTAGAACGGCCTAGGGGAAAAGTACGCCCACCGTTGTAATCGGGCGAGTTTCTACTTTCAGATGCAACAGAAATTTTGCGAATTGTTCAATCCGTTCGCGAGATATGGCAGTTTGGAGGTAAGCAACGCTTGAGAGACTCAAAATTTTCGCAGTTCTGATGCTCTAAACGAAGAACTAGAACGGCCTAGGGGAAAAGTACGCATAGTGTTGTAATCGGGCGAGTTTCTACTTTCAGATGCAACAGAAATTTTGCGGATTGGTCAATCCGTTTGCGAGATGTGGCAGTTTGGATGTAAGAAACGCTTGAGAAACACAAAATTTTCGCGGTTCTGATGCTCGAAACGAATAACAAGAACGGCCTAGGGGAAAAGTACGCACACCGTTGTAATCGGGCGAGTTTCTACTTTCAGATGCAACAGAAATTTTGCGGATTTGTCAATCCGTTCGCGAGATATGGCAGTTTGGAGGTAAGCAACGCTTGAGAAACTCAAAATTTTCGCAGTTCTGTTGCTCGAAACGAATAACTAGAACGGGCTAGGGGAAAAGTACGCATACATTTGTAATCGGGCGAATTTCTACTTTCAGATGCAACAGAAATTTTGCGGATTGATCAATCCGTTCGTGAGATATTGCAGTTTGGATGTAAGAAACGCTCGAGAAACTCAAAATTTTCGCAGTTCTGATGCTCGACAAGCATAACTAGAACGGCCTAGGGGAAAAGTACGCACACCGTTGTAATCGGGCGAGTTTCTACTTTCGGATGCAACAGAAATTTTGCGGATTGGTTAATCCGTTCGCGAGATATGGCAGTTTGGAGGTAAGCAACGCTTGAGAAACTCAAAATTTTCGCAGTTCTGTTGCTCGAAACGAATAACTAGAACGGGCTAGGGGAAAAGTACGCATACATTTGTAATCGGGCGAATTTCTACTTTCAGATGCAACAGAAATTTTGCGGATTGATCAATCCGTTCGTGAGATATGGCAGTTTGGATGTAAGAAACGCTCGAGAAACTCAAAATTTTCGCAGTTCTGATGCTCGAAACGAATAACTAGAACGGCCTAGGGGAAAAGTACGCCCACCGTTGTAATCGGGCGAGTTTCTACTTTCAGATGCAACAGAAATTTTGCGAATTGTTCAATCCGTTCGCGAGATATGGCAGTTTGGAGGTAAGCAACGCTTGAGAAACTCAAAATTTTCGCAGTTCTGTTGCTCGAAACGAATAACTAGAACGGCCTAGGGGAAAAGTACGCATAGTGTTGTAATCGGGCGAGTTTCTACTTTCAGATGCAACAGAAATTTTGCGGATTGGTCAATCCGTTCGCGAGATGTGGCAGTTTGGATGTAAGAAACGCTTGAGAAACACAAAATTTTCGCGGTTCTGATGCTCGAAACGAATAACAAGAACGGCCTAGGGGAAAAGTACGCACACCGTTGTAATCGGGCGAGTTTCTACTTTCAGATGCAACAGAAATTTTGCGGATTGGTCAATCCGTTCGCGAGATATGGCAGTTTGGAGGTAAGCAACGCTTGAGAAACTCAAAATTTTCGCAGTTCTGTTGCTCGAAACGAATAACTAGAACGGGCTAGGGGAAAAGTACGCATACATTTGTAATCGGGCGAATTTCTACTTTCAGATGCAACAGAAATTTTGCGGATTGATCAATCCGTTCGTGAGATATTGCAGTTTGGATGTAAGAAACGCTCGAGAAACTCAAAATTTTCGCAGTTCTGATGCTCGACAAGCATAACTAGAACGGCCTAGGGGAAAAGTACGCACACCGTTGTAATCGGGCGAGTTTCTACTTTCGGATGCAACAGAAATTTTGCGGATTGGTTAATCCGTTCGCGAGATATGGCAGTTTGGAGGTAAGCAACGCTTGAGAAACTCAAAATTTTCGCAGTTCTGTTGCTCGAAACGAATAACTAGAACGGGCTAGGGGAAAAGTACGCATACATTTGTAATCGGGCGAATTTCTACTTTCAGATGCAACAGAAATTTTGCGGATTGATCAATCCGTTCGTGAGATATGGCAGTTTGGATGTAAGAAACGCTCGAGAAACTCAAAATTTTCGCAGTTCTGATGCTCGAAACGAATAACTAGAACGGCCTAGGGGAAAAGTACGCCCACCGTTGTAATCGGGCGAGTTTCTACTTTCAGATGCAACAGAAATTTTGCGAATTGTTCAATCCGTTCGCGAGATATGGCAGTTTGGAGGTAAGCAACGCTTGAGAAACTCAAAATTTTCGCAGTTCTGATGCTCTAAACGAATAACTAGAACGGCCTAGGGGAAAAGTACGCATAGTGTTGTAATCGGGCGAGTTTCTACTTTCAGATGCAACAGAAATTTTGCGAATTGGTCAATCCGTTCGCGAGATATGGCAGTTTGGAAGTAAGAAACGCTTGAGAAACTCAAAATTTTCGCAGTTCTGATGCTCGAAACGAATAACTAGAACGGCCTAGGGGAAAAGTACGCACAGTGTTGTAATCGGGCGAGTTTCTACTTTCAGATGCAACAGAAATTTTGCGGATTGGTCAATCCGTTCGCGAGATATGGCAGTTTGGAGGTAAGAAACGCTCGAGAAACTCCAAATTTTCGCAGTTCTGATGCTCGACAAGCATAACTAGAACGGCCTAGGGGAAAAGTACGCACACCGTTGTAATCGGGCGAGTTTCTACTTTCAGATGCAACAGAAATTTTGCGGATTGGTCAATCCGTTCGCGAGATATGGCAGTTTGGAGGTAAGCAACGCTTGAAAAACTCAAAATTTTCGCAGTTCTGATGCTCGAAACGAATAACTAGAACGGCCTAGGGGAAAAGTACGCATACCGTTGTAATCGGGCGAGTTTATTCTTTGAGATGCAACAGAAATTTTGCGGATTGGTCAATCCGTTCGCGAGATATGGCAGTTTGGAGGTAAGAAACGCTTGAGAAACTCAAAATTTTGGCGGTTCTGATGCTCGAAACGAATGACAAGAACGGCCTAGGAGAAAAGTACGCACACCGTTGTAATCGGGCGAGTTTCTACTTTCTGGTGCAACAGAAATTTTGCGGATTGGTCAATCCGTTCGCGAGATATGGCAGTTTGGATGTAAGAAACGCTTGAGGAACTCAAAATTTTCGCAGTTCTGATGCTCGAAACGAATAACTAGAACGGGCTAGGGGAAAAGTACGCATACATTTGTAATCGGGCGAATTTCTACTTTCAGATGCAACAGAAATTTTGCGGATTGATCAATCCGTTCGTGAGATATGGCAGTTTGGATGTAAGAAACGCTCGAGAAACTCAAAATTTTCGCAGTTCTGATGCTCGAAACGAATAACTAGAACGGCCTAGGGGAAAAGTACGCCCACCGTTGTAATCGGGCGAGTTTCTACTTTCAGATGCAACAGAAATTTTGCGAATTGTTCAATCCGTTCGCGAGATATGGCAGTTTGGAGGTAAGCAACGCTTGAGAGACTCAAAATTTTCGCAGTTCTGATGCTCTAAACGAATAACTAGAACGGCCTAGGGGAAAAGTACGCATAGTGTTGTAATCGGGCGAGTTTCTACTTTCAGATGCAACAGAAATTTTGCGGATTGGTCAATCCGTTTGCGAGATGTGGCAGTTTGGATGTAAGAAACGCTTGAGAAACACAAAATTTTCGCGGTTCTGATGCTCGAAACGAATAACAAGAACGGCCTAGGGGAAAAGTACGCACACCGTTGTAATCGGGCGAGTTTCTACTTTCAGATGCAACAGAAATTTTGCGGATTTGTCAATCCGTTCGCGAGATATGGCAGTTTGGAGGTAAGCAACGCTTGAGAAACTCAAAATTTTCGCAGTTCTGTTGCTCGAAACGAATAACTAGAACGGGCTAGGGGAAAAGTACGCATACATTTGTAATCGGGCGAATTTCTACTTTCAGATGCAACAGAAATTTTGCGGATTGATCAATCCGTTCGTGAGATATTGCAGTTTGGATGTAAGAAACGCTCGAGAAACTCAAAATTTTCGCAGTTCTGATGCTCGACAAGCATAACTAGAACGGCCTAGGGGAAAAGTACGCACACCGTTGTAATCGGGCGAGTTTCTACTTTCGGATGCAACAGAAATTTTGCGGATTGGTTAATCCGTTCGCGAGATATGGCAGTTTGGAGGTAAGCAACGCTTGAGAAACTCAAAATTTTCGCAGTTCTGTTGCTCGAAACGAATAACTAGAACGGGCTAGGGGAAAAGTACGCATACATTTGTAATCGGGCGAATTTCTACTTTCAGATGCAACAGAAATTTTGCGGATTGATCAATCCGTTCGTGAGATATGGCAGTTTGGATGTAAGAAACGCTCGAGAAACTCAAAATTTTCGCAGTTCTGATGCTCGAAACGAATAACTAGAACGGCCTAGGGGAAAAGTACGCCCACCGTTGTAATCGGGCGAGTTTCTACTTTCAGATGCAACAGAAATTTTGCGAATTGTTCAATCCGTTCGCGAGATATGGCAGTTTGGAGGTAAGCAACGCTTGAGAAACTCAAAATTTTCGCAGTTCTGATGCTCTAAACGAATAACTAGAACGGCCTAGGGGAAAAGTACGCATAGTGTTGTAATCGTGCGAGTTTCTACTTTCAGATGCAACAGAAATTTTGCGAATTGGTCAATCCGTTCGCGAGATATGGCAGTTTGGAAGTAAGAAACGCTTGAGAAACTCAAAATTTTCGCAGTTCTGATGCTCGAAACGAATAACTAGAACGGCCTAGGGGAAAAGTACGCACACCGTTGTAATCGGGCGAGTTTCTACTTTCTGGTGCAACAGAAATTTTGCGGATTGGTCAATCCGTTCGCGAGATATGGCAGTTTGGATGTAAGAAACGCTTGAGGAACTCAAAATTTTCGCAGTTCTGATGCTCGAAACGAATAACTAGAACGGCCTAGGGGAAAAGTACGCATAGTGTTGTAATCGGGCGAGTTTCTACTTTCAGATGCAACAGAAATTTTGCGGATTGGTCAATCCGTTCGCGAGATATGGCAGTTTGGATGTAAGAAACGCTCGAGAAACTCAAAATTTTCGCAGTTCTGATGCTCGAAACGAATAACTAGAACGGCCTAGGGGAAAAGTACGCACACCGTTGTAATCGGGCGAGTTTCTACTTTCTGGTGCAACAGAAATTTTGCGGATTGGTCAATCCGTTCGCGAGATATGGCAGTTTGGATGTAAGAAACGCTTGAGGAACTCAAAATTTTCGCAGTTCTGATGCTCGAAACGAATAACTAGAACGGCCTAGGGGAAAAGTACGCATACCGTTGTAATCGGGCGAGTTTCTACTTTCAGATGCAACAGAAATTTTGCGGATTGGTCAATCCGTTCGCGAGATGTGGCAGTTTGGATGTAAGAAACGCTTGAGAAACACAAAATTTTCGCGGTTCTGATGCTCGAAACGAATAACAAGAACGGCCTAGGGGAAAAGTACGCACACCGTTGTAATCGGGCGAGTTTCTACTTTCAGATGCAACAGAAATTTTGCGGATTGGTCAATCCGTTCGCGAGATATGGCAGTTTGGAGGTAAGCAACGCTTGAGAAACTCAAAATTTTCGCAGTTCTGTTGCTCGAAACGAATAACTAGAACGGGCTAGGGGAAAAGTACGCATACATTTGTAATCGGGCGAATTTCTACTTTCAGATGCAACAGAAATTTTGCGGATTGATCAATCCGTTCGTGAGATATTGCAGTTTGGATGTAAGAAACGCTCGAGAAACTCAAAATTTTCGCAGTTCTGATGCTCGACAAGCATAACTAGAACGGCCTAGGGGAAAAGTACGCACACCGTTGTAATCGGGCGAGTTTCTACTTTCGGATGCAACAGAAGTTTTGCGAATTGTTCAATCCGTTCGCGAGATATGGCAGTTTGGAGGTAAGCAACGCTTGAGAAACTCAAAATTTTCGCAGTTCTGATGCTCTAAACGAATAACTAGAACGGCCTAGGGGAAAAGTACGCATAGTGTTGTAATCGGGCGAGTTTCTACTTTCAGATGCAACAGAAATTTTGCGGATTGGTCAATCCGTTCGCGAGATGTGGCAGTTTGGATGTAAGAAACGCTTGAGAAACACAAAATTTTCGCGGTTCTGATGCTCGAAACGAATAACAAGAACGGCCTAGGGGAAAAGTACGCACACCGTTGTAATCGGGCGAGTTTCTACTTTCAGATGCAACAGAAATTTTGCGGATTGGTCAATCCGTTCGCGAGATATGGCAGTTTGGAGGTAAGCAACGCTTGAGAAACTCAAAATTTTCGCAGTTCTGTTGCTCGAAACGAATAACTAGAACGGGCTAGGGGAAAAGTACGCATACATTTGTAATCGGGCGAATTTCTACTTTCAGATGCAACAGAAATTTTGCGGATTGATCAATCCGTTCGTGAGATATTGCAGTTTGGATGTAAGAAACGCTCGAGAAACTCAAAATTTTCGCAGTTCTGATGCTCGACAAGCATAACTAGAACGGCCTAGGGGAAAAGTACGCACACCGTTGTAATCGGGCGAGTTTCTACTTTCGGATGCAACAGAAATTTTGCGGATTGGTTAATCCGTTCGCGAGATATGGCAGTTTGGAGGTAAGCAACGCTTGAGAAACTCAAAATTTTCGCAGTTCTGTTGCTCGAAACGAATAACTAGAACGGGCTAGGGGAAAAGTACGCATACATTTGTAATCGGGCGAATTTCTACTTTCAGATGCAACAGAAATTTTGCGGATTGATCAATCCGTTCGTGAGATATGGCAGTTTGGATGTAAGAAACGCTCGAGAAACTCAAAATTTTCGCAGTTCTGATGCTCGAAACGAATAACTAGAACGGCCTAGGGGAAAAGTACGCCCACCGTTGTAATCGGGCGAGTTTCTACTTTCAGATGCAACAGAAATTTTGCGAATTGTTCAATCCGTTCGCGAGATATGGCAGTTTGGAGGTAAGCAACGCTTGAGAAACTCAAAATTTTCGCAGTTCTGATGCTCTAAACGAATAACTAGAACGGCCTAGGGGAAAAGTACGCATAGTGTTGTAATCGGGCGAGTTTCTACTTTCAGATGCAACAGAAATTTTGCGAATTGGTCAATCCGTTCGCGAGATATGGCAGTTTGGAAGTAAGAAACGCTTGAGAAACTCAAAATTTTCGCAGTTCTGATGCTCGAAACGAATAACTAGAACGGCCTAGGGGAAAAGTACGCACAGTGTTGTAATCGGGCGAGTTTCTACTTTCAGATGCAACAGAAATTTT